>NC_140989.1:107648113-108193427 GCF_052327205.1 Somniosus microcephalus
TCAGAACCAGCATTGCTGACTTCTAAAGGCTCGAGTACCTTGGGAAGTTTTTCTACTTCCAGACTGATTTGGCTCAGTTCGGAGGGACCACGTGCGTGACCTGATAGGGGTGATAATGGTTCAGATGAGTCATCATCTTCTGCTTCTTCTCTATTGTCTTCTATTTCCTCCATCACTTCAGCTTTTGCCTCTGCCACCAATTCCCTGAGTGGCTTATTACTGCTGACACTGCTCACAAAAGGGTGCTCATTCTTCTTAGCTTTCAACTGATCGATGAATTTGACATATTCCCTTTCTTGCTCAGCTTTGATTCGTTTGGCCTCATCGCGCAGACGGTTTGTGTGTTCCTGCTCCATTTTCTCAATCAGCTGCTTCTGCTGTCTTCCCAGATTCTCCAACTCTGCGTCAAAGAACTTTTTCTTTGCATTCATCTCTTGCTCAAAACGGCGAATCATTTGTTCTAATTGCTGTTGTAGTTTGAAATTGAGTTGAGTTCGAGCCCGGTGTTCATCAGAAATGTGCATGTCTGTAGACTGGACAGACTCAGAATTCTCTGTCAAACTATGTTGTTGTTGTTCAGTGGAATTCTGTTCTGATACTTTGTTCTCTCCTGAAGCATTTATGCACTCCTTCGTTTTCCCATCATTAGTCTGCAAGTCCATTTTAGATTTGTCTTTTGCACATGGGCTGGTCTTACCATCATCAGTACCAGAGTCTGAGCTGATTGTCTTCACCGAGTTCTCACTCTCTGCTTTGTCACTGTCACTGCTGCATATGCCCTCATCCAATATTCTGGACAATCGTGCAGGTTTGACATCTTTGTTTTTCCCGGAATCTACCGTTATTGCTTTTAGGGAGTGCCAGCCCATATTTATTTTCCTGATCCACTCCCGTCCCAGAAGTGGTGGACCTCCCTCAGGTAGTACATATATGTCCATTCCTTGGTGTTCTTTGCCCTTGTGTACCACCTTGACTTTTATCTTTCCGATGGGGTATACTCTTTGCCCCGTGTATGTCTGCAATACTATCTTCGTATCCCGTAGGGGAATATGTTTGAATAACCTTTTGTAATCTTGCTTATTCATGACCGTCAACGCCGATCCGGTGTCCAATTCCATCTTCATTTGGACTCCTGCTATCTGCAGTGCGACCCAGATAGTTTGTCGGTCAGCTTCCTTACTCACATTGTGAATTCTCAGACTACCCAGTTCCTTGCTGTTGGAGTCTGAATCCGAATTCTGTTCATCCGAACTCTTCTTAGCCACCTTATGTACCTTTCTGCACTTTTCCTGCGGTGACTTTTTGTTGCTGGTCTTCTTTCCTGACCGGCATACTTTAGCTATGTGACCAAGCTTGCCACATTTTCTACATTCCTGGTCTTTAAACCAGCATTGGTTCTGATCGTGTGTTGTCTTTCCACAACGATAACATTTCGTTGTACCCAAAGCCATTTGATCTACGCTGAGTACCGCTGCCTTCAGCTGCATTTCCGCAGTGCCTCTCGCTGCGGCTTCGTGCGATGCTGCAATAGTGACAGCCTTATCAAGTGTAAGATCATTCTCTTCAAGCAACCGCTTTTGTGTTCCTTCTTTCGACAATCCACACACGAATTTGTCTCTCAGTGCCTCTGTCAGGCTTTCCCCAAACTGGCAGTATTTCGCTAGCTTACGCAGTTCAATTAAATACTCCGCGTTGCTTTCCTCTTTCAGTTGCGTTCTCGCATAAAATTTAAATCGTTCCGCTAACATCAGCGGTGTGGGGTTCAAATGATTTTTCAGGACAGCAACAATTTTAGCGAAAGTCTGATCCACCGGTTTAGCTGGTGATAGAAGATGCTTCAATAGCCCGTATGTCTTCGCACCCATTGAGTTTAGTAAGGTTAGTGCTTTATCTTCATCTGATATTTTATTTGCCTTACAATATATCTCTATGCGTTCTACATACGTGGCCCAATCTTCAACATCGGGATCGAAATCGTTGATGTTACCACGCTTAGGCATCTTCGCAACCTTCTTGAGAAACAAAAATAAATTTTTTCTTTTCTTTTTTTTCCCAAAATGGCGGTTTCCCGCGCTTGTCTTCTTCCCCCGCCTACAAAAATGGCGGCTTCCCGCGTTTGCCTTTCTCCCCCGCTGGCTGTAATGGCGATTGCCGTATTGCTGCGTTCGCCCTCCCCAGCGGTTTTCAAATCGTGCCTCCCAGCCCCTCTTGCAGTCCGGTCCTTTCCTCCGGCTGCAGCTGAGTTCTCCGCGGTTTTTTTTTTAAATTTTCTCCCACGCCTTACGCTGACCCGGTCGCTGCGCCTCGCGGCCTCGGTAGCTGCCCGGCCTTTTTCCCCGGTCGCGGTCGAGTTCTCTCTCGACGCTGTTGCGTCTCCCAGCCCGCTTGCAGCCCGGTCTTTTACACCGGCTGCGTTTGCATTCACCGCGGCTCCCGTGCCTTACGCTGTCCCAGTCTCAGCGCCTCTGGCCCCAACTTCTGTCCGGCTCTTTTCCCCGGCCGTGGTCGAGTTCTCCGCCCTTATATCCTCCGTTTTTGCCTCCCCTACTTCACAGTCAACGTGGCCGACTTGCTGCTCGTCGCTGATCGGCATACCCACCACCGTGATAGAAGGGATGATCACTGCCTGTTGTCGATGGAAGGCTTCGTGTCAGAATTCTTCCTTTGCTCTGCAGACCTGAGTCTTTTCTCAGCAGAATGATGAGGGCGGATGCCTCTTCTCGACGCCCGTCAACTGCCTTGGATGTATCTCTGCCGCAGGGTAAGATCGTACTCGTCGCCACTGTTAAGTCTGTGTGTTATATTGAGAATTACTACACAGACCACAAGAGTAAATTTTAACAGGTCTTTACTGGTCGAAGGTCAGGGCGGAACTGCCCAATAAATCATTACACAGCACTTATATACCGGTGTGGTCACCACCGGTATTACAGTATACAGCAGCCAAGATAATTTAGTGCAACCCTTAAAATAGTTCTCTTAAAGGTGGAACGGTTACATACACTACAGATACTTGCTGAAGTGCCCGGCGGTGCCGAGGCTTTTTCGAGGGCATGTTGTTGTTGGAAGAGAGAGAGAGAGAGCGACTGGGGGGGGGGGGCGGAGAGAGAGAGAGAGAGCGCGACTGGGGGGGAAGAGAGAGAGCGACTGGGGGGTAGAGAGAGAGCGACTGGGGGGAAGAGAGAGAGAGACTGGGGGGAAGAGAGAGAGCGCGGGTGGGGGGAAGGGGGGAAGGGAGGGCAGGGGGGAAGGGAGGGCTGGGGGGAAGGGAGGGCAGGGGGAAGGGAGGGGGGGAGTGGGCGGGGGGGAAGGGGGGGAGGAGGGGGGAAGGGAGGGGGGGAAGGGGGGGCGGGGGGGGAAGGGGGGTTGGGGGGAAGGGGGGGAAGGGGCGGGAATGGGAAGGGGGGCGGGGTGGAAGGAAGTGGGGTGGGGGGGAAGGGGCGGGAAGGGGGGGCAAGGGGCGGGAAGGGGAGGCAGGGTGGGGGGGCGGGAAGGGGGGCGGGGCAGGGGGGAGGAAGGGAGGCCGGGGGGGAGGAAGGGGGGAGGGGAGAGGGGGAAGGGAGAGGGGAAGGACGGGAAGGAGGGGAAGGGAGAGGGGAAGGAGGGGGAGGGAGGGCGGGGGGGAGGGAGGAAGGGAGGGCTTGAGGCTGAGAGACGGCCACGGCCACGCCCGGTTGCCGGGGTAACCCTGGCTCGCTTCCCCGCACTCCCAAGAGCCCCGCTCTCGAAGCCCCAGCCCCAGCCGCCCCGCCCCGCACTCCCGAGAGCCCCGCTCTCTGAGGCTGCCCCGCACTCCCGAGAGCCCCGCTCTCCAAGCCCCAGCCGCCCCGCACTCCCGTTGCCGGGGTAACCCTTCCCGCTCACCAAGGCCGAGATCCGCACTCTCGAGAGCCCCGCCCGAGCCGAGCGCGGAACAGAGCCTCAACTGCTCCTGCTGCGCGCGCACCCTGACCCTCATGGCTGACGCCGTTGCCCCGGGTAACGTGACACCGGGGTGGGGGGGGTGGGCTGAGGAGCTTAGCAGCAGCCCAATTACCTAGCTCGGGCATGGCTGGGCAAGAAAGGCCCAGGCTTTCAGGCCTAAGAAAAAAACGGGGAAAGGTAGGAAAAAGAATCTTCAGGTTAGATAAAATATTTACAAATGAGTGATTTATTTTAAAACAATTTAATAAATTCAATTTTATTTTGCTGGAAATGTATATTTGAAAAGAAAGACGCAGAAAGCAGGAAAAAGAATGGAAGCAAGATGGCGGCTACTCACCTCGGTTCAGAACGATAAGGCCCGCCCACACACGCACCGATTGGCCCGGCGGCACATGCCAGCAACCCGGCGTACGATTGGTCGAGCTCGAGGTCACTCTGTCGCTAATGAGCGGATAATGAGATGCTAATGAGCGGAACGTTAAGGTTTTTCGGCTACCGCGGGCGCGATTTTAGCCCGGCCGAAATGTAAATACGCTTAAAACCATTTCCGAAAGGTAAGCTTTCTTTCGACATAACGCACGCGTAGGTACGCCCTGTAACTTTCGAGCTCATAGCCACCCAGACGCACACCTGCAGACAGACAGACAGAAGGACAGAAGGACAGAAGGACAGACAGAAGGACCGATTTATATATATAGACAAGCTGGAGTGCCCGGCGGTGCCGAGGCTTTTTCGAGGGCATGTTGTTGTTGGAAGAGAGAGAGAGAGCGACTGGGGGGAAGAGAGAGAGCGACTGGGGGGAAGAGAGAGAGCGACTGGGGGGAAGAGAGAGAGCGACTGGGGGGAAGGGAGAGAGTGACTGGGGGGTAGAGAGAGAGCGACTGGGGGGTAGAGAGAGAGCGACTGGGGGGTAGAGAGAGAGCGACTGGGGGGAAGAGAGAGAGAGACTGGGGGGAAGAGAGAGAGCGCGGGTGGGGGGAAGAGAGGGCGGGGGGTGAAAGGGGGGGAAGGGAGGGCGGTGGGGGAGGAGGGGCGGGGGGAAGGGAGGGCGGGGCAGAGTGTGGGGAGGAGGAGTGGGGAGAGGGGGGGAGGAGGGGGGGAGGAGGAGGGTGGGGAGGGGAAGGGGGGAGGGGCGGGAGGGGGGAGGGGCAGGGTGCAGGGGGGGAGCGGGGCGGCGGGGGAGGGGCGGCGGGGCGGGGTGGGAGGGAGGCAGGGAGGGCGGGGGCGAGGGGAAGGGGGGGGAAGGGAGGGGAAGGGGGGAAGGGAGGGCTTGAGGCTGAGAGACGGCCACGCCCGGTTGCCGGGGTAACCCTGCCACGCCGCCCCGCACTCTCGAGAGCCCCGCTCTCGAAGCCCCAGCCGCCCCGCCCCGCACTCACGAGAGCCCCGCTTTCCGAGCCCGCCCCGCTCTCCAAGCCCCAGCCGCCCCGCACTCCCGTTGCCGGGGTAACCCTTCCCGCTCACCAAGGCCGAGATCCACACTCTCGAGAGCCCCGCGCCCCCCCGCCCGAGCCGAGCGCGGGACAGAGTCTCACCTGCTCCTGCTGTGCGTGCACCCTGACCCTCGTGGCTGACGTCGTTGCCCCGGGTAACGTGACACCGGGGTGGGGGGGGTGGGGTGAGGAGCTTAGCAGCAGCCCAATTACCTAGCTCGGGCCTGGCTGGGCAAGAAAGGCCCAGGCTTTCAGGCCTAAGAAAAAAACGGGGAAAGGTAGGAAAAAGAATCTTCAGGTTAGATAAAATATTTACAAATGAGTGATTTATTTTAAAACAATTTAATAAATTCAATTTTATTTTGCTGGAAATGTATATTTGAAAAGAAAGACGCAGAAAGCAGGAAAAAGAATGGAAGCAAGATGGCGGCTACTCACCTCGGTTCAGAACGATAAGGCCCACCCACACACGCACCGATTGGCCCAGCGGCACACGCCAGCAACCCAGCGTACGATTGGTCGAGCTCGAGGTCACTCTGTCGCTAATGAGTGGATAATGAGATGCTAATGAGCGGAATGTTAAGGTTTTTCGGATACCGCGGGCGTGATTTTAGCCCGGCCGAAACGTAAATATGCTTAAAACCGTTTTGGAAAGGTAAGCTTTCTTTCGACGTAACGCACGCGTAGGTACGCCCTGTAACTTTCGAGCGCATAGCCGCCCAGACGCGCACCTGCAGACAGACAGAAGGACAGACAGACAGAAGGACAGACAGAAGGACAGACAGAAGGACAGAAAGACAGACAGAAGGACCGATTTATATATATAGATTCAAGAAGGAGTTCGATATATTTCTTAAGGCTAACGGGATCAAGGGATACGGGGAGAAGGCAGGGACAGGTACTGAATTTGGATGTTCAGCCATGATCTCATTGAATGGCAGAGCAGGCTCGAGGGGCCAAATGGCCTACTCCTGCTCCTATCTTCTATGTTTCTATGTTTCCATGAAGGAGGGGGTGTCTTATGAAGAGAGGTTGAGCAGGTTGGGCCTATACTCATTGGAGATTAGAATAATGAGAGGGGATCTTATTGAAACATAGGATTCTGAAGGGGTTTGACAGGGTAGATGCAGAGAGGATGTTTCCCCTCGTAGGGGAATCTAGAACTAGGGGGCATAATTTCAGAATAAGGGGGCACCCTTTAAATCGGAAATGAGGAAGAATTTCTTCTCTCAGAGGGTCGTGAATCTTTGGAATTCTCTTCCCCAGAGAGCTGTGGAGGCTGGGTCATTGAATATATTTAAGGTGGAGATAGACAGATTTTTGAATTGCAAGGGAGTCAAAGGTTATGGGGTGCGGGCAGGGATGTGGAGTTAAGGCCAAGATTAGATCAGCCATGATCTTATTGAATGGCGGAGCAGGCTCGAGGGGCTGAATGGCCTACTCCTGCTCCTACGTCTTATGTTCTTATGTTCTTTGCTTTGTGAAGGGAACATGAACAATGAAAACATCATTGGACAGAAGCTGGTGAACTTGGAAAGGTTTGTCTTAACCTGTTGTTTGTGTATTATTAGTGAAAGTCGCAGCGAACAATATGAACAGTTTAACAGATACAGTAATATTGGTGCACAGTCGGGTGGAATAGTTCATTGTTATTGGTAGATCTTCCATGGCGTTGCTCACAGGTAGTCTGGGGCCGGGAGCTTGGTTACTGATGGTTACTGAGCCCCACTCTCAGCTCCTCACTGTTGACCGGCTCCTCCCAGCCCTTGATTTTGGTGCTCACTCCCTGATCTGTAAATGTAGACAACCACTTATCATTGGTAGACCTCCCATGCCATTGCTCATAGGTAGTCAATGAGAATCAGCATGGATTTGTGAAGGGCCGGTCATGTCTGACTGATCTAATAACCTTTGGGAGGAGGTCAGTAACATGGACAAGGGAGTGTCTCTGGATCTTATATGTGTGGACTTCCAAAGGGTTAAATTATGAGGACAGGTTGCAGAGACTGGGCTTGTATTCCCTCAAGTATATGTAGCCAAGTGGGAAAATGCAGTGAATATTTAAGTCCACTAGATGGTGCGGTTCATTTTCCCCTTTAGAATTTGAAAAAAGGAGAAAAGGGTTATGGGAAGGGCCATGTGATGCCAAAGGAACCTCCCCGTTCTTCACAGCCTCCATTTTCTAGATCCAGCGTGAGGGATGTGCTCTGAGGAGAGTTGGGGTGAATATGACTTTTGAAATGAACTTAGTCTGCGTAAAGTACAACTAAAACAGCATTTAGTGCAGCCAGACATAGTTTTAAAGTGATATTGTTTCCCAAATCACTCGATATCACGGGGATGCTTGCAGATTGTCCCACCATGTGCTGGTGTTAACCTTTGTTAAAATTGTTGTTGAGTCCTTGGGGCTACGTTTCGAACGAGTTTAATACTTTCTGTTTGCTTGTAAGAGGTAACAAGTGATAACGGGACATACGAATGTATGGTATGATATGTTTTGTTTTGTATAATGATTGTTAGTTAATTAACTACCTGCACCTGTGGTTTACCTCATGTTCTGTTTTACAGCAAGCCACTGCCGTATTTTGTCGACTGTGTTTTATGTATTTACAATTTCATCCTAAACCTAGACCCAAGTTATTAATACAGAATAAAAAAACCCCAAAAACGAAAGTTCGTGTCCGGTGCTGCTCCATTTCGCCAGGCTACATATAGAATATTAAATGGTGATATAATTGAGGTGTTTAAGATGTTCAAAGAGTTGGTAGGGTAGATCGATAAAAACTATTTCCTCTGGCGGGGAAATCCAGAACAAAGGGGCATGAGCTTAAAATTAGAGCTAGCCTGGTCAGGAATGTGATGTCAGGAAGAACTTCTTCCAAAGGCTAGCGGAATTGTGGAACTCTCTCCCCCCATATCTATTGAGGCTGGGGGTCAATTGAAAACTTCAAAAATGAGATTGGTAGATTTTTGTTAGGCAAGAGTTTTAAGGGTTGTGGAACCAAGGCGGGTAAATGGAGTTAACATACAGGTCAGCCATGCTTGAATTGAATGGCAGAACAGATTCGAGGGGCTGAAAGGCCTCCTCCTGTTCCTAAGTTGATCAAGGGATATCGATCAAAGACAGGTAAATGAATTTGAGGTGCAGAGCAGCCATAGTCTAATAGAATGCTGGAGCAGGCTCGAGGGGTTGAATGGCCTACTCCTGTTGGTTTAAATGTATGCAATTACTTAACATAATTGGTAGAAGGCAAACAATCCCATCACTGCCCATTGCCCATGCACCCTGTGCTCTGGGTCGTAACCACATGGAAACCTGTTATTGCTTTCTAGCGCAACAAGTCAGTGTAACTTAAGTAAAGCCCAAAGGTTTTTACCAAATATGGTTTCAAGGTGAGGCCCCTTTTACCAAATATGGCTTCAAGGTGAGGCCACTTTAATAGGACGGGTCAAACCGTGACATCACAGAGTAAGCCTTACCCTCACACTGCGCATCACACTGAGATGAGACATCACAATAGCTTTGTAAACTAGATAAATGTGAGGCAGGAGGTGATACAACCAGTTTAAGTGAAGGAAAGGGAGCTGCACTGACTGACTAACTGGCTTTTCTGTCTAGGACTGAATGCGGTCGGCTCGAACATCTGAACAGCTTTGCTTTGTGAAGACAACACGAATCATTGAAACATCATCAACCAACGGCGTGGACAGAAGTTCGTGAACTTTGAAAGGTTTGTCTTTCTGGGATGGCAGGAATGGACATATGAGGAGAGATTGGGTTGATTGGGCTTATATTCGCTGGAGTTTAGAAGAATGAGAGGGGATCTCATTGAAACTTTAAAAATTCTAACAGCACTAGACAGACTAGATGCAGGAAGGATGTTCCCAATGGCGGGGGAGTCCAGAACCATGGGTCAGTCTAAAGATAAGGGGTAAGCCATTTAGGACAGAGATGAGGAGGAATTTCTTCACCCAGAGAGTGGTGAACCTGTGGAATTCTCTACCACAAAAGGCAGTTGAGGCCAATTCATTAAATATATTCAAGAAGGACTTAGATATATTTCTTAAGGCTAAAGGGGTCAAGGGATATGGGGAGAAAGCAGGGATAGGGTACTGAATTTGGATGATCAGCCATGATCTCATTAAATGGCGGAGCAGGCTCGAGGGGCCGAATGGCCTACTCCTGCTCCTATCTTCTATGTTTCTATGTCTTAACCTGTTTATCTTGTATTATTAGTGAAAGTCATAATGAGTACTATGAAAAGTTTATCAGATACAGTAATATTGATGCACAGTCCGGTGGAATAGTTCAGTTTGGTATTGGTAGTTCTTCCATAGTGTTGCTCATAGGTAGTCTGGGTCCTGGAGCCTGCTTACTGATGGTTACTGAGCCCCACTCTCAGCTCCTCACTGACCGGCTCCTCCCAGTCCTGGAGTTTAATGCTCACTCCCTGCTCTGTAAATGTAGACAACTATTTACTGACTGTGACTAACTGTGTTTGGAGCTGTAGTTCCAGCTTGTGAGTTACAGCAAAATCCGTGCAGATATAAAGGCTCAAATCCTGGAAGCTGAAACCAGGTCAGTACATGCTGGTTGTTCTGATCAACTTGTCCTGGACACGGGGATAGTCTGTGGGACAGCTCAGCCCGGCCATTTAAAAAGTCAAGAGCGTCCCTCTTGAAACCGTTGATTGGTGTTGAATGAACGGGTCTAAATAAGAGGAGAGGCTGATAGGGAGAGTGAACAACTGAATAATCCATTTCTCAAAGTGTTCACCAGTACTGAGAGCTCAGGGTTAAGACTCGAAGAGCGTACTCCTGGGCAGTAATGCCACTGGAGCTGCCTTGACCGAGCTTGGTACCTGCCCACACAGCTCGATGCTGGCCCAGGTGTTGACTTTTTAAAGGGAATTTGATAAATCCTTTACAGGTTATATGGTTTACTATACGAGGGGAGCGATAAAATGCCTGTCGTTGTCCTTGTTGCAATCCAGTGATTTTTGTCATTTCTTCTTCTGCCACAGGTACACGGTTGGTGTCAGGATGAGTGAGAGGAAATGGACGGTTTCCTCAAACTACCAACAGACTAAAGTTGTGAGTAACAAAACCACAAAGACAACTGGATCACACATCCTGACCAAAATCACATCAATGCCAGCAGAGATACTATAGTAACTGGGATGTTATGATTAAGGTTATCCACCAGGTGGTGCTGTAGCCAATGCTGCTGCTAAGGTCAGGGGTTGCTTCCTGTTAAGGTCAGGGGTTAGCTTCCTGTTAAGGTCAGCAAAGGTGCAATGCCTGGAAGCAGGCCTGCCTGGTTGTCTCGCAGTCATTCAATAAAGTACTCGTCTTAATCCTCATACCTCGCCTCTTTGAGTTCCTTGTCTCACTACATGGATTTATCACATTTGGCGACGAGGTAAAACAGGACCCTGAATAAGAGAAGTCTGCCAGGACGTTTAAACAACAAAATCATGAGCTGCAGTTAGCTACCAGTTGGAAGAGAGCATGGCTGCCACGATAGGAACGGTCTCCGCTTTTGATATTCAAGCACAAACTTGGGAGGAATACTGTGAAGTGTTGGGTTATTTTTTCAAAGCAAATGAAATAAGTGATGCCGGAAAAAGGAAAGCCATTCTGCTTAGTTCAGTGGGAAGCCAAACCTACAGTTTGATGAAGAACCTGCTCAGTCCTGAAAAGCCTGGAGACAAATCATTTGTTGAATTAGTGGCTGTGCTAAAAGAACATTTCAACCCTAAGCCTAGTGAGATTGTACAGTGGTTCAAGTTTAATTCAAGGAACATGAAAGAGGAAGAGAGTGTAATAATGGACTATGTAGCGGTGTTGCGTAAATTGGCACAAGATTGCAATTATGGGAACAACCTGAAGGAAATGCTGAGAGATAGGCTAGTTTGCAGAATAATGGATGACCGAATGCAGCGCAGATTATTATCCGAGACTGGGCTTACTTATGAAAAAGCATTGGAACTTGCTCAAGCCATAGAGACAGTGAACCGAGATGTAAAAGAAATACAGGGTTCAGACAGGGCTAATTGTAGTGTATGTAACCTGTACTACCTTAAGAGGATACCTTAAGGTGATGGACTACTTTTTATCGGCTCCTGTACATTGTAGTACCGGTGGTGACCACACCAGTCTATAAACCCTGCGGAGCAAAGTGTACCTCAGTTCTGCCCTGACCCTCAATCACTAAAGACCTGTTTACTTACTTCTGTTGTCTGCGTCCTGTTATTCATTATAACTGCACTTGTAAACACAGACTCAACAGTGGTGACTAGTCTGATCGTACCTAGCGGCAGTTTTGCATCACTTCCCCCAGTACTGATTCTGGGGCCCATTCCAAGGAAGCTTCGTCCTCAGAAACGGGCGTCGGAAAAGGGCATCCGCCCTCAACATCCTGCTGAGCACTGCATCGCACGGGAGGCCATCGGGAACCCGGGTTGGTTTTCTGGCCACGAAGTCCAACATCAGCAACAGGCAGTGATCATCCCTTCTACGACAGCGGTGGGTAAGCCCGATCGAGCGGCACGGGGGGGGGGGGAAGTCGGACGAGTTGTCAGTGGGAGAAGGGGAGGGAAAACGAAGAAAAAGGGCGGAGAACACGACCGCAGCCAGTGTCAGGGGCCGGACTGCAATCGGGGCAGAGACGCGCAGCAGCCAGAAAAGCGCTTTATTGCCACAAGGACCGCGGGAGCGGCGGGGCAACAAGAGCAGCAGCGCAAGGAAGCGTATACACGGGAAAATAAAGGCAGGAAGGACCGCTGGGAGGCGTGGACAGCAATAGTGTGGGAATCGCCATCTTGAGTCGGCGGGGGAAGAAGACAAGCGCGGGAAAAGCCGCCAAGCGCGGGAAAAGCCGCCAAGCACGGGAAAAGCCGCCATCTTAAATAAAAAAATTAAAAAAGTCATCATATTAAATAATATCCGAAGGGAAAGGAGAAACTCAGCAAGGATGCTGAAAACGGGTAACATCACTGCCTTCGACAACGATGTGGAAGATTGGGCCACTTATGTGGAACGCATCGAAGTTTACTGTAGAACGAATGATGTACCGGATGATAAGAAAGCACTAACCCTATTAAACTTGATGGGTGCGAAGACGTACGGGTTATTAAGGAACCTGGTAACCCCAGACAAACCGGTAGGGAAGAGTTTTGCGGATATTGTTACTATCCTGCAAGAGCATTTAAACCCCACACCGCTGCTGATAGCGGAACGATTTAAATTCTATAAAAGAATTCAACTTAAAAAAGAAAGCAACGCTGAATTCCTAACAGAACTGCGCAAGTTATCAAAGTACTGCCAGTTCGGAACAGGACTAGCAGATGCACTGAGAGATAAGTTTGTGTGTGGGCTCCTAAGGGAAGGAACCCAGAAGCGACTGCTAGAGGAAAAGGATCTTACGCTGGGCAAAGCTTTCAGCATTGCAGCATCCCACGAGGCAGCAGCACGGGGCGCTGCAGAGATACAGCAAAGGCCACTGGAATTCAGCACCAATGAAATGGCATTGGGCGCAGTAAAGTGCTATCGTTGCGGAAGGACAACGCATGACCAGAACCAGTGCTGGTTCAAAGACAAAGAATGCAGGCAATGTGGCAAACAGCAGCAAAAAGTCACCGCAGGAGAAGTACAAAAAAGTATACAAGGTGACAGAGAACAGTTCGGATGAACAGAAGACAGATTCGGACTCCAGCAGTAAGGAACTGGGTTGTCTGAAAATACATAATGTGGGTAACACAGCAGACCACCAAACTATCTGGGTCATGCTCCGGATAGCAGCAGTCCAAGTGAAGATGGAATTGGACACAGGGTCGGCATTAACAGTCATGAATAAGCAAGATTACAAAAGGTTATTCTTGCACATTCCCCTGAGGGATACGGAGATTGTATTGAAAACATACACGGGGCAAATAGTATACCCCAAAGGAAAGATAAAAGTAAATGTGGTCTACAATGGTAAAGAAAGTCAGAAAATGGACTTGTACATGTTACCTGATGGAGGTCCGCCACTACTGGGACGGGAATGGATTCGGAGAATAAATTTGGACTGGCATTCCATACAAGCACTGACTGCGGATGCCTGTAAGGAGGACGACGTCAAACCTAAACGACTGTCCAAAATCTTAGATGATGCTAAGGAGGTGTTCCAACAGGGACTTGGAACACTGAAAGGAATTACGGCAACCATCAAGATTGAAGAACATGCAAACCCAAAATTTTTCAAAGCCAGACCGGTGCCTTACGCGATACGACCTGCTGTGGAAGCAGAGCTGGAAGGGCTGGAACGTTCAGGGGTACTGTCCAAGGTGGACTGGAGCGAATGGGCTACACCCATTGTTCCTGTCATGAAGCGCTCGTTGAGCAACAAGCCGGGGGAACCTGGGAAGGTTCGTATCTGTGGCGATTTCAAGATCACTGTTAATCCAGTTCTTCACACGGTGAATTATCCACTTCCGCGGATTGAAGATATCTTCGCTTCGCTGTCTGGCGGAAAGCACTTCACCAAGATAGACCTGGCGCAGGCGTACCTACAGATGGAAGTTGATGAAGCGTCACGACAGTATCTCACGATCAACACACATAAGGGCTTATATCGGTATAATAGGCTGGTTTTTGGAGTGGCATCGGCTCCAGCGATTTGGCAAAGGGCCATGGAGCAGGTATTGCAGGGAATCCCAGGCACACAATGCTACCTGGATGACATCCTGATTACAGGAGATAACGATAATGATCACCTCGCGAATTTGGAGCTGGTGCTCATCAGATTGAAAGAATATGGGCTAAGAGCTAATCGCCAGAAATGCGAGTTCTTTCAAAAGCGAATCTCGTACTGCGGCCACGTCATTGACCAGGAGGGGCTCCATAAGTCACCTGACAAGATCGAAGCTGTTGCCAAAGCTCCAGCACCGGAAAATGTATCCCAGTTGAGGTCGTTCCTCGGGTTGGTTAACTATTACCACAAGTTTCTTCCAAATTTATCCATGGTGTTACACCCGCTAAACACTCTTTTGCAAACGGGAATACCATGGAAGTGGAGCGATGATTGTAAGCGGGCTTTTCAAAAGAGCAAGGCACTGATCACCTCTAAGGAAGTGTTGGCTCACTTTAACCCAACGCTGCCTATTCGCTTAGCTTGTGATGCTTCTCCATATGGTATTGGGGCAGTGCTCTCACATAAGTTTCCAGGTGGCTCGGAAAGGCCAGTCGCTTTCGCATCCAGATCATTGACCTCCGCTGAGCGCAACTATGCTCAGATAGATAGGGAGGCTCTCAGCCTCGTGTGGGGAGTTAAGAAATTTAACCATTACCTGCAAGGCCAAAAGTTTACGCTGCTAACAGATCACCAGCCGTTGGTTTCCATTTTCAACCCTAAGAAGGGTGTTCCGGTAATGACAGCGCAGAGGCTTCAGAGATGGTCCCTTTTCCTAGGGGCACATCAATATGATATTGAGTTCAAAGGTACAAAGCAACATGGTAATGCTGATGGGCTGTCGCGCCTGCCACTACCTACAGCGGAAGAGACACCGGCAGTTGACCCTGTCGAGATATTTCACTCGACCATCATCGAATGCTTACCAGTCACCAATGCGGGTATTGAGAGAGAGACCCGAAATGACCATATCAAAAGGAAAAGACTGGTGAAAACCAAAGTTGGTCCATTGCAGTCAGATACGGGGGAATATATAATGGGAAATAAGGAAATGGCAGATCAACTAAATGCATACTTTGGGTCAGTCTTTACGAAGGAAGACACAAAAAACCTCCCTGGGATATCGGGAAAAATAGGGACATTGGCAAAGGAGGAACTGACGCAAATCAATATCTCTAAGGATATGGTGTTAAGGAAGCTAAAGGGATTGAAGGTGGACAAATCCCCAGGGCCTGATAACATGCATCCTAGGGTACTGAAGGAGGTGGCCCTAGAGATAGCGGATGCACTAAGGATGATTTTTCAGAATTCATTAGACTCGGGAACAGTGCCGATGGATTGGAGGGTAGCTAACGTTACCCCACTATTCAAAAAGGGGGGTAGGGAAAAAGCAGGTAATTACAGACCTGTAAGCCTTACATCAGTTGTGGGCAAAATGCTGGAGTCCATCATTAAGGATGAAATAGCGGAGCACTTAGCAAATGGGGACAGGATAGGACAGAGTCAACATGGATTTACAAAGGGTAAATCGTGCTTGACTAATCTATTGGAATTTTTTGAGGGAGTAACTGGTAGAATAGATGGGGGAGAGCCAGTAGATGTGGTGTACCTGGACTTCCAAAAGGCCTTCGATAAGGTCCCACATAAAAGATTAGCATGGAAAATTGAGGCTCATGGGATAAAGGGGAAAGTTTTGGCGTGGATAGGGAACTGGCTGTCAGATAGAAAACAGAGAGTTGGAATAAACGGCTCATTTTCTGAATGGCAGGCAGTAACAAGTGGGGTACCACAGGGATCTGTCCTGGGCCCCCAGCTGTTCACAATTTACATTAATGACCTGGATCAGGGAGTCGGATGCAGCATTTCCAAATTTGCAGACGACACTAAACTAGGAGGGGGGGTGGGCTCAGAGGAAGAGACCAGGAAGCTCCAGAGCGATTTGGACAGACTGGGCGATTGGGCGGATAAATGGCAGATGCACTATAATGTGGACAAGTGCGAAGTTATCCACCTTGGGTGCAGGAACGGGAGGGCAAATTATTATTTAAATGGCAATAGATTGGGAGAGGGGGAAGTACAGAGAGACCTGGGTGTTCTTGTACACCAGTCACTGAAGGCGAGCATGCAGGTGCAACAGGCGGTCAAGAAGGCAAACGGTATGCTGGCCTTCATAGCAAAAGGGTTAGAATACAGGAACAGGGATACCTTGCTGCAGCTGTACAGGGCACTGGTGAGACCACACCTCGAGTACTGTGTACAGTTTTGGTCGCCTCATCTGAGGAAGGATGTTCTTGCCATGGAGGGGGTGCAGCGGCGATTCACCAGGCTGATACCAGGAATGGCGGGAATGACCTATGAGGAGAGACTATGTAGTTTAGGGATGTACACACTGGAGTTTAGAAGATTGAGAGGGGACCTCATAGAAGTGTATAAAATTCTGACAGGTCTAGACAGACTGGATGCAGAAGGAATGTTTCCCTTGGCGGGTGAGAACAGAACTAGAGGACATAATTTAAGGATAAGGGCTAAACCATTTAGGACAGAGATGAGGGGGAATTTCTTCACTCAGAGAGTGGTGAACCTGTGGAACTCATTGCCACAGAGGGCAGTGTATGCCAGCTCATTAAATATATTTAAGAGGGAATTAGATATATTTCTACGGGCAAAAGGGGTTAAGGGTTACGGAGAGAAGGCGGGGACGGGATACTGAATTAAAGGATCAGCCATGATCTCATTAAATGGCGGAGCAGGCACGAAGGGCCGAATGGCCTACTCCTGCTCCTATCTTCTATGTATCTATGTATCTATGACCCGACACTGTCTCGGGTCTACGACTTGACAGTGAAGGGATGGCCAGCACATGGCGAACCACTGTTACCAGCATTCTCAGCCAAACGAGACCAGCTGTCCGTATGTCAAGGAACATTGATGTATGGAACAAGGGTGATTATTCCTCCTAAATTAAGGGAGAGAGTTCTAAAAGAATTGCACGAAGGTCATCTGGGGGGAGTCAAGATGAAAAGCCTTGCTAGGGCTTATGTGTGGTGGCCAGGTATCGACAAACAAATAGAGGATCTGACTAAAAGCTGCTCAGGGTGCCAAAAAGTTCAGAACGCACCTCCAATTGCACCGCTGCATCCGTGGGAATGGCCTTCAGCCCCATGGCAACGTGTGCATATCGACTTTGCAGGTCCATTCATGGATTCCATGTTTTTGATAGCAGTAGACGCACATTCTAAATGGCCAGAAGTGATTAAGATGTTGACCACTACCTCTGAGAAGACGATTGCAGTTCTAAGAACCATATTTGCAAGGAATGGATTGCCGGAGCAAATATGTTCAGACAACGGACCACAGTTCGTGTCAGAAGAATTCCAGAAATTCATGAAAAAGAATGGGGTGAAGCACTATACATCTGCCCCATATCATCCGGCTACAAATGGGTTGGCCGAGAGATTTGTACAAACGTTCAAAAAGGCGATAAAGGCCATGAGTGAAGATCATATTCCACTACAACGCAAGGTGGACAATTTCCTAATGGCGTATCGAAACACCACGCATGCAGTGACAAATCAAAGCCCTGCCATAATGTTCTATAACAGAAGGTTGCGGTCCCGGTTGGATTTGTTAAAACCCAATGTGCGACGGGAAGTCGAACACAAGCAATTCCAGCATGTAAATAAAAAGGCCACTCGTAGTTTTGAAATAGGACAACCAGTGTTGGCCGGGGGCTATAGGGATGATAAATGGCAACCTGGGACAATTTGTGCACGACAGGGACCCTTGATGTACACGGAAGACGTTGAAGAGAACGTAATACGATGTTGATGGGCCTTCAATAACCACAAAACTAGAAGTTATAGACTTAAACAAGTTGGCTTTTAATCACTAAGATCAGAGCTAACATCTCAACACACTGACTGGTTCACAGGAATGAGTCATACAGATCCTGGGATCTTTATGTAAGAGAAGTCAGGGGCGGAGCCAAGAGCCAAGACCTGGAACCTCCCAGGTTAGTCGGGAAAGAGGAAGTGAAACTATACACAGTGGGGGAGGGTAATATACATGAGTGCAAAACGAATACAGGATCAAGACAAACAGATTTCATTACATTCACCCCTTCTATAGATTTAGTCCATCGGGGTGATGTTTCTTAAAAGTTGGTATAAGTGAGTCTGTCAGGAGGTTTTGCAGTTCTCAGTGATTGGCGCAAAGCCGGTTGGGGTGCCTCTAGGGGAGTGGATTCTGGTTCCTCCGCTGTCCGGGCCTCCGCAGTGTCTTCCAGGTTATCTGCTGTGTCCTCCAGGTTAAAGTTGGGTATTGATACCTCTGGGCGTCCTGTCTCTTTGTAGTGTAGGTCTTCATCGGGTAGTCTCCCATCGTTCTCTCCGCTCCCCGAGGGAGCGAGGTCTTTTATGGAAACAGTGTCCTCTCGCCCGTCAGAGTATTCGATATAGGCGTACTGAGGGTTTGCATGGAGGAGCTGTACCTTTTCCACAAGGGGGTCCGTTTTATGGCCTCTCACGTGCTTCCGCAATAGTACTGTCCCCGGAGACGTCAGCCACGCAGATAGAGATATGCCCGAGGTGGATTTCCGGGCGAAAACGAACATCTTTTCGTGAGGGGTAGCGTTAGTGGCAGTACATAATAGAGACCTTATGGAGTGGAGCACGTCTGGGAGGACTTCCTGCCAGCGGGAGGTCAGAAGGCCTTTTGACTTTAAGGCTAACGTGACAGCCTTCCAAACAGTAGCATTCTCCCTTTCCACTTGCCCATTACCCCGGGGTTGTAGCTAGTGGTTCTGCTAGTGGCTATCCCCTTCGAGAGCAAGGACTGGCGCAGCTCGTCACTCATGAATGACGTCCCCCTATCGCTGTGTATGTAGTTCGGCATGCCAAACATGCAGAATAGATTACAGAGACACTTGATGACCGTGGCACTGGTCATGTCTGGGCAGGGAATGGCAAAGGGGAAGCGGGAATATTCATCAATGATATTGAGGAAGTATACGTTACGGTCGGCAGAGGGAAGGGGTCCCTTGAAGTCCAGACTTAGGCGCTCGAATGGCCGTGTGGCTTTGATAAGGTGTGCACGGTCAGGCCTGTAGAAACGAGGCTTGCATTCCGCACAGATGCGGCAGGCCCTGGTCATTGCCCTGACCTCCTCGATGGAGTGGGGCAGATTGCGGGACTTTATAAAATGGTATAGTCGGGTGACCCCTGGGTGACAGGGGTCGTTGTGGAGACCCTGTAATTTGTCCGTATGAATGCTGGCACACATTCCCCGTGATAGGGCGTCTGGGGGTTAATTAAGGGCTCCCGGCCTGTACATAATATCATAGTCGAACATGGATAGTTCGATCCTCCACCTGAGTATCTTGTCATTCTTGATTTTCCCCCTTTGTTTGTTATTAAACATGAAAGCCACCGACCGCTGGTCGGTGAGCAGGGTGAAACGTTTGCCGGCTAGGTAGTGTCTCCAGTGCCACACTGCCTCCACTATAGCCTGTGCCTCCTTCTCGACAGAAGAGTGCCTGATTTCAGGTCCCTGAAGGGTTCGGGAGAAGAAGGCCACAGGTCTCCCAGCCTGATTGAGGGTCGCAGCTAAGGCAAAGTCTGACGCATTGCTTTCGACTTGAAAGGGAATGCATTTGTCCACTGCGCACACTGCAGCCCTTTCAATGTCCTGTTTAATACCGGTGAAAGCCTCCCGAGCTTCAGCTGATAGTGGGAAGGACGTCAATTTAATGAGGGGTCGGGCCTTATCAGAGTAATTGGGCACCCATTGGGCATAATACGAAAAAAATCCCAGGCACCTTTTTAAAGCTTTGGGATTGTGTGGCAGGGGCAGTTCCTTTAGGGGGCGTAATCGGTCAGGGTCCGGTCCAATTACCCCATCTTCCACCACACAGCCGAGGATACAGAGATGGGTTGTGTTGAAGACACATTTGTCTTCGTTGTAGGTTAGATTCAGCTTTAGGGCAGTTTTAAAAAATCTCGCAAGATTTAGATCGTGGTCTTGCTGGTTGTGCCCGCAGATAGTGACATTGCCCAGATAGGGGTAGGTAGCTTGTAGTTTATTCTCGTCAACCATGCGGTCCATCTCACGTTGGAAGACCGAGACCCCATTTGTTACTCCGAAGGGCACTCTGAGAAAATGGTAGAGGCGCCCGTTTGCCTCGAAGGCGGTGTATGGGCAGTCCTCCGTTCCAATGGGGAGCTGGTGATACGCGGATTTGAGGTCGATAGTCGAGAAGACTCGGTATTGCGCAATCTGGTTGACCATTTCTGATATGCGGGGTAAAGAGTAGGCGTCCAGCTGGGTATAAATATTAACAGTCTGGCTGTAGTCAATTACCATCCGTTTCTTTTCGCTATTTTTAACTATGACTACTTGGGCACGCCACGGGCTGGTACTGCATTCAATAATGCCTTCCCGCAGGAGTCTGTCCACTTCCGCCTTGATAAAGTGTCTGTCTTCCAGACTGTACCGTCTACTTTTGGTCGCTATGGGCCTACAGTTCGGAGCGAGATTAGCGAATAAAGAGGGCGGGCTGATTTTTAAGGTTGATAGGCCACAGACTGTGAGTGGTGGCTGGGACCCGCCATATGCTAGCGTGACACTTTCGTGGTGGCACTGGAAGTCCAGGCCCAAGATTACATTAACACAGAGTTCTGGCATCACGAGGAGTTTAAAATCCTTGTAGTCCGTGCCTTTTACAGTCAGTGTTACCACACAGTAGCCCAAAATGTCTGAAGTGTGGGGCTTAGCAGCCATTGCAATTTGGCTCCGTGTAGGGGTTACCGTTAATGAGTGCCGCCGTACCAGGCTAGGGTGGATAAAACTCTCGGTACTCCCACAGTCAATTAAACATTTCGTTAAATTCCCGTTTACCTGTATGTCCATCATGGATTTTGTCAACGGGTGTGGCCTGGATTGATCCACCGTGATCGAAGCCACTGTTGGGCCCTGGGCACCCGTTGAGTCGGGAAAAGATGGCGGATCCCAAGATGGCGGCCCGCACGGCACGCACGAGGCGGTGACGGAGTTGGAAATCGGATTCCCCCTGCAGACTTTGCTAAAATGCCCCTTTTTCTTACTTTTGAAGTATGTAGCGTCCTTCGCTGGGCATCGTTGTCTGGGGTGCTTGGCCTGGCCGCAGAAGTAGCATTTCGGGCCTCGAGACATTGCCGCTGTAGTAGGACTCCTGGGTGAACTTCTGTGTGGGGACTCCAGCGGCGTAGAGCTGGTCTGAGACCTGGATGGGGAAGATGGCTGATTCCAAGATGGCGGCCCCCTCGGCGCGCACGAGGCGGTGAGGGCCGCATGGCCGGAAGAATAAGAGTCAGAGCTTTTCTGGGCCACGTCCAGCGATCGCGCAGTGGCCACTGCCTTTTTTAAGTCCAGGACCTCCTTCTCCAGCAGTCTCTGCCGGATATAATTCGATTTGAGACCCGTGATGAAGGAATCGCGGACCAATTCATCAGAGTACGCGTTGGCCGTCACGGCCTTGCAGTTACAGTCCCGGACCAGGTCCTTTAGGCCCTGTAAGAAATCGTCCATTGATTCCTCTGGTCACTGCCTGCGTGTAGCCAGCAGATGTCTGGCGTACACTTCGTTTACCGGCCTCTGGTATTGGGCCTTCAGGATAGTGATGGCCTCCGTGTAAGAGGTGGCGTCCCGGATGAACGAATAAATCCGATGACTTACTCGAGTAGTCAGTAGACTCAGTTTATCTACCTTGCCAGCGGATGAGGCCCCCGCAAAGAGTTCGAAGCATTTGAGCCAGTGTCCAAATTGATTTGATGCTTCAGCAGAATGTGGATCCAAGTCCAGACGCTCTGGTTTTAGGAGTCGATCCATCCTAGTATTCTTTAGTGATTAAAATTGATGGGCCTTCAATAACCACAAAACTAAAAGTTATAGACTTAAACAAGTTGGCTTTTAATCACTAAGATCAGAGCTAACATCTCAACACGCCGACTGGTTCACAGGAATGAGTCATACAGATCCTGGGATCTTTATGTAAGAGAAGTCAGGGGCGGAGCCAAGAGCCAAGACCTGGAACCTTCCAGGTTAGTCGGGAAAGAGGAAGTGAAACTATACACAGTGGGGGAGGGTAATATACATGAGTGCAAAACGAATACAGGATCAAGACAAACAGATTTCATTACAGACGTCATGCTGACCAACTTGTGGAATCGAGAACAAGGGTCGACCCCATGTCTATGGCAGAGACACCAGTTGAAGAACTTATTGAGCCTGTAGCATCTACCTCAGACTCGAACGTATTGGATGATGTTGAATCCATAGGAGATCAAGTGGATGAGTCACCCCAGCAACGGGAACCAGAGATCCCTGAAAGGCGTTATCCGGGCCGGATCAGGAGACCTCCTCAGAGACTGAATCTTTGAACAGTTCTTGTGTGTAAATTGTATATATGTTGTCCATGTAGTGTATTAATTGGGGGTGTCCACTGTTAAGCTAAAAGGGGAGGAATTGTAGTGTATGTAACCTGTACTACCTTAAGAGGATACCTTAAGGTGATGGACTACTTTTTATCGGCTCCTGTACATTGTAGTACCGGTGGTGACCACACGGTATATAAACCCTGCGGAGCAAAGTGTACCTCAGTTCTGCCCTGACCCTCAATCACTAAAGACCTGTTTACTTACTTCTGTTGTCTGTGTCCTGTTATTCATTATAACTGCACTTGTAAACACAGACTCAACACTAATGCTACGCAAGTTGCAGGTCAGGTTGTTGTGCACAAGTTGAACATGCATCAGAAACCACAACGTGAGCATGTGAAGGCATGTTATAGATGCAAGGACGATCACCTGGCGAGTGAATGCCGGTTTCTGGAGGAAAAGTGCTACAAGTGTGGGAAACAAGGACACATAAAACGAGCTTGCAGGGTGAAATCACCTGTGGAGGAATCCAAACCAAAAGGGGGAGGACAGCAAAACCAAGGGAGAGAAGTGAAAAAACATGGAGCACACCACATCAGCGGGGAAGCTGAGGAAGAAGAGGACATGTTCATAATGTATGGCATGTTAGAGAACATTCCAAAAGTGGCTCCTATCACATTGCAACTGACAGTAAATGACTCTAAGGTGAACTTTGAAGTGGATACAGGGTGCGGCGTGACCATAATGAACAAGGCAGAGTACTCACAATTGTGGAACCGTGCAAAAGTTCCAGAGTTAAAGCCTTGTTCCCTGCATCTTAAAACATATACAGGTGAATGAGTAGCGACATTAGGTACAGCTAAGGTAACTGTGCAACACAGGGACACAGTGGAACAGCTACCTGTAGTTATAGTATCAGGTACCGGACCAAACCTGTTAGGTCGGGGCTGGATAAAAGAACTTAAATTAGACTGGGGAGCAGTACATCAAATAGATGCGGGCAAACAGTTGACTTTGCAAGAAGTGTTGAGTGAACATGAGAATGTGTTCAAGGAGGAACTTGGCACATTTAATGGCCCCCAGCTAAGATTTATGTAGACAAGGAGGCACCGCCAAGGTTTTTTAAACAACGACCTGTGCTTTATGCCATGAAGCCAAAGGTAGAGGCTGAGCTTGACCGTCTATTGAGAGAGAACATACTGGAGCCAGTGAAATGTTCGGAATGGGCAGCTCCCATAATACCTGTTTCAAAACCGGACAATTCAGTAAGACTCTGTGGAGACTATAAATTGACAGTCAATCGGGTGTCCAAACTAGAGCAGTATCCTATTCCCAAAACAGAGGATCTCTTTGCAAACCTGGTTGGAGGAAAGAAATTCACAAAGTTGGATATGAGTCATGCCTACTTGCAGATTACACTGGATGATGAATCAAAGAAGTATGTCACCATAAATACACACAAGGGCTTGTTTACATATAACCGCTTACCGTTTGGTGTCTCATCTAGTCTAGCTATCTTCCAGAGGACAATCGAAGGTGTACTGCAAGGGATTCCACATGTTTCCATCTATTTGGATGACATTCTGGTGATGGGAAGAACCGACCAGGAGCATCTGAGCACTCTGAGAGAGGTACTACAGAGATTGGAGATGGCAGGGTTCTGGCTCAAGAGGAGTAAGTGCACTTTCCTGGGGAATGAGGCAGTGTTCCTGGGACACAGAGTGGACGCCACCGGGCTCCATCCACTCAAGGGAAAGGTACAAGCACTGCAGGATGGCCCTGCTCCTACAAATGTGACTGAGTTAAAAGCTTACCTGGGACTGCTGAACTATTATAACAGGTTTTTACCAAACTTGTCAATTGTGTTAGCACCTCTTCACAAACTACTGCGCAAGGAGACACAGTGGCAGTGGGGAGAGGAGCAGGGGGTTTCATTTGAACAGTCCAAGAAACTGATGCTGTCGTCGGATGTGCTGGTTCACTACAATGCAGAGAAAGACATCATTCTCTCTTGTGACGCTTCACCTTACGGGGTGGGGGCAGTTCTTTCACACTGCATGGAAGATGGAACTGAAAGACCAATAGGGTTTATGTCCCGAACTCTAACACCAGTGGAAAAAAACTATTCCCAGTTAGATAAAGAGGGGTTAGCAGTAATGTTTGGGTTACAGAGGTTCCACAAGTACATATATGGCAGGAAGTTCACCATATGCACCGATCATAAACCTCTTATCTCTCTTTTCAATGAAATGAAAGCAGTTCCACAGATGGTGTCACCCCGGATCCAGAGGTGGGCCGTGACGTTGAGGGCATATAAGTATGTCATCGTCTACAAGGCGGGCAAGTACCATGGGAACGCAAATGCTTTGAGCCGTCTTCCACTGCCAGGCACACCTATCCATGCAGCTCCAGAGGACAGAGTTATGATGTTGGAGGACACTGACACAGCACTTGTGACTGCAGAGCAAGTAAGAACATGGACAGGTAAAGATCCAGCACTGTCTAGAGTTCAAGAATATGTGGTGAGGAGATGGCCACAGCATCTGGAAGGGGCTGACTTCACACCCCACAGTGTCAGGAAAACAGAGCTGAGTGTGCAGGATGGTTGCGTGTTGTGGGGAGCATGAGTGATTATTCCACAGCCAGCACGACAGTCTATCCTAGAGCAACTACATCAGTGTCATCCTGGGGTCTCGCGTATGAAAGCCTTGGCAAGGAGTAACTTGTGGTGGCCAAAGCTAGATGAGGAGATAGAAAATCTAGTCAAGACATGCAGCACTTGTCAGGAACACCGGAAGGCACCAGCAGCGGCTCCTCTCCACCCCTGGGAGTGGCCGGATAAACCATGGAGAAGATTGCACTTAGATTATGCGGGTCCATTCATGGGGAAGATGTTCCTCATAATCATTGATGCACATTCCAAATGGATGGACGTTTATCCTGTAAATTCTGCTTCCGCCACTACTACTATAGACTGCCTGCGTCGGAGCTTCAGTAATCAAGGGCTACCGGAGATCGTGGTAAGTGACAATGCCACTTGTTTTGTGAGTACAGAGACAAAAGAGTTCTTGAGAAAAAATGGCATAGTGCAGGTGACCTCGGCTCCATATCATCCGTCCTCAAATGGACTTGCGGAGAGAGCCGTACAAACATTTAAAGAGATGATGAAAAAAAGTGTAGAAGGGAGTTTAGCAGCCAAAGTGCCACGGGTTCTGTTCAGCTACAGAATAACACCTCAATTCACCACAGGACTCTCTCCTGCTGAGATGTTATTAGGTCGTAGACTACGCTCCACTCTTGACCTTGTCCACCCAGACCTAAAAAGGAAAATGGAAAACAGACAAAACAAACAAAAAGATAACCATGACAAAAGAACAAAGAGCCGAAGTTTTGGAGAAGGAGATGCGGTCCTTACCAGGAATTTCAGTTATGGACCCAAGTGGATTCCTGGCTTCATAGGCTCAATGACCGGTCCCATATCATACAAGGTCATGTTGGGTGATGGTAGGGTAGTACGCAGACATGTAGATCAGATACTTACCAGACAAGGGGAAATTGAAATGAAGGTTCCAGATGCAATGGCTGAGGACAGGGTTGCCCCCAGTTATCCAAGTGCATCTGTGGTGCCACCACCAGGGACAGAGACAATTCCACAGGAACCCATTCACCAAGAGGAAACCATCGTTGCAGAGTCAGATACTCCAAGCACTGCTCAGGAGCAGCTGGTGGCTTCACCACAAACAAGCAGGGACTTTACTGTCAGACGTTCACAAAGGACTCGCAAGCCACCAGAGAGATTGATACTGACCTGTTAGATTCATCAAGTATGGAACATGGTGAATGGAGACTTCTTATGTGACCCTTAGGAATGGTTGTTTGTTAAGAAATTCATACTGAAATCTTAAGGGGGGAGGGATATAGTAATCTGGGATGTTATGATTAAGGTTATCCACCAGGTGGTGCTGTAGCCAATTCTGCTGCTAAGGTCAGGGGTTAGCTTCCTGCTAAGGTCAGCAAAGGTGCAATGCCTGGAAGCAGGCCTGCCTGGTTGTCTCGCAGTCATTCAATAAAGTACCCGTCTTAATCCTCATACCTTGCCTCTTCGAGTTCCTTGTCTCACTACATGGATTTATCACAGATACCACAAAGGAGGAAACAGCAACACTGAAATACCCCTCACGCCCATCGCTCCATGCCCCATCCATTTCTTTAGTATCAACTGTACATCTTTTAATTTCTTTATTTGACGGTCAATAACAGATCCATTTAAACGCGCAGCCAATGATTGGAGATGGTGTTAAACCAACTCTTTCCCTTCTGGCATGTTTCTTTCCCATTTTAAATAATTTCCCACGCCCCTCTCCCTCCTCCCTAGTTTTCCCCTGGGCTGGACCTTCACGTTCAGCCCTCAGGTCCCCGCATCGGCATCAAGCACCAACCCAGCTCCAACTCCAGTCTCAGTTCGGCATTGCTTGGGGTTAACTGCACTGGCACTGGATTGGGCCCAGTCCATACAGTCATCTCCGACCGATGTCGACCGGTGGTCCAAGTTGGGACTGAACAGGAAAGTCTCAAGGGTGGATGCTCCGGTTGTTGCCTCGATGGTGTGGAATGGGACGAGCTGGTTGAAGCCAATCCATCCCAGTCAACAACATCGGGTGAAACCCCGGTACCACTTGTACTGAGGCCTCCCAGGATAGAGGAAGAGTCCTCCTCTGGCACCAGCTGGTTCGGAGGTGTCCGTGCCTACCGGTGCCAGAATCAGGCTGGTTCCCCCAAGCGCCACCAGCTACTGTTGGTGTGTCCTTCACTAGAGGCATCCGTCCCCTCTGGTGACACCAATGCAGCCCCGGGACATTGGTTTCCAGTTGGCGCCAGCTCATTTGGGGGCGCCACCCTCGGTGGACTCGACTCTACACAGGGTCACCTATGCTGCGGGTGATGTCCACTTTGGTGAGTGCAGCTGCAGATCTCTATTTATAGATCTGTGGCTCCCACCCACCACTGTGGACCCACCTTCAGCCGCTCCATACGACACTCGAGAGGCACTCCCAGGGAGGGTGCTTGCGCTCCAGAAACCAAACTGGGAGCCTGAGTCGACCACGGCTTCCGTGCGTTGAGGTTTTTCCATGTATTCAAAACAAGGGTGGCTTCAAGTCTGAAACTGTGAGTTCCGGAAGTCCCATCACTTGTGCGGGTTGAGTCTTTACCTGGGGTCTTGCAAAGGCCTCAGGCATTGACCTTTGTTGGATTCCCCCTCCCAATTTCCAAGGCGGTTTGGGCGGACTTGATAGGCGTGCCCCAGTTATGGCCAAGGTAGACAGCCCCGCCACTCTGCCTCACAACTTAAGGTTTGCTGGTACAGCTGGTAAACTTCAGTCGTGAAAGCGTCAGAAGGAAGGGAACTGCCCAGGGAACTAGTCCTGTTCCACCCACCAGAATCCAAATGGTGGGACATGTGGGTCTGGTGGACCTTCCTGCAGGGTTTGGCGCATATCCCGAATTCCCTGCCATCAAATCCACTGGGGCTGGCTTCACTGACCAGCAGGTGAGTTGAGGGAGCAATCCCTGCCAGAGAGGACCACCTTCAAAGAGCATCTGCTGCAGCAGCAGACTGTGTGGGTGCTCTCAATGTAGGAGCAAGATCTATCGTCTAGTGGATCTTGCATCGCCACTTAGTTTGTCCTCACACCTTGGGGATCCTTCAGGTTCTGCAGATGCCCGTTGGTGCCGAGGGCTTCTTTGGCGAGCAAGTGGAGGATCTGCTGTAGCAGAACCGTCAGGCATTCCCGAATTGACACACAAGGGTGGGGGGGGGGGTGCACTGCTCACTTTGTAGCTTAGCCCACCCCATGTATAGGCCCCTTCCACTCACCACCACCAATCCATTCACCTCCACCAGCCTATTCAAGGCTTTATCCGGAGCACAATGTCCTTTGTATCTTGCTAGCCCGTCATTCCAGATTAGGACCTGGAATGCAGGTAGTTCACAACAAGTAACATTCGAGACCCTGTCCAGCTCCACCTCCCCCAGCAGTGATCATGCCTGGATAGCCCACCTCAGAGTTGCGTGGGTGGGTTATTTCCAGTACTTCCCTGTGGAAGTGGATCACTCTGGATGTTTGGTTTGACCATCAGAGGAACCATCTACTAGTGGGCATACTGGCAGGCCTTCTACCATCCACACTGAGAGCGAGTGATCGTCATCCAGAAGGCTCAACTGTTGGGGATATTTCTCCAGTTGAGCCTTCTGGATGACCATCACTCTGCCAGTAATGTATCCACAGGATGAATGGTCTTCTTGGCTAGTGATTTCACTTGGCATTTCAACAGGCTCGGGGTGTGAACGGTATAATAGGACATCTCCACTTTCAGACTCGGTGCAGGGTAAGTCAGTGTGTCTGCAGACAGGCAATATGACAAGGGTCCGGTAAGTCAACCAACAGGGTGGGACCCTCCTTCCTGGGTCCCTCTGTCAAGATGGCGCATTGCTTCCCATTGGTGCTTGAACGACGGGGTGACACTCTTGGTGCCACATTTGGCCCAGGGAGGACAACACAACAGTTGGCACACTCAGCTGCTCTGTAGTCCACCCTAACTAGTGGATGATCCACACTGAGGTAGTCCAGAACATCTTCAGGACTTGAGGGGTTTACCAGGTCGATCGACTTGCTCGCATCACCGGATAATCACAAATCTGCTGGAGGACCTCAGGCTGTCGGGGCGGAGGCCCGACAATCTTTTGTGCTTTTGTTTCTGGATTCTGTTGCTCAGGGTTGCCTGATCTCCAGGATGCTCCAGGAAATTGCAGCAGGTGGTGGTTCTGGTTAACCCTTTAGTTACCTCACACACCGTGCTTCAGGGACACCCAGGTGTTGAATACAGACTTTGATTTCAGGAGCCCACGGGAGAAATCCAAGTCATTTTTAGAGTACAGAGGACCCTACCTTTTTTAGGGAATTTTTCATTCTGACATCCTCCACACACTGCTGGACACTGTCCAACTGGTACTCAGGGTGATAACAGCGGACCGTACCTGCAAGTGAACAGATTCTCTGGCTCCCAGGACAAATAGATCAAAGTGGGTGTTATTCACGGGTGCCAGTAAGCTGAACCGTCAGGATCTGGATTTGGATCCTGCCAGCTTCTGATTGATGGCCTGGCAGTTGAGATGGATAGCCCGTCAGATTAGGGTACACCAGCAGTGCGGCACTCATGGGTAATGCTCACTTTATTGTGTCTGTCCTGGTCATTTAAGCCTCTGTTCCCATACAAGTACCTCCACCCTCCTCATCCTCAGTACTACTTGGTTAGTCGCCAGCAGTGTGTGCAGAATGCCTGAATGAAGATCACAGCTCCCTTGTCAGCTGTTCCCGTGTCAGCTGCTCCCTTGTAAGCTGCTCTTCATTCTTCAAGTGACGCGGCACTCGCCACCCACCTGGTTGTCTCTTGGGTCTAGTGGGGAGTGTTGGTATGTCTTTTCCTCGTTCTGGGTTGTCTTTGGGTGTCAACAAACTAGGTTCTGGGGTGTGCTAAAAGTTAAAACTGCACGGGAGTCGGGGAGGGAGGGGAAAAACAAGTGGGTTTGTCCTTCAAAGTTAGGACGTCTTAACAAAATGTCTTAACAGGGAAGGTCATGCCTTAAGAGATTTTCCCCAGACAAATTGTGCCGTCGCATCCCGGTAATTAGATCCACATTCCACCCCCAATTCGGCCTGTCAATGTTTAGGAACGGATGTTCCCAGCAAATTAAACGGTGTCACAGTTAACACTTTAAAGAAAAGATTGGGAACAGTTTTCATTCAACCTGGAACGACAGAAGTGGGAACTCTAGATAACCTGCCAACCAGTTTCTCGTCATCGCTGAATATTGGGTTTGTGACTGCTGCTACAGAACTAGACTGGAGATTGTTGAAGACCAGGCTCCCGGGGACTGTGTTCAATTGATGTTAGCAGAGTTGAAGTGAGAAAGTAATTGTCTTAGAATATTTGGGCCATAATGATCTCCTGGACTAGTTTCGATCGCCTAAGGGGGTCGGAGAGGAATTTCCCAGATTTTTTTCCCAAATTGGCCTGGGTTTTTATGTCTGGTTTTTCGCCTCTCCCAGGAGATCATATGGTGGGGGGTGTATATACTGCGATGGACAAGGCTGGATGGACCAGAGAGTCTTTTCCTGTACGTGATATTTCGTATATTACAAGTCATGTTTCAATAACTGAAATGTGAGAAGTTTAACATCTGAAAATAAACGTGGATTGAAAATGAACAAGCTTACTGTGTGTCTCCTGATTTGTGCACGGATCATTGAAGGGAACAGAAAGGGGAAGAGATGAGTTCTGATTGTCCCTGGGCTCAGTTACTGACTGGGTGAACTCTTTGAGCCACACACTAGGCTGGACCCAGATTGACTCCCCAGTCTGCACATACAAACATACAAAAAGACTTACAAAAGTAGATGAAGACTATCAGGCCCATTAAGCTCACCCCATCCAGTAGACAGTATGACCTCACATGCTGCCGTCCCACCTACCAGTTACGCTCTCTCTGGAAACAGACAAAGAAACATGGCCAATTCAAGAAAAACCTCTGGCCAATTGCTCTCCAACTCCCAACACATGACAATCTAAACTAACCACTAACTCTCGCTGTAACTGGTAATGTCCTCTCAGGGACTGGTCAAGATCATACAGCACAGAAGGAAGCCATTCAGCCCATCGTGCCTCTGCCAGCTCTTTGAATGCACTATCCAATTAGTCCCACTCTCCTGCTCTTTCCCCGTAGCCCAGCAATTTTTTCCTTTTCAAGCATTTACCCAATTCCCTTATGAAAGTTACAGTGGATGGAATTATAAATTGGTGGAATTCTGTCATGTGATCCCCAAAGTTCCAGTAACTAAATTGCCAAATCCCCCGGTCAGTAAAACCTTGATTGGGCTTATTCAGTCACTAAAACACCAGTGGCACTTTCAAAGTCCCAGGCCACGTCAAGGAACTCCTCCAAACACAATTAAACAACAAAGTAGTGAATTGGTACAAAAACAAATACCAGTGGGGAGGGGCTGGGGGTGAATAATTGAGTGGGGGAAACAAGACAACACTTGGCATGTGCTGAGTGGCAGAGTAGTGTGTTGGGTTTCCAACTCTGCAGGATGTCCCGGAGTCTCCAGGAATTTAATCTCCTGGATTTTTTTTATTCGTTCATGGGATGTGGGCTTTGCTGGCAAGGCCAGCATTTATTGCCCATCCCTAATTGCCCTTGCGAAGGTGGTGGTGAGCCGCCTTCTTGAACCGCTGCAGCCCGTGAGGTGAAGGTGCTCCCACAGGAGCGGTTTGGTACAACTGAGCGACTTGCTCGGCCATTTCAGAGGGCAGTTAAAGAGTTAACCCCATTGCTGTGGGGCTGGAGTCATATATAGGCCAGACCGGGTAAGGACAGCAGATTTCCTTCCCTAAAGGACATTAGTGAACAAGGTGGGATTTTAGCACAATCCAATAGTTTCATGGTCATCATTACTGATGGTAGCTTTTTATTCCAGATTTATTTACGTGACTGAATTTAAATTCCCCAGCTGCCATGTGGTGGGATTTGAACTCATGTCTCACAGATTGTTTAATCTAAGTCTGTCCCTGGATTGCTAGTCTGGTAACATAACCACTATGCTACCATTCCCAATTGCAGCTGTGAGCAAACCTGGGATAAAAGTCATCAGGGCATTAAAGAAAATGATTTTTTTTCCCATTTTCTTTGACCACTTTCATTCATTTATAAAAATATTGGAGACGGGGGAAAAAGACAGTTGGATCCAGCAGGTCACGTGATGAAAGCGCCAGGAATACGTCCAATCAGAGATGGCGACCCGTGTTGTATGACTCACGCCATTTATATACCACAACAAAATAAAATAATAGCACGCATTGATAATTGTGGGTGGCACCAAGACACACACGTGTAGAATGTGAAACCTGTTGAATACTCACTGACTACTGAGGCACAAGTGGTTCTAAATAACACTTTAACAAACAGAATGGCTGCACATTAATGGCACAGTAATTAACTTGGGATATAATAGGCTTTATTTTGGAAGTACTTAACTCCCAAACTCTCATTACCACACGGCTTGCCAAGAAACAACTGGATCTTCTTTCAATCACAGGTGTTAGAACTCACAACCAATCAGCACAGTGTTAACCCTTCGCTCCCCGGAAGTTTAAAGAACTTTCATTTTCAATTGATATTGAGAATGACTATTTTGGGAACTGCCTCCCCGGTTTAGCGCCAGGATTCTCCCCAGATAACCTGGGTTTCTAACACACTGTTCACATGGTTAGTGCCCTGAGGCACTTTAGAGAGTAGAATGAGATGCCAAATAGTAATACTAAGAAAAAAGCAATGGACACAAGTAACACTGCACCTTCACTGGACAGCTGCTGACGATAACCTTCAATCCGCCCTCACAACAGATGTCAAGCCAGCTCCTTCTTCAATGTGAGAAATGACCCTGGATGATAATCCTGAGATTTATTCTCCTTTTTGTTTCTTATCTGGCTCCCGACATTAAATTACTTGGTTTTATTACCCCATTGTCTTCTATTTGCAAATGTGAGCTATTGGAGCTTGATAGACAAACATGCTCACACGTGTCGCCTAGAAACACAAACAAATTGATTTTTTTTAAACTGTGAGAATATTGCACCGTGAGATCATAGAAACATAGAAGATAGGAGCAGGAGTAGGCCATTCGGCCCTTCGAGCCTGCTCCGCCATTCAACGAGATCATGGCTGATCATCCAAACCCTAGCACCCGGTCCCTACACCGACAGCCATCCCGCCCAAGCCCTATCCCCGTAACCCCACGTATTTAATCCCCCCTAACACTAAGGGTCAATTTTTATCATGGCCAATCAACCTAACCCGCACATCTTTTGGAATGTGGGAGGAAACCGGAGCACCCGGAGAAAACCCACGCAAACACGGGGAGAATGTGCAAACTCCACGCAGACAGTCACCCGAGGCCAGATTTGAACCCAGGTCCCTGGCGCTGTGAGGCAACAATGCTAACCACTATGCCACCATGGATCCAATCCATGTGCTGCCGTCAAAAATGGGTGAATAGTTTAGGGTCTGGTCATTACAAGGACAATGTTGAAGGATAAAGGACCGACTGAAAGGTTGGTGCTGAATTTAGCAAAGACCAACTTTCCAATGTTGATACCAGGTAAACAATAGCACAAGGCAATTTTGATTTACGCCCTCCAATTTCTCAGTAGTGCATCAAGAACTTGCATTGATAGACCTTTCACAACATCAGGACATCCCAAAGCACTTTACAGCCAATGAAGCACTTCCTTAAAGTGTAATCGCTGCTGCAATGTAGGAAACGCAGCAGCCAATTTGCGCACAGCAAGCTCCCACAAATAGTGATGAAATAATGACCAGATAATCTGTTTTTTTTAGTGATGTTGGTTGAGGGATAAATGTTGGCCCAGGAGAACTCCCCTACCCTTCGTCAAAATACTGGCCATGGGATCTTTTAAGTCCACCTGAGAGGACAGATGGAGCCTCGGTTTAACGTCTCATCCGAAAGACGGCACCTCCGACAGTGCCGCACTCCCTCAGTATGGCACTGAAGTGTCAGCTTAGAGTACGTGCTATTACTGGGCCATGCAGGCACCTAAATCAAACAGCTAGATGATTTTAAAAGCACGGGATAATGGAACAAGAAACCTGAATGGGTTTCAAGAAGGAACTAGACAGGTTCTTATCAACAAATGGGATTCAGCGTTATTAGAAACGCACGAAGGGAATACAGTGGATAGGTGGGCTCATCAGAACATAGGAACATAAGATGTAGGAGCTGGAGTAGGCCATTTGGCCCATCGAGCCTGCTCCGCTGTTCAATAAGATCATAACTGATCTGATCTTGGCCTCAGCTTCACTTCCCTGCCCGCTCCCCATAACGCTCGACTCCCTTATCGTTCAAAAATCTGTCTATCTCCACCTTAAATATATTCCATGACCCAGCCTCCACAGCTCTCTGGGGAAGAGAATTCCAAAGATTCACGACCTCTGAGAAGAAATTCCTCCTCATTTCCGATTTAAAAGGGTGCCCTCTTATTCTGAAATTATGCCCCCTAGTTCTAGATTCCCCCACAAGGGGAAACATCTTCTCTGCATCTACCCTGTCAAGCCCCTTCAGAATCTTTTGGGCTAGAAATTAGGTATAGCCCCGCCAGCTCGCTTGCGCCCAGAATTTACCGCTGGGCGCGGAGCCACTCGCGCCCATCGGATATTCAGTTTCAGCGCCCCAAGTCGAGGATGGCCGCTGTTCAAGGGTGTGGCCGCCCCCGCTTGGGGCGCTGAAACTGAATATCGGCACTCTAGTTGCCGCAGCGCCACCCGCAGCGGAGTGGCAGGCTGCGGTACTGCAGGCCTTCCTCCCTCTCTTAAGGGGGAGGTGCCTGCAACAGCCGGAGCCCCGATTGCGAGTGCCGGCAAAAGAGCCCGGCACAACGGAGAAGTGCCGGGCTCCCGGAAACCAGCCGGCAATGCCGCGGGGGGGGGGGGTTGGAGGAGGCCGGGGAAGAAGGTGTGGGCAGGCGGCCGCCGAAAAAGCGGCCGGCCGCACCTCCACCTTAAAGCGCCCCACTAAGGCTGCAGTACGGACCCGGTCTCTGAATGTTATTAGCGGCCGCCACGGAAGAGGCGGCCGCTACTGAAGATGGGGGTCGGGCCGGTGTCGGGGCGGAACCGGGGCACTGCGCACACCGATGACGTCATCGGTGGCGGCGCAGCGCTACCGGCTACCGCCGCAATTAGCGCGTCACTGAATTTAGCCCGAAGTTTCCAGACTGGCGCAGAAGCCCTCTTTGGGCGGTAACTGGGCGCAAAGCCCACTGAATTTCTAGGCCTTTATGTTTCAATAAGATCACCTCTCATTCTTCTAAACTCCAATGAGTATAGGCCCAACCTGCTCAACCTTTCTTCATAAGATAACCCCTTCATCTCCAGAATCAACCTCGTGAACCTTCTCTAAACTGCCTCCAATGCAAGTATATCCTTCCTTAAATAAGAAGACCAAAACTGTACACAGTACTCCAAGTATGGTCTCACCAACGCCCTGTACAGTTTTAACAGGACTTCCCTACTTTTACATTCCATTCCCTTTGCAATAAAGGCCAACATTCCATTTGCCTTCCTAATTACTTGCTGTACCTGCATGCTAACTTTTTGTGATTCATGTACAAGGACCCCCAGATCCCTCTGTACCTCAGCATTTTGTAATCTCTCTCCATTTAAATAATAATTTGCTTTTTTATTTTTCCTACCAAAGTGGATGATAAGTGTGTACCATCTACAAGATGCACTGCAGCAACTCGCCAAGGTTTCTTCGACAGCATCTCCCAAACCCGCAACCTCTACCACCTAGAAGGACAAGGGCAGCAGGCGCATGGGAATACCACCACCTCCAAGTTCCCCTCCAAGTCACTCACCATCCTGACTTGGCAATATATCGGCCGTTCCTTCATCGTCGCTGGGTCAAAATCCTGGAGTTCCCTCCCTAACAGCAATGCGGGAGCACCTTCACCACACGGACTGCAGCGGTTCAAGAAGGCAGCTCACCACCACCTTCTCAAGCGCAATTAGGGATGGGCAATAAATGCCGGCCTTGCCAGCGACGCCCACATCCCTGGAAAGAATTAAGAAAAAGTCCAAATACAATTTAAAACAAAATTGGAGCAGGGTTAGATCAATGTGGTGCAGCGCCTCGAATCATGGAATTTTACAGCGTAGAAGGAAGCCATTTGGCCCATCATGCCAACTCCATGTGTACCAGCGCCACGGAAGAGCTTAGTCCCATTTCCCTGCTCTTTACTCATGCATTTTGCATTTTCTTTTAGTAAATAATTAATCACTAAGATGACTCAGTTGTTTCTCAGTGGGCAGCACTCTCTCTTGCCTTTGAGTCAGAAGGTTGTGGGTTCACGTCCCACTCCAGAGACTTGAGCACAAAAATCCAGGTTGACACTCCCAGTGCAGTGCTGAGGGAGTGCCGCACTGTTGGAGGTGCCGTCTTTCAGATGAGACGTTAAACCGAGGCCCCCTCGCAACTCTCTTATCCGGTCTGGGCCTGTATGTGACTCCAGACCCACAGCAATGTGGTTGACTCTTAACTGCCCTCTGAAATGGTGGCTCACCACCTTCTCAATAAAAGCCGGCCTTGCCAGCAACGCCCACATCCCAGGAATGAATTTTTTTAAATGATCTGGTCATTAGCTGTTTGTGGGCGCTTGCTGTGTGCAGATTGGCTGCTGTGTTTCCTACATTACAACAGTGACTACACTTCAAAAAGTACTGGGACATCCTGAGATTGAGAATGGCGCCATATAAATGCAAGTTTCTTCTCCCTAATGAGTCCGTGGGGCGATGCTCTCCCCTGGTGCGATGATGAGTTAAATGGTGCAGCAAAGCCTGTTACTCAATCCACCCTTGCACGAGGTCAGAGGATCTGAACCAGGGCGGATTGGAGGAGGCGCTACAGTGGACCTCAGTATCCCTGGGTGAAGAACATAAGAACTAGGAGCAGGCCATTTGGCCCCTTGAGCCTGCCCCGCCATTCAGTAAGATCATGGCTGATCTGGTCTTGGGCTCACCTCCACTTTTCCCGCCCGCTCCCCATAACCCTCGACTCCCCCCATAGCTCAGAAGTCTCAGCCTTGAATATATTCACTGACTCCACCTCCACAGCTCTCTGGGGTAGAGAATTCCAAAGACTCACGACCCTCTGAGAGAAGAAATTCCTCCTCAGCTCCACCTTAAAAGGGCGACCCCTTATCCTGAAACTATGCCCTCTCGTTCTAGATTCCCCCACAAGGGGAAACATCCTCTCTGTATCTACCCTGTCAAGCCCCCTCAGAATCTTATATGTTTCAATAAGATCACCTCTCACTCTTCTAAACTCCAATGAGTATAGGCCCAACCTGCACAACCTTTCCTGATAAGACAACCCCTTCATCCCAGGAATCAACTGAGTGAATCTTCTCTGAACAGCCTCCAATGCAAGTATATCCTTCCTTAAATACGGTGACCTGAACTGTGTGCAGAAGGAGGAGACAAATCAGCCGTGGTTTCCACTCATGATCTCCTTCAGGTTTTCCCGAAGACATTAGCTGTGGACCAGGGTTTGCCAACACTCTAGGGTTGTCCTGGAGCCTCCAGCAGTGAAGGACTAATCTCCAGGACACTGTGCTGCGAGGAGGACAACCCAGGAGTAAAACAGTGGGTTTTATTTTTAATTTTCTTTGAACACTTTTGCTTCTTAGCAATGGAAATACTGGAGATCGGGGAAAAAAGGGTTGTTTGACTGATGGGCAAGAATCCTCCAATTGGGTAACGAAGAGTCTGTCCACTTTGCGATTGGCCGTGGGGAGGCGGGGCTCCGCGAGGGTGGATGTGTCGAGCGACCAATGGCAGGAGGGTGGGGGTGGGGCGGTGGGAGGCAATAGGTCATGTGATGACACCTCCAGGAATATGTCCATCCAGAGTTGGTGACCCCTACTTGCGAGACCCGAGCAAGTATTTAAAACAGGCAGAGATATTGATCAATGCATTTTTGAAAAAATATATTTTGAATCTTCAAACCATCTATTCTATTTGTTGTGTCTGTACCTTTCTACCTAGACACAATTTAGAACTCAGAACTCAGAGATTCAAACATGAAGTGCTTTATTCAAAAAGAAGGTTCTGGAGAGAACCGAACAAAGAGAGCTACAACTTAACCAAGAGAACAACCCCAACCATTTATCTGCTGTGACAACGCCACCGCAGGTGGGAGGAGAACACACAATACATAACATATTCCTCCCCTCTTAAATGAAAGGTCCACATTATTCCTCAACAGGTAAGTTACTTTCAATGCACCCAACTAACCTAGGGTAGAGGTAGACTGCCTCAAACCCTGACTTTACCCTGGGGTTTATTCTGCCCCAGTCTTGTGGGTAAGTCACTAAGCCTACAGATCCAAGTGTCTTGGAGGCCGCCGCTCTCTACCGGTGGTCATCGCTGGCTTCCACAGCAGTAGGCATTGACACAGGCCTAGATAGAGAAGGTGCCTGTGTCAGTCGAAAGTCAGGAGTTTGCACAGGTGGAACAGTCTCTTTGACTTCCTGTGTTGGAGAAGAGCACTGTGGCAAAGGATGCTGGTTTGCGGTATCATCCGGAAACAGTTCAGGCCAACCAGCCGTTGGAGCCTCTGTGGCTGTCTCTGCTCCTAGCAACAGTTGATCTGTGTGTCTTCTCCAGCCGACGTCCTCAGCAGTCTCAACCGTGTAAGACACAGGGCCCGTCTGCGCAATCACTGTAGCAGGAACCCATTTCGGTCCATTGTTGTAGTTTCGAGCTAGGACGTGCTCTACTGGATGAAACCGTCTCTACTTGGCTCTTTTCTCTCTCTTTTCAACTTGAGCTTGTTGTTGACGATGGACAACCTGCTCTGCCCTTGGAGGTTTGAGTAAGTCAAAACTTGTCCGCAACTGCCTCTTCATCATGAGCGAAGCGGGGCAAGTTTTGGTTGTGGCATGCGGCTCGTTCCTGTAGGACAACAGGAAGCTGTTCAGACGTTGGTGGATTGAGCCCTGACCTTGCGATGCCTTCAAGGCGTGCTTCAAAGTTTGCACGAACCTTTCTGCCAGGCCGTTAGTAGAGGGATGATAGGGCACAGACCTGATGTGTTGGACACCATTCACATGCAGGAAAGTTGCAAACTCCTGTGATACAAATTGTGGACCGTTGTCACTTACGAGTTGTTCCGGTGAGCCATAACGGCTGAACATCTCACCAAGTTTCTCAATTGTTTTCCCTGCCGTGGTAGACCTCATCACAGCGACCTCCGGCCACTTGCTACGAGCGTCCACAACCACCATAAACATCTTCTCTTTGAAAGGACCGGTGAAGTCCACATGTACTCACTGCCACACTTCTTCAGGCCAATCCCAGGGGTGTAGGGTTGCCAGCTGTGGAACATTCCGGACCCTTTGACATGGGGAACATGTTTTGGCTTTCTCCTCAATATTTCCATCGAGACCTGGCCACCAGAAGTAGCTTCTTGCCATTTCCTTCATCCGAACCATCCCACTGTGGCCTGTATGAAGTTGTTGCAGAATAGGTTCCCTCAGAGGTGGCGGAATGATGACACGGCGTCCCCAAAGAAGACAACCTGCCTGGACGGAGAGCTCATTTCTTTTTGAAACGTAAGGTTTCAAACTAGGAGAATCTCCTATAGCTCTCCCTCGAATGACATTGTCCATTACCTCAGACAGGACTGGATCGTTGCGGGTGTACCTTCGCACCTGAACTGCAGTGACAGGTGCTCCCTCCACTTGTCTAAAGTAGAAGATGTCTATCTGATGAGGCTCTGGGGGAGTAACAGGCAAGGGCAGACTCGAGAGACCGTCTGCGTTGCCGTGCAAGTCTGACTTGCGATATTTGATGTCGTATGTGTGTCCTGACAACAGTAAAGCCCACCTTTGCATCCTGCTTGCAGCAAGAGACGGAATTCCGGTGTGGGGCCCGAAGATTGAAGTCAATGGACGGTGGTCCGTCAGGAGTGTGAACCTTCTCCCAAACAGGTACTGATGACATTTTCGAATTCCAAAAACGATTCCCAAGGCCTTGCGCTCAATCTGCGCATAGTTACTCTCGGCCTTGTTCAAGGTGCGTGATGCGAAGGCGATAGGTTTCTCTTCCCCAGAAGGCATGATGTGGGATATGACTGCTCCCACACCATATGGTGATGCATCACATGCGAGCTGCACGGGTAGCTTTGGGTCGAAGTGTGTCAGGACCTCCGACTTCAGCAATGCTTTCTTTGCTTGGGCGAAAGCTTCGTTGCACAGTTCAGTCCATTTCCATGTTTTGCCTTGACATAGCAACTGATGTAACGGCTTCAGCAATGTTGCTAAGTCTGGAATAAACTTCCCATAGTAGTTAAGTAGCCCCAGAAATGAATGTAACTGGCTCACATTCTGGGGTGCTGGGGCCTCCACGATCGCCTTGACCTTTGACGGCGCCTTATGCAGGCCAGTAGCGTCAATCACATGCCCCAGGTACTCAACTGAAGACTGAAAGAATTCACATTTGTCCTTACGAACTCTGAGTCCGTACTCTTTCAGTCGCTGTAGTGTCGCATCCAAGTTCAGAAGATGATCCTCCTCATTTGTCCCAGTGACTGGACTCCTGGCAGTTCACACAAAATCTGATCCATTGCCCTTTGGAATAGAGCAGGGGCCGACGTAATTCCAAACGGAAGGCGGCAGTACCTGTATAGCCCCTTGTGTGTCACAATTGTCAGCAGCTGCTTTGATTTGTCATCGACATGCATTTGTAGATAAGCCTGGCATAAGTCTATTTTGCTGAACTTTTCCCTCTGGCCAGGCCCGTAAAAAGATCACCAATGAGGGGAAGAGGGTACTGTTCCGCAGACAGCACCGGGTTAATAGTCACTTTAAAATCCCCGCAGGTTCGAACAGATCCATCCTTTTTCATGGCAGGAACAATGGGTGTGGCCCATCTGCCTTTGCTCACGCTCACAGGCTCCAGGACTCCATTCTCGACTAAGGCCTCCAAGTTAGCCTCAACTTTTGGCCTAATTGCATAGGGTACAGGTCGGGCTTTGTGAAACTTCGACTTGCTGTCAGGTTTAATGTCCAGTCTCACGCTGATCTTTTTCATGCTCCCAAGTTCACCATTGAAGAGTTCTGCATGTTTGTTTAAAACTGCAGTCAGACCTGACTCCCCTTTTGACATCATGCGGACTGTCGGCCAGTCCAGCGTGATTTTCTCTAGCCACGCACGTCCCAGTAGAGATGGGTAATTTCCCTTTACCACATATAGTGGCAGTTTTGCAGTCTGTCCATTCAATTTAGCTGTCACCTCAATGGCGCCTCTCATGGCCACAGGTTCGCCGGTATACGTCTTTAGCACAATGTTTGTTGGCTGAAGGGTAAGATGCTTTAGCATTTTGTTGTAGACAGTGTCTGAAACAAGGGACACAGCTGCGCCTGTGTCCACCTCCATCCGCACTGATTGTCCCTCCACCAGTGGTGACACCCAGTAGCCATTTGGACCACCTGCAACCATCAGTATGTGCACCTCTTCCTCCTCAGAGGTGTCGCTCCCCTCTGTTTTGCTTGTTCCATCATACTGCACTGAATGAACACTCTTTTTCTTCTCTTGTCCAAATACAGACATTTTGCTTCCATGCTTCCCAGCTCTGTCTGTTCTTTTTTTACCTCTACAGGCCCATTCAATGTGACCTTTTTTTCCACAATTTCAGCATTCCAGCTCCGTACACCAGCAGTCATTAGCGTGATGGCCCGTTTTCCCACAACGGTAACATGTGCCGTTCCGTGCACCTTTAGGCTCAGACGACACCCTGTGAACTCTCCCTGTTGAACTCAACTGGTTAGCCTCCTTTTCCGCCATCTCCATGGAGACACTAACTTCTATGGCCTTTTCAAGAGTAAGGTTGTCCTCAGTAAGAAGGCGCTTCTATGTGGCTGCACTTTGCAGACCACACACAAGTCTGTCTCTAATGGTGTCATTCAGCACCTCCTTGAACTCGCAATGTTCTGACAACCTTTTTAAAGCAGCAATAAACATCGTCACTGATTCCCCCTCCTCTTGATTCCGTTTGTGAAATCTAAATCTCTCAGCAATAACCAGAGGTTTTGGTGAAAAATGTGCTCCAAGAATTTCCACTAGTTGTTTATATGTTTTAGTTCCTGGCTTATCTGGCTGTACAAGGCTGCGAAGTAAGTTGAATGTCTTTGCTCCCAGTATACTCAAAAAGGTAGGCACGACCTTATCGTTTGCCATCGCATTCGCCAAAACAAAATAGTCAAAACGTTCCGTATAAGCGCTCCATTGCTCAACATTTTCATCAAAATCACCGATGTTTCTGAATATAGTAGCCATCTCACGTTTCAAATTTTAACTCCTGTTACTCACTGCACCCGTAACGTTAATGTAATGCTGCAATCTCTGTTCTGAGTGTTTTGTAGTCGAAAACAAGAAAGTTCCCACAACGCAGATTCATCCGATCCTCGTCGCCACTTTGTTGTGTCTGTACCTTTCTACCTAGGCACAATTTAGAACTCAGAACTCAGAGATTCAAACATGAAGTGCTTTATTTAAAAAGAAGGTTCTGGAGAGAACCGAACAAAGAGAGTTACAACTTAACCAAGAGAACAAATCCAACCATTTATCTGCTGTGACAGCGCCACCGCAGGTGGGAGGAGAACACACAATACATAACACTATTGTGGCAGATCCACTGAATGACTCTGGATAACTGTATATAATTCCCTTTAACGATGTTCTAACACCAGCCTAAACCTGTACCATTGTGTTAGGCATTACTGTGTTTTGTATATAGAGTTTGCATGTACGGGGCGTGGCCCCTTTAAGAGCGCGGGAAAATGCAGGCAAACGCGATGATGTCACGTCGCAAACCACGGGGCTGCCCAGGCAGTCCCTGTGGCATCTCCTTTGAGTAAAGACCTGTTTAATTGCCTTCCTGTGTCGATCTCAGTTATTCGTAGGAATTCGTTAATTTCTACATTGGTGACCCCGTTTTTCTGAACGTTTTCACAGAAGAAGAGCACAGCATGGAAGCAAACGTCATTTCACTAAAGCTACCCCAGTTCTGGGAGCAGCAAGAGCCCTTGTGGTTTATTCAGGTCGAGGCCTAGTTCGCCCTGAGGAGCATCGATGCGGATCAGACCAAATATCTTATGTGGTCTCCGCACTCGACAGCTCTACTGCCTCTCGGATCGTCAACCTCCTCGAAACCCCCCAACGGAGCGCAAGTATGAAACCCTCAAAGCGCGGTTACTGCAGGTTTTCGGGCTCACAAAATCAGAGCATGCCCATCGATTACTCGCTATGTCCGGGCTCGGGGACTCCAAGCCTTCAGAGTTGATGAGCCAAATGCTCACACTCCTGGGCTCAGAACGGGAATGTTTCCTCTTCCGCGCGATTTTCCTCAGCCATCTGCCTGAACAGGTACAAGCTGCCCTGGCCAGATTTGAAATAGAAGACTGCGCAACACTCGCTGCGGAGGCTGACAAAATTTTGGCTGTAACTCGGCAGTACTGCGCCGCCACGAGGCACCCATCCCCCGCAGATGCCACCCCAGCTCATCAGCCTGCTGGGCTGTGTTTCTACTATGGTGTATGTAACCTGTTCCACCTTAAGAGAACTTAAGCCTGGTCCACCTTAAGAAAGGTACTACTTTCTTTGGCTGCTGTATACGTAATACCGGTGGTGACCACACCGGTATATAAGCACAGTGTAATAATATTGTATTCAGTATAGTCCGACCTCCAACCAGTAAAGACCTGTTGAATTTACTCTTGTGGTCTGTGTAGTAATTCTCACTATAACACACAGACTTAACAGTGGCGACGAGTCCGATTCTTACCCTGCTGCAGTAATTTCCACGGCGACTTCGTCCACAGACAGGACGTCGAAGAGAGGTTTCCACCCTCATCACCTACGGGAAGACACGTCGAGCGGCAGGCATCGAGCAACCGGAGTGCAGAAGACATCCTGACCTCGAAGCCTCCATCAGCGACTGTCAGCTTCTTCTACTACCTCGTGGTGGGTAAGCCGGGCAGCGACGCGACAGAAAGTCAACCACGTTGGCTGTACAGACGGGGCTGGGAAGACGGAGGAATAAGGGCGGTGAGGTCGATCGCGACTAGAGGTAAGGGCCGGGCCGCTTTCGAGCGAGAGGCGCAGCGCGGGACATCGATCGCGACCGGAGATAAGGGCCGCATTCGGGCTAAAGGCGCAGCGTCTGGGGAAACTGAAGGCGCGAGAGCCGCGGTGAAGCGGAGACAGCGTCGGGGGACGGGTGAAGACCGCCAAGCGTGGGAAAACCGCCATTTTGTGGGCGGAGGACAACGGCAAGAGCGGGAAGCCGCCATCTTAGATAACATTAAAAATACCATAAATTGCTACGATGCCTAAACATGGGAACATTAATGCCTTCGACAGTGATATAGAAGACTGGGCTATGTATGTAGAACGCATACAAAACTATTGTAAGGCAAATAAAATTCCTGAGACAGATAAAGCACTAACATTACTAAACTTAATGGGTGCGAAGACATACGGGCAATTGAAACACCTGTTATCACCAGATGAACCGGCGGATAAGACGTTCGAACAGATTGTTACTATCCTAAAAAATCATCTTAGCCCCACGCCGCTGATGCTAGCGGAACGAGTTAAATTTTACGATAGAAGACAGCGGCAAAATGAAAGCAATGCTGAATATTTGATGGAATTACGTAAGCTAGCAAAATATTGTCAGTTTGGAACGGGACTGACAGAGGCACTTCGAGATAGATTTGTGTGTGGTTTATTTAAACAGGATACACAAAGGCGACTGCTCGAGGAGAATGAGCTGTCTCTCGAGAAGGCGGTCACTATGGCAGCAGCACACGAGGCCGCAGCGAGAGGCACGGCAGTAATGCAGCTACGGCCACCGGAACTCGGTACAAACAAATCGGGTTTGAGTTCTGTCAAATGTTATCGTTGTGGAAAGACAGCGCATGATCAGAACCAGTGTTGGTTTAAAAACCAAGAATGCAGAACGTGTGGCAGGTTTGGCCACATAGCTAAAGTATGCCGGTCAGGAAAGAAGACCAGCAATAAAAAGTCACTGCAAGGAAAATATGCAAAGGTACACAAGGTGACAAAGAACAGTTTGACTGAACAGAAGTCAGATTCAGACGCTAGCAGTAATGAACTGGATAGCTTAAGAATACACAACGTTGGTAAGGATACAGACCTCCAGACAATTTGGGTCACTCTTAAGATAGCAGGAGTCCAAGTAAAAATGGAATTGGACACTGGATTGGCATTGACGGTCATGAATAAGAAAGATTACAGAAGGTTATTCCAACATATTCCCTTACAGGATACGGAGGTTATATTGAAAACGTACACGGGGCAAAGAGTGTACCCCATCGGAAAAATAGAGGTAGAAGTGGTCCACAAGGGCGAAGGAAGCCAAGTAATGGACTTATATGTGCTACCTGAAGGAGGTCCACCACTACAAGGACGGGAGTGGATTAGGAAAATGAATATGGACTGGCACTCCTTGAAAGCAATAACGGTAGATTCCGGGGAAACAGCTGTCAAACCTAAACGATTGTCCAGAATATTGGATGAGGCTAAAGAGGTGTTCCAGCCGGGACTGGGAACACTGAGAGGAATTACGGCAAACATCAAGATTGATGAACATGCACAACCAAAATTTTTTAAAGCCAGACCGGTACCCTATGCAATACGACCTGCGGTTGAAGCGGAGCTGGAAGCACTAGAACGTTCAGGGGTACTGTCTAAAGTAGATTGGAGTGAGTGGGCTACGCCCATTGTTCCCGTTATGAAACGTCCTGCGAACAATAAGCCAGGAGATCCAGGGAAGGTTCGCATCTGTGGAGATTTCAAGATCACCGTTAATCCGGTGCTTCACACGGTGCAGTATCCGCTTCCACGGATTGAGGATATTTTCGCTTCACTGTCTGGCGGGAAACACTTCACCAAGATAGAACTGGCGCAGGCGTACTTGCAGATGGAGGTTGAAGAAGAGTCACGCCAATACCTCACGATCAACATGCATCGAGGGTTGTACCGGTACAATAGGCTGGTTTTTGGTGTGGCATCGGCTCCAGCAATTTGGCAGAGGGCCATGGAGCAGGTATTACAGGGAATTCCAGGCACACAATGTTACCTGGACGACATTCTGATCACAGGTGATGGTGATGAACAGCATCTCGCTAACTTGGAACTGGTGCTCAACAGACTGAAAGAGTATGGACTTAGGGTAAATCGGCAGAAATGTGAGTTCTTCCAGAAGCGGATCTCGTACTGTTGTCATGTCATTGACCGGGAGGGGCTTCATAAGTCTCCTGACAAGATAGCGGCAGTTGTAGAGGCTCCCGTTCCGGAGAATGTCTCTCAGTTGAGGTCGTTTCTAGGATTAATTAACTATTACCATAAATTTCTGCCAAATCTATCCATGGTGCTGCATCCGTTGAACGCTCTTTTACAGAAATGGGTACCATGGGACTGGGGCGAAAACTGTAAGAAGGCATTTCGCAAAAGCAAAGAATTGATCACCTCAGAGGAAGTGTTGGCTCACTTCAACCCGACACTGCCTATTCGGTTGGCTTGTGATGCTTCTCCATATGGTATTGGGGCAGTACTCTCACATAAATTGCCAAATGGCACGGAAAGGCCAGTCGCGTTTGCATCCAGATCATTGACCTCCGCTGAGCGCAACTATGCGCAGATCGATAGGGAGGCCCTTAGCCTTGTATGGGGAGTGAAGAAGTTTAATCATTACCTACAGGGCCAAAAATTCACACTTCTGACGGACCATCAACCATTGGTGTCCATTTTTAACCCTAAGAAGGGTGTTTTGGTGATGACAGCACAGCGTCTCCAGAGATGGTCTCTTTTCTTAGGGGCACATCAATATCAGATAGAATTCAAAGGTACGAAACAGCATGGCAATGCTGATGGCCTGTCGCGCCTGCCACTACCTGAAGATGAAGACACGACGGAAGTTGACCCTGTTGAGTTATTTCATTCGACCATTATCGAGTGTTTACCTGTCACCAACGCAAGTATTGAAAGAGAAACCAGGAACGACCCGACACTGTCCAGAGTCTACGAGGTGACAGTGAAAGGATGCCCAACACAGGGTGATCCTCTGTTACCGGCATTCTCGGCAAGGCAAGACCAGCTGTCCGTCTGCCATGGTACTTTGATGTACGGGACAAGAGTGATTATTCCTCCCAAGTTAAGGGAAAGAGTTTTAAAAGAACTACATGAAGGTCATCTGGGGGGAGTTAAAATGAAAAGTCTTGCTAGGGCTTACGTATGGTGGCTGGGTATTGACCAACAGATTGAGGAGTTAACGAAAAGCTGCGCTGGGTGTCAAAAAGTGCAAAATGCACCTCCGATAGCACCGCTACACCCATGGGAATGGCCTTCAGCCCCATGGCAACGCGTACACATTGACTTTGCTGGTCCATTCATGGACTCCATGTTCCTAATCGCGGTGGACGCACATTCCAAATGGCCAGAAGTCATCAAGATGAATACCACTACTTCAGAAAAGACAATTGCGGTGTTAAGAACAATATTCGCAAGGAACGGATTGCCAGAACAGATCTGTTCGGACAACGGACCACAGTTTGTATCGGAAGAATTCCAACAATTCCATTGCTCAACATTTTCATCAAAATCACCGATGTTTCTGAATATAGTAGCCATCTCACGTTTCAAATTTTAACTCCTGTTACTCACTGCACCCGTAACGTTAATGTAATGCTGCAATCTCTGTTCTGAGTGTTTTGTAGTCGAAAACAAGAAAGTTCCCACAACGCAGATTCATCCGATCCTCGTCGCCACTTTGTTGTGTCTGTACCTTTCTACCTAGGCACAATTTAGAACTCAGAACTCAGAGATTCAAACATGAAGTGCTTTATTTAAAAAGAAGGTTCTGGAGAGAACCGAACAAAGAGAGCTACAACTTAACCAAGAGAACAAATCCAACCATTTATCTGCTGTGACAGCACCACCGCAGGTGGGAGGAGAACACACAATACATAACACTATTGTGGCAGAACCACTGAATGACTCTGGATAACTGTATATAATTCCCTTTAACGATGTTCTAACACCAGCCTAAACCTGTACCATTGTGTTAGGCATTACTGTGTTTTGTATATAGAGTTTGCATGTACGGGGCGTGGCCCCTTTAAGAGCGCGGGAAAATGCAGGCAAACGCGATGACGTCACGTCGCAAACCACGGGGCTGCCCAGGCAGTCCCTGTGGCATCTCCTTTGAGTAAAGACCTGTTTAATTGCCTTCCTGTGTCGATCTCAGTTATTCGTAGGAATTCGTTAATTTCTACATTGGTGACCCCGTTTTTCTGAACGTTTTCACAGAAGAAGAGCACAGCATGGAAGCAAACGTCATTTCACTAAAGCTACCCCAGTTCTGGGAGCAGCAAGCGCCCTCGTGGTTTATTCAGGTCGAGGCCCAGTTCACCCTGAGGAGCATCGATGCGGATCAGACCAAATATCTTATGTGGTCTCCGCACTCGACAGCTCTACTGCCTCTCGGATCATCAACCTCCTCGAAACCCCCCAACGGAGCGCAAGTATGAAACCCTCAAAGCGCGGTTACTGCAGGTTTTCGGGCTCACAAAATCAGAGCACGCCCATCGATTACTCGCTATGTCCGGGCTCGGGGACTCCAAGCCTTCAGAGTTGATGAGCCAAATGCTCACACTCCTGGGCTCAGAACGGGAATGTTTCCTCTTCCGCGCGATTTTCCTCAGCCATCTGCCTGAACAGGTACAAGCTGCCCTGGCCAGATTTGAAATAGAAGACTGCGCAACACTCACTGCGGAGGATGACAAAATTTTGGCTGTAACTCGGCAGTACTGCGCCGCCACGAGGCACCCATCCCCCGCAGACGCCACCCCAGCTCATCAGCCTGCTGGGCTGTGTTTCTACTGTGGTGTATGTAACCTGTTCCACCTTAAGAGAACTTAAGCCTGGTCCACCTTAAGAAAGGTACTACTTTCTTTGGCTGCTGTATACGTAATACCGGTGGTGACCACACCGGTATATAAGCACAGTGTAATAATATTGTATTCAGTATAGTCCGACCTCCAACCAGTAAAGACCTGTTGAATTTACTCTTGTGGTCTGTGTAGTAATTCTCACTATAACACACAGACTTAACAGTGGCGACGAGTCCGATTCTTACCCTGCTGCAGTAATTTCCATGGCGACTTCGTCCACAGACAGGACGTCGAAGAGAGGTTTCCACCCTCATCACCTACGGGAAGACACGTCGAGCGGCAGGCATCGAGCAACCGGAGTGCAGAAGACATCCTGACCTCGAAGCCTCCATCAGCGACTGTCAGCTTCTTCTACTACCTCGTGGTGGGTAAGCCGGGCAGCGACGCGACAGAAAGTCAACCGCGTTGGCTGTACAGACGGGGCTGGGAAGACGGAGGAATAAGGGCGGTGAGGTCGATCGCGACCAGAGGTAAGGGCCGGGCCGCTTTCGAGCGAGAGGCGCAGCGCGGGACATCGATTGCGACCGGAGATAAGGGCCGCATTCGGGCTAAAGGCGCAGCGTCTGGGGAAACTGAAGGCGCGAGAGCCGCGGTGAAGCGGAGACAGCGTCGGGGGACGGGTGAAGACCGCCAAGCGTGGGAAAACCGCCATTTTGTGGGCGGAGGACAACGGCAAGAGCGGGAAGCCGCCATCTTAGATAACATTAAAAATACCATAAATTGCTACGATGCCTAAACATGGGAACATTAATGCCTTCGACAGTGATATAGAAGACTGGGCTATGTATGTAGAACGCATACAAAACTATTGTAAGGCAAATAAAATTCCTGAGACAGATAAAGCACTAACATTACTAAACTTAATGGGTGCGAAGACATACGGGCAATTGAAACACCTGTTATCACCAGATGAACCGGCGGATAAGACGTTCGAACAGATTGTTACTATCCTAAAAAATCATCTTAGCCCCACGCCGCTGATGCTAGCAGAACGAGTTAAATTTTACGATAGAAGACAGCGGCAAAATGAAAGCAATGCTGAATATTTGATGGAATTACGTAAGCTAGCAAAATATTGTCAGTTTGGAACGGGACTGACAGAGGCACTTCGAGATAGATTTGTGTGTGGTTTATTTAAACAGGATACACAAAGGCGACTGCTCGAGGAGAATGAGCTGTCTCTCGAGAAGGCGGTCACTATGGCAGCAGCACACGAGGCCGCAGCGAGAGGCACGGCAGTAATGCAGCTACGGCCACCGGAACTCGGTACAAACAAATTGGGTTTGAGTTCTGTCAAATGTTATCGTTGTGGAAAGACAGCGCACGATCAGAACCAGTGTTGGTTTAAAAACCAAGAATGCAGAACGTGTGGCAGGTTTGGCCACATAGCTAAAGTATGCCGGTCAGGAAAGAAGACCAGCAATAAAAAGTCACTGCAAGGAAAATATGCAAAGGTACACAAGGTGACAAAGAACAGTTTGACTGAACAGAAGTCAGATTCAGACGCTAGCAGTAATGAACTGGATAGCTTAAGAATACACAACGTTGGTAAGGATACAGACCTCCAGACAATTTGGGTCACTCTTAAGATAGCAGGAGTCCAAGTAAAAATGGAATTGGACACTGGATCGGCATTGACGGTCATGAATAAGAAAGATTACAGAAGGTTATTCCAACATATTCCCTTACAGGATACGGAGATTTTATTGAAAACGTACACGGGGCAAAGAGTGTACCCCATCGGAAAAATAGAGGTAGAAGTGGTCCACAAGGGCGAAGGAAGCCAAGTAATGGACTTATATGTGCTACCTGAAGGAGGTCCACCACTACTAGGATGGGAGTGGATTAGGAAAATGAATATGGACTGGCACTCCTTGAAAGCAATAACGGTAGATTCCGGGGAAACAGCTGTCAAACCTAAACGATTGTCCAGAATATTGGATGAGGCTAAAGAGGTGTTCCAGCCGGGACTGGGAACACTGAGAGGAATTACGGCAAACATCAAGATTGATGAACATGCACAACCAAAATTTTTTAAAGCCAGACCGATACCCTATGCAATACGACCTGCGGTTGAAGCGGAGCTGGAAGCACTAGAACGTTCAGGGGTACTGTCTAAAGTAGATTGGAGTGAGTGGGCTACGCCCATTGTTCCCATTATGAAACGTCCTGCGAACAATAAGCCAGGAGATCCAGGGAAGGTTCGCATCTGTGGAGATTTCAAGATCACCGTTAATCCGGTGCTTCACACGGTGCAGTATCCGCTTCCACGGATTGAGGATATTTTCGCTTCACTGTCTGGCGGGAAACACTTCACCAAGATAGACCTGGCGCAGGCGTACTTGCAGATGGAGGTTGAAGAAGAGTCACGCCAATACCTCACGATCAACACGCATCGAGGGTTGTACCGGTACAATAGGCTGGTTTTTGGTGTGGCATCGGCTCCAGCAATTTGGCAGAGGGCCATGGAGCAGGTATTACAGGGAATTCCAGGCACACAATGTTACCTGGACGACATTCTGATCACAGGTGATGGTGATGAACAGCATCTCGCTAACTTGGAACTGGTGCTCAACAGACTGAAAGAGTATGGACTTAGGGTAAATCGGCAGAAATGTGAGTTCTTCCAGAAGCGGATCTCATACTGTGGTCATGTCATTGACCGGGAGGGGCTTCATAAGTCTCCTGACAAGATAGCGGCAGTTGTAGAGGCTCCCGCTCCGGAGAATGTCTCTCAGTTGAGGTCGTTTCTAGGATTAATTAACTACTACCATAAATTTCTGCCAAATCTATCCATGGTGCTGCATCCGTTGAACGCTCTTTTACAGAAATGGGTACCATGGGACTGGGGCGAAAACTATAAGAAGGCATTTCGCAAAAGCAAAGAATTGATCACCTCAGAGGAAGTGTTGGCTCACTTCAACCCGACACTGCCTATTCGGTTGGCTTGTGATGCTTCTCCATATGGTATTGGGGCAGTACTCTCACATAAATTGCCAAATGGCACGGAAAGGCCAGTCGCGTTTGCATCCAGATCATTGACCTCCGCTGAGCGCAACTATGCGCAGATCGATAGGGAGGCCCTTAGCCTTGTATGGGGAGTGAAGAAGTTTAATCATTACCTACAGGGCCAAAAATTCACACTTCTGACGGACCATCAACCATTGGTGTCCATTTTTAACCCTAAGAAGGGTGTTTTGGTGATGACAGCACAGCGTCTCCAGAGATGGTCTCTTTTCTTAGGGGCACATCAATATCAGATAGAATTCAAAGGTACGAAACAGCATGGCAATGCTGATGGCCTGTCGCGCCTGCCACTACCTGAAGATGAAGACACGACGGAAGTTGACCCTGTTGAGTTATTTCATTCGACCATTATCGAGTGTTTACCTGTCACCAACGCAAGTATTGAAAGAGAAACCAGGAACGACCCGACACTGTCCAGAGTCTACGAGGTGACAGTGAAAGGATGCCCAACACAGGGTGATCCTCTGTTACCGGCATTCTCGGCAAGGCAAGACCAGCTGTCCGTCTGCCATGGTACTTTGATGTACGGGACAAGAGTGATTATTCCTCCCAAGTTAAGGGAAAGAGTTTTAAAAGAACTACATGAAGGTCATCTGGGGGGAGTTAAAATGAAAAGTCTTGCTAGGGCTTACGTATGGTGGCTGGGTATTGACCAACAGATTGAGGAGTTAACGAAAAGCTGCGCTGGGTGTCAAAAAGTGCAAAATGCACCTCCGATAGCACCGCTACACCCATGGGAATGGCCTTCAGCCCCATGGCAACGCGTACACATTGACTTTGCTGGTCCATTCATGGACTCCATGTTCCTAATCGCGGTGGACGCACATTCCAAATGGCCAGAAGTCATCAAGATGAATACCACTACTTCAGAAAAGACAATTGCGGTGTTAAGAACAATATTCGCAAGGAACGGATTGCCAGAACAGATCTGTTCGGACAACGGACCACAGTTTGTATCGGAAGAATTCCAACAATTCTTAAAGAAGAATGGAGTTAAACATTATACCTCTGCCCCATATCATCCGGCGACAAACGGGTTGGCTGAAAGATTTGTCCAGACATTCAAAAAGGCTATTAAGGCCATGAATGATGATCAGATTCCGCTGCAACACAAGGTCGATAAGTTCCTGATGTCATATAGAAACGCCGATCATGCCGTGACTAACCAAAGTCCTGCTATGATGTTTTATAACATGAGGTTGCGGTCCAAGTTGGACTTGTTAAAACCAAATGTGCGGAGGGAAGTGGAAAACAAACAGTTTCGGCATATTAACAGCAAGACCACTCGAACTTTCGACGTAGGACAACCAGTGATGGCAAGAGGCTATGGAAACGACAAATGGCAGTCCGGAACAATCCGGGCCAGACAAGGACCTCTGATGTACACCGTAGATATTGGTCATAATGTGATAAGGCGTCATGCGGATCAACTGGTAGAGTCGAGAGCAAGGGTCGAACCCATGGTTGTGACAGAGACAGCTGTGGAAGACGTTCATGAACCTGAAGCATCTACCTCGGCCGAGAATGTATTTGATGATGATGACACCCAATACATTGGCAACCAACTAGAGGAGGCACCTCAACAACAAGAATCAGAGACCACTGAAAGGCGTTATCCAAGCCGAATCAGAAAGCCTCCTGAGAGACTGAACCTTTGAACTGTTATACCTGAAGTTATATATGTATATATGTTATGTTTATTTGGGGATATGACTGTTAAGCTAAAAAGGGAGGATTGTGGTGTATGTAACCTGTTCCACCTTAAGAGAACTTAAGCCTGGTCCACCTTAAGAAAGGTACTACTTTCTTTGGCTGCTGTATACGTAATACCGGTGGTGACCACACCGGTATATAAGCACAGTGTAATAATATTGTATTCAGTATAGTCCGACCTCCAACCAGTAAAGACCTGTTGAATTTACTCTTGTGGTCTGTGTAGTAATTCTCACTATAACACACAGACTTAACAAAACCCGAAATGACCCGACACTCTCTCGGGTCTACGATTTGACGGTGAAGGGATGGCCAGCACATGGCGACTTACTGTTGCCAGCATTCTCGCCAAGGAGAGAACAGCTGTCAGTGTGCCGGAGGACCTTGATGTGTGGATCCCGAGTGGTAATTCCACCCAAGTTGAGAGATAGAGTGCTCAATGAGCTTCATGAGGGTCATCTGGGAGGGGTAAAAATGAAGAGCCTAGCCAAGGCGTTTGTGTGGTGGCCGGGAATCGATAAGGAAATCGAGGATATGACCAAGAGATGCACAGGATGCCAGAAAGTCCAAAACGCTCCACCACAGGCCCCGCTACACCCATGGGAGTGGCCCTCATCTCCATGGCAATGGGTACACATTGATTTTGCTGGTCCATTTATGGACTCAATGTTTTTAATCGCCGTGGATGCACATTCGAAATGGCCAGAGGTCATCAAAATGTCCTCCACCACCACGGAGAAAACTATTGCAGTCCCACGGACCATCTTTGCCAGGAATGGCTTGCCAGAACAGATTTGCTCCGACAATGGACCACAGTTTGTGTCCGAGGATTTCCGGAGGTTTTTGAGGAATAATGGGGTAAAACATTACACATCTGCCCCATATCATCCAGCCACAAATGGATTGGCTGAGAGGTTTGTTCAGACCTTTAAAAAAGCAATAAAGGCAATGTATAACGACAACATACCACTACAACACAAGGTGGATAATTTCTTGTTTGCTTACCGGAATGCGACACATGCAGTCACCAACCAAGCTCCAGCCATAATGTTCTTTAACCGAAGGTTAAGATGTCGCCTGGATTTGCTCAAACCAAACATAAGACGAGATGTTGAGGATAAGCAATTCCAGCACATAAATGAAAAGCCAACCAGGAGCTTCAAGATAGGGCAACCAGTCTTGGCCCGCGACTACCGAACAGAAAAATGGCAGCCAGGAACGATATGCACACAGCAGGGTCCACTAATGTACACAGTGGACGTTGGAGAGAGCATCGTGAGACGCCATGCTGACCAGATTCTAGAGTCACAGGAACAAGTCAAACCCATACCATGAGCATGCGCACCTGGTGATGAACCCAAAGTACAGATTGCGTCTACCTCAGAATCAGTGGTATTGGAAGCTGACGAACCAACCAATGACAATGAGCCAGAATCGACTCCGCCGCAAGAACAGGATACTCGAGAAAGGCGCTATCCAGACAGGATCAAGAAGCCTCCTCAAAGACTGAATTTATAAATGATTACTTCAGTTGATGTGTATAGTACAGAGAAAATTGTAATTGTAATTAGTTATTATTTAATTGTTAAATGAATGTTATGTACTGTTTATCTAAAAGGGGAGGAATTGTTGTGTATGTACCTTTAAGAGAGAACTGCTTTTATACTGTAGTACCGGCAGTGACCACACCTGTATATAAAGCCGTAGCAGGCTTCTGTACTTTCAGTTCCAGCATACCCTCTGTTCAGTAAACACCTGTTATTACCGTTCTCCTGCAGTCCGTGTGTTGTTGATACACGGACACTACAATTAGGACATGTGACCGAAAGCTTGGTCAAAGAGATAGCTTTTAATGAGTGTATTAAAGGAGGAGCGAGAGGCAGAGAAACAGAGAGGTTTAGGGACGGAATTCCAGAGCTTAGGGTCTAGGCAGCAGAAGGCACGGCTGCCAATGGTGGAGCGATTAAAATCGGGGATGGGCAAGAGGGCAGAACTGGAGGAGCACAAGCATCTCGGAGGGTTGTTGGGCTGGAGGAGGTTACAGAGATAGGGAGGGGCGAGTCCATGGAGGGATTTGAAAACAAGGATGAGAATTTTAAAACTGAAGCATGCCGGACCGGGAGCCAATGTAGGTCAGCGAGTACAGGGGCGATGGGTGAACTGGACTTGGTGCAAGTTAAGATATGAGCAGCAGAGTTTTGGATAAGCTCAAGTTTAGGGAGGGTGTAAGGCAGGGGGGACCAGCCAGGAGAGTATTGGAATAGTTGAGTCTCGAGGTAACAAAGGCTATATCCTGTAGTCAGTCATAAATTTGCTGTTTGTAAACCTGATCCTGTGCCCTCATGTCGTGTTGCCTTGATGTCTCTCTGCCCCATTGCGTACCTTAGATCCTCTAAAGGTCCTGTCTAAGGTGTCTCTTTTTGAGCTGAAAAGACCTAACTTATAAGGGGAGGAGGGGGGGAGAGGAGAGGAGTGGAGTGGGGGAGGGTAGGGGGGAGGGGGCGAAGAGAGGAGGGGAGGGAGGGGAGGGGGGAGGGAGGGCGGGAGCACCAGGGGAGGGGAAGAGTGGAGCACCGGGACTGAGCCTGGGGGAGGAGGGGGGAGAGTGGAGCACCGGGGCTGAGCCTGGGGGAGGAGGGGGGAGAGTGGAGCACCGGGGCTGAGCCCGGGGGAGGAAGGGGGGAGAGTGGAGCACCGGGACTCGGCCCGGGGGAGGAGGAGGGAGAGTGGAGCACCGGGACTGAGCCCGGGGGAGGAGGGGGGAGAGTGGAGCACCGGGACTGAGCCCGGGGGAGGAAGGGGGGAGAGTGGAGCACCAGGACTGAGCCTGGGGGAGGAGGGGGGAGAGTGGAGCACCGGGACTGAGCCCAGGCGAGGAGGGGGGTGGGTGGAGCACTGGGACTGAGCCTGGGGGAGGAGGGGGGAGAGTGGAGCACCGGGACTCCGCCCGGGGGGAGGAGGGGGGAGAGTGGAGCACTGGGACTGAGCCTGGGGGAGGAGGGGGGAGAGTGGAGCACCGGGACTGAGCCCGGGGGGGAAGAGGGGGGAGAGTGGAGCACCGGGGCTGAGCCCGGGGGAGGAAGGGGGGAGAGTGGAGCACCGGGACTGAGCCCGGGGGGAGGAGGGGGGAGAGTGGAGCACCGGGACTGAGCCCGGGGGAGGAGGGGGGAGAGTGGAGCACCGGGACTGAGCCCGGGGGGAGGAGGGGGGAGAGTGGAGCACCGGGAATGAGACCAGGGGAGGAGCGGGAGGGTGGAGCACCGGGACTGAGCCTGGGGGAGGAGCGGGGAGAGTGGAGCACCAGGACTGAGCCTGGGGGAGGAGGGGGGAGAGTGGAGCACCGGGACGGAGCCCGGGCGAGGAAGGGGGAGAGTGGAGCACCGGGACTGAGCCTGGGGGAGGAGGGGGGAGAGTGGAGCACTGGGACTGAGCCCGGGGGAGGAGGGGGCAGAGTGGAGCACCAGGACTGAGCCTGGGGGAGGAGGGGGGAGAGTGGAGCACCGGGACTGAGCCCAGGCGAGGAGGGGGGTGGGTGGAGCACTGGGACTGAGCCTGGGGGAGGAGGGGGGAGAGTGGAGCACCGGGACTGAGCCCGGGGGAGGAGGGGGGAGAGTGGAGCACCGGGACTGAGCCCAGGGGAGGAGGGGGGAGGGTGGAGCACTGGGACTGAGCCCAGGGGAGGAGAGGGGAGAGTGGAGCACTGGGACTGAGCCTGGGGGAGGAGGGGGGAGAGTGGAGCACCGGGACTGAGCCCGGGGGAGGAGGGGGGAGAGTGGAGCACTGGGACTGAGCCTGGGGGAGGAGGGGGAAGAGTGGAGCACTGGGACTGAGCCCGGGTGAGGAGGGGGGAGAGTGGAGCACCGCGACTGAGCCCGGGGGAGGAGGGGGGAGAGTGGAGCACTGGGACTGAGCCTGGGGGAGGAGGGGGGAGAGTGGAGCACCGGGACTGAGCCCGGGGGAGGAGGGGGGAGAGTGGAGCACTGGGACTGAGCCTGGGGGAGGAGGGGGAAGAGTGGAGCACTGGGACTGAGCCCGGGTGAGGAGGGGGGAGAGTGGAGCACCGCGACTGAGCCCGGGGGAGGAGGGGGGAGAGTGGAGCACCGGGACTGAGCCCGGGGGAGGAAGGGGGGAGAGTGGAGCACCGGGGCTGAGCCTGGGGGAGGAGGGGGGAGAGTGGAGCACCGGGGCTGAGCCCGAGGGAGGAGGGGGGAGAGTGGAGCACCGGGGCTGAGCCTGGGGGAGGAGGGGGGAGAGTGGAGCACCGGGACTGAGCCTGGGGGAGGAGGGGGGAGAGTGGAGCACCGGGACTGAGCCTGGGGGAGCAGCTGGCAGGGGTGGGGGGGAATGTGATCCAGGTCTAAGGGGGGGGGGAGTAACGAGTCACATTCTCCTACCACCCCCCTTCAACCTGGATCATTTTACACCCTTCCCCTCACCGCCCACCCCCCCCCCATTAGACTGGGAGCACGCTCTTCTGCTTCTCCCCTCGTTAGGCCGAGATCACGCTCTTGGCAGTGAACGGCAGCGACTTGATTTCTCGGAAGGCCTGGTGCATGCACGGCCAGTGACATCATTGGACCGGATGACATCCAGTAGATAGGACACTGTCACTATTGACTTAGTACTGTAAAAAATGACCCCTGCCACCTACCCTAACACTTTCCACCCAATAAAGCTGTTAACAATCCGTGACCCACACACAATGCCCCTCAGTCACCGCAGCTCTCACCCAGAGGGTTTAGTTTGACGGAACGATTAGCGACAGTGTGGGTACTTTTGGTTTTCAGTCAACCTGTGATGTCATCCTTCTGCGCACAAGCCGAGCCACCCGATGATGTCACTCTCAGCGTATGCTAAAAGTTACGCCTCCGCTAGTGATGTCGCTTGCAATGATGTCACCCTCTCCTGTTCTCGTTGAATGAAATGCACCTCACTAAACCAGCCTTGCAGCTTAAATTATATAAAATAGTCAATGCTGCAGATTTGTCAAATTCAGCCTCAGAGAAACGGCTACAGCACCCTGCATGATTTTGCAGTACCTGTTCATGGGGTCACATATTTGAAGGGCCCACAAGTCAATTGCTGGGTTGACCTGGCGTGGAAGGTTTTCAGAGTCAAAGCAAGGTGGGAGGCTGCTCAATGGGGAGGCCTCCCTCCCGTAGCAGACAGAGAAATTTTGTCGGAGTTTTTACAGATCGTGCTGGTCATGCGCCACGTGTGACTTCAGGTTCACAATGACTGGCACAAATTGGTGCCATGTAGCCCTCTATAGAGTGGGGCCTGGCTTGCCAGATTGCCAGCCCTCATAGCTATTTCATCCACTTGGTCAGCCCTAAACCAGGGAAGTAGCTGCTGTATTGCTTCTCTGCCTGGCCACTAGTTTTGTGTCTCCTCACTGAGTTCTCTTAGTGTCTTGGTGCATGACACTTCAACGATTACCACCCAGCTCCAGGTGGGCAAGGGCCAATATTCTGTGAGAATCACTGTAAAGCCTTTACAATGGCAGCAATCAGCTCACATAAGAACATAAGAATTAGGAGCATTGAGTTGAAGCAGAGTTTGGTGAGTGGCAGAAAAAGTCTTTTAAGTGCATTTACTGAATTTTAGTGAGTAAAAAAGTTAATTATTTGAAGAAAGTTTAATTTTTTTAGAGTAAATTAAGCTGTTGGGGAGTTTAAACCGGAAGTAGAATCCGGGTATAAAAAGGGGCGGGCTTAGTGCGGTCGTGCTGAGTGTGGTCGCATTGAGTGTAAGTAAAGTTTGGTAAGTGGGAGAGTTCAGGCAAATGGGAGGTGAGGGGGTGCTTTTTGCCCTGTTTTGCTTCCCACTCTCAGGCTAATCCAACACTGCAGAAGCAGAGCAGCGAGACAATTCAACCGGACAGGTTCCCCAGACAGCATTCACGAGGGAGGTTGGTGAACAGCTGGTTGGTAGGTCCTCTTCCTTCTCTTCTATACCTTTAAGTTGGTAAGTCCTATTAAATAGTGGTGTAATATTATCATCTATATCGGGGCAGAGGGTCTTCATAACTAATAATAAGAAATGTAATTAATTACATAGATATGGGTGAACAGGTGATGTGTCACTGTTGCGAAATGTGGGCGCTGGTGGACCCCATTGAGGCTCACGGTGATTACATTTGCGATAAGTGTTTGCTGCTAGAGGAACTCAAGCTCCATGTTAAAGAACTTGAGACTGAGCTTCAGACACTGCGACACAATAGGGAGGGGGAGAAGTTCCAGAATCTATGTTTCAGGAGGTGGTCACACCTATGAAATTAATTAATGCAGATGTAGTCCATGATCAGGGACAGGACGGTTTGACTACGAGTGAGGCAGGTATAGGGATCCAGGAGGTAGTGTTGAAGGAGATGCAGCCCTTGCTCTTGTCAAGCAGGATCGAGGTTCTTACTCCCTGTGAAGGCGGGAGTGGGGACTGCAGGGAGGATGAGCAACCTGGCCACAGCACCATGGTACAGGGGGCCATTCAAGTGGAGGGAGTAAAAAGAAATGTTGTAGTGGTAGGGGATAGTATCATTAGGGGGATAGATAGGGTTCTCTGCAGTCAAGAGCATGAGTCCCGAAGGCTGTGTTGCCTGCCCGGTGCTAGGGTTAAGGACATCTCTTCTGGGCTGGAAAGAAACTTGGAGTGGGAGGGGGAGGATCCAGTTGTCGTGGTCCATGTTGGTACAAATGACGTAGATAGGACAAGGAAGAAGGTTCTGTTAAAGGAGTATGAGCAGCTAGGGGTCAAATTAAAAAACAGAACCTCAAGGGTAATAATCTCTGGGTTATTACCTGAGCCACGATCGAATTTGGCTAGGATAAATAAAATTAAAGAGTAAAATGCGTGGCTCAAAGACTGGTGTGGGAGAAATGGGTTTTGCTTCTTGGGACACTGGCAGCAGTACTGGGACAGGAAGGAGCTGTTCCGTTGGGACGGACTCCGCTTGGCCAGTGCTGGGACTAGAGGCCTGGCGAATCATATAACTAGGGCTGTAGAGAGGGCTTTAAACTAATTAGTGGGGGGGAGGTTTCTAGAGAGCAAATAATAGAAATGACAACGGAGAAGGTCATAGACTTAGGTAGCAGTGGGGGAATTAAGAAACAGAACGTGTCAGGAAGGGACAGAAGGTATGGAGTAAAAGGTAAAGTAGTAAAAGGGGAAAAAACAGGAACTAAGTGTCACAAAACATATTTGAAAGTTCTTTATCTGAATCCACGTAGCATTTGTAACAAAATGAATGAGTTAACGGCACAAATAACTACATATGGGTATGATCTTGTGGCCATTACAGAAACATAGCTGCAGGGTGACCATGACTGGGAATTAAACATACCAGGTTATTTAACAATCAGGAAGGAAGGGAGGGGAGGTGGGGTGGCTATGTTAATAAAGGAAGGAATCACTGTAATACAGAGAAATGATATTCGGTCAAAGGAGCAGGATAGTGAAACAGTTTGGGTGGAGATAAGGAATAATAAGGGGAAAAAAACATTAGTGGGCATAGTCTATAGGCCTCCGAACAGTTGCAACTCTGTTGGACGGAGTATTAATCAGGAAATAGTTGAGGCTTGTAATAAGGGAACAGCTATAATTATGGGGGATTTTAACTATCATATTAACTGGACAAATCAAATTGGACAGAGCAGCCTTGAGGATGAGTTCATTGAGTGTATTAGGGATGGGTTTCTTGAGCAGTATGTAACTGAACCGACCAGGGGGCAAGCAACCTTAGATTTGGTCCTGTGTAATGAGACAGGATTAATTAAAAATGTCCTAGTAAAGGATCCCCTTGGAATGAGTGACCATAACATGGTTGAATTCCATATTCAATTAGAGGGTGAGACGGTTGGATCTCAAACAAGCGTGCTGAGCTTGAATAAAGGAGACTATGAAGGTATGAGAGCGGAATTGATTAGAGTGGACTGGGAAAATAGATTAAAGGGTAAGACGGTGCATGATCAGTGGTGTACATTTAAGGAGTTATTTTACAACTTCCAAAAAATATATATTCCACTGAGGAAAAAAGGGTGTAAAAGAAAAGATAACCATCCGTGGCTAAGTAAAGTAATTAAGGATAGTATCCGACTAAAAACAAGGGCATATAAGGTAGCCAAATCTAGTGGGAGGATAGAAGATTGGGAAGTCTTTAAAAGACAGCAAAAGATAACTAAAAGATTGATTAAGAAAGGGAAGATAGATTATGAAAGTAAATTAGCAAAAAATACAAAAACAGATAGCAAAAGTTTCTATAGTTATATAAAAAGAAAAAGGGTGGCTAAAGTAAATGTTGGTCCCTTAGAGGATGAGACCAGGAAATTAATGGTGGGAAACATGGAAATGGCAAAAACGCTGAACAATTATTTTCTTTCAGTCTTTACGGTAGAGGACACTAAGAATATCCCAACACTGGACAAACAGGGGGCTCTGGGGGGGAGGAGCTAAATACGATTAAAATCACTAAGGAAGTGGTACTTGGTAAAATAATGGGACTGAAGGCGGATAAATCCCCTGGACCTGATGGCTTACATCCTAGGGTCTTGAGGGAAGTGGCGGTAGGGATTGTGGATGCATTGGTAATAATTTTCCAAAACTCCCTGGACTCAGCAAAGGTCCTGGCATATTGGGAAACTGCTAATGTAACACCCTTATTTAAAAAGGGTAGTAGGCAGAAGGCTGGAAACTATAGACCTGTTAGCCTAACATCTGTGGTTGGTAAAATGTTAGAGTCCATTATTAAGGAGACAGTAATGGGACATTTGGATAAACATAATTTAATAGGACAAACTCAGCATGGTTTCATGAAGGGGAAGTCATGTTTGACAAATTTGCTTGAGTTCTTTGAGGAAGTAACATACAGGGTGGATAAAGGGGAACCAGTGGACGTAGTGTATTTAGACTTCCAAAAGGCATTTGACAAGGTGCCACACAAAAGATTATTGCTCAAGATAAAAAATCTCGGGATTGGGGGTAATATTCTGGCGTGGGTGGAGGATTGGCTCTCTAACAGAAAGCAGAGAGTTGGGATAAATGGTTCGTTCTCAGATTGGCAACCAGTAACTAGTGGTGTTCTGCAGGGGTCAGTGCTGGGCCCCCAACTCTTTACAATCTATATTAACGATTTGGAGGAGGGGACCGAGTGTAACATAACAAAGTTTGTAGATGATACCAAGATGGGAGGGAAAGTAATGAGTGAGGAGGACATAAATAACCTGCAAAGGGACATATAAGTGGGCAGAGATTTGGCAGATTTAATACAATACTGGAAAGTGTGAGGTTATGCACTTTGGCAGGAAAAATCATAGAGCAAGTTATTATCTTAATGGCTAGAAACTGGAAAGTACTGTAGTGCAAAGGGATCTGGGGGTCCTGGTGCACGGAACTCAAAAAGTTAGTATGCAGGTGCAGCAAGTGATCAAGAAGGCCAATGGAATGTTGGCTTTTATTGCTAGGGGGATAGAATATAAAAACAGGGAAGTATTGCTGCAGTTGTACAAGGTATTGGTGAGACCGCACCTGGAATACTGCATACAGTTTTGGTGTCCATACTTAAGAAAAGACATACTTGCTCTCGAGTCAGTACAAAGAAGGTTCACTCGGTTAATCCCGGGGATGAGGGGATGGACATATGAGGAGAGGTTGAGTAGATTGGGACTCTACTCATTGGAGTTCAGAAGAATGAGAGGCGATCTTATTGAAACATATAAGATTGTGAAGGGGCTTGATCGGGTGGATGCGGTGAGGATGTTCCCAATGATGGGTGAAACTAGAACTAGAGGGCATAATCTTAGAATAAGGGGCTGCTCTTTCAAAACTGAGATGAGGAGAAACTTCTTCACTCAGAGGGTGGTATGTCTGTGGAATTTGCTGCCCCAGAAAGCTGTGGAAGCTACATCATTAAATAAATTTAAAACAGAAGTAGATAGTTTCCTAGAAGTAAAGAGAATTAAGGGTTATGGGGAACGGGCAGGAAATTGGACATGAGTCTAGGTTTGGAATGGTCATGGCCCTGTGGGTAGTGGAGTGGGCCCAGGGGCCGTGTAGCCTGGCTCTGCTCCTACTTCTTGTGTTCTAATTCTGTGTTAGATTTCAGGAGATGGTTTTATTCCTGTTCCTGGCTGGGGTGGAGATCACCTTTGCAGAAAGTAAGTACTGTAGAAAATATAGGGACAGAGTGATCTCCTGGACGAGTTTCGATCGCCTAGATGGGTCGGAGAGGAATTTCCCAGATTTTTTTCTCCCAAATTGGCCATTGGGTTTTTTATCTGGTTTTTCGCCTCTCCCGGGAGATCACATGGGTTCGGGTGGGATGGAGAGTGATAGAAGATTTGAGGTTAGGATCAGATCAGCCATGGTCTTATTGAGTGGTGGAGCGGGCTCGAGGGGCCGATTGGCCTACTCCTGCTCCTATTTCTTATGTTCTTATGTTCTTATACGGCCCCTCGAGCCTGCTCCGCCATTCAATAAGATTATGGCTGAACTTCGACCTCAACTCCACTTACCCGGCTGATCCCCATATCCCTTGATTCCTCTAGGGTCCAAAAATGTATCGATCTCAGCTTTGAATACACTCAATGACTGAGCATCCACAGCCCTCTGGGGTACAAAATTCCAAAGAGTCACAAAGATTACTGGGTGGATCCCAGAGCGGCAGTGAGCAGAAGGAGCTGGTAGACATCTGTCTCTCCCCAGAGGTGACATTCCAACGCACTCCTGGCTGGCCTCCCATCTTCCACACTCCATAAACATAAGCTCATCCAAAACTCGGCTGCCCGTGCCCTAACTCACACCAAGTCCCGTTCACCCATCACCCCTGTGCTCGCTGACCTACATTGGCTCTCGGTTAAGCAACGCCTCAATTTTAAAGTTCTCATCCTTGTTTTCAACTCCCTTCATGGCCTCGCCCCTCCCTATCTCTGTAACCTCTTCCAGCCCTACAGCCCTCTTAGATGTCTGCACTCCTCCAATTCAGGCCTCTTGCACATCCCTGATTTCAATCACTCCACCATTGGCACCTGTTCCTTCAGCTGCCAAGGCCCTAAGCTCTGGAATTCCCTCCCTAAACCTCTCCGCCTCTCTACCTCTCTTTCCTCCTTTAAGACGCTCCTTAAAACCTACCTTTTTGACCAAGATTTTGGTCATCTGCCCTAATATCCCGTTACATGTCAAATTTAGTTTGATAACGCTCCTGTGAAGCGCCGTGGGACATTTTACTATGTTAATGGTGCTATATAAATGCAAGTTGTTGTTGTTGTATAAGCACGAGGCCTTGGCTGAGGATTCCAAGACCAAGATCTCAGAGGCCTAGGTTGTTAAAGATCCATGATTCAGGAGCATTGGTCTCACACGCTGGCGGTGGAGAGAGTGTCTTCTCTAAAGGTGCCGATGATGGGACAATTGGAGCAGTCCAGAACTCACATCTGCAGTGCAATATAAAGGCAGGCCATGAAGTGAGGAAGACACAGGTAACTATTATTTAAGAAGGGTAGGAGAGATAAACTAGGAAACTGTAGGCCTCTCCTTCTTAGGCAGTCCCTCGGAACCGAGGATGACTTGCTTCCACATTAAATATGAGTTCTTAGGTGACTGATGAGTCCAATGCGGGACCTACAGTCTCTGTCACAGGTGGGGCAGACGGTGGTTGAAGGGGCAGGTGGGTGGGATGCTTGGGTTGACGTGCGCTCCTTCCGTTGTTTGCGCTTGGCTTCCGCTTGCTCCTGGCTAAGAGACTCGAGGTGTTCGGCGCCTTCTCGGATGCTTCTCCTCCACTTTGTGTGGTCTTGGGCCAGGGATTCCCAGGTGTCAGTGGGAATGTTGCACTTTTTCAAGGCGGCTTTGAGGGTGTCCTTGAAGCATTTCCTCTGCCCACCTGGGGCTCTCTTGCCGTGCTGGAGCTTCGAGTAGAGCGCTTGTTTTGGGAGTCTCGTATCGGGCATGTGGACGTTGTGACCCGTCCATCGGAGCTGATCAAGCGTGGTCAAAATTCGATGCTGGGGATGTTGGTCGGAGTGAGAACACTAACGTTGGTGCGCCTATCCTGCCAATGAATTTGCAGGATCTTGCGGAGGCAGCGTTGGTGGTACCTCTCCAGTGCTTTGAGGTGCCTGCTGTACATGGTCCATGTCTCTGAGGCATACAGCAGGGCGGGTATCACTGCTGCTCTGTAGACCATGAGCTTAGTGCCAGGTTTGAGGTCCTGGTCTTCAAACACTCTCTTCCTCAGGCGACCGAAGGCTGCACTGGCACACTGAAGGCGGTGTTGGACTTCGTCGTCGACGTCTGCCCTTGTTGACAGTAGGCTCCTGAGATATGGAAAGTGGTCCACGTTGTCCAAGGCCTTGTCGTGGATTTTGATAAATGGGGGGCAGTGCTTTGTGGTGGGGCAGGTTGGTAGAGGACCTTTGTCTTACGGATGTTTGGTGTATTTCCTATGCTCTCGTACGCTTCAGTGAAGGTGTTGACGATGGTTTGGAGTTCGACCTTCGAGCGAGCGCAGACGCAAGCATCATCTGCATACTGTAATTCGACGACAGAGGATGGGACGACCTTGGATCTGGACTGGAGGCGACGGAGGTTGAACAGTTTCCCATTTGTTCTGTAAATTAGCTCCACTCCAGTGGGGAGCTTACTGAGGATGAGATGGAGCATTGCAGCAAGAAAGATCAAGAAGAGCGTTGGTGCGATGACACAGCCTTGTTTGACCCCGGTTCATATGTGAATTGGGTCTGTGGTGGAACCATTGGTCAGGATCACAGCTTGCATGTCGTTGTGAAGCAGGCGGAGGATGGTGACAAACCTTTGAGGGCAGCCAAATTTGAGGAGGACAGTTCATAATCCCTCACGGTTGACAGTGTCGAAGGCCTTTGTGAGATCAAAGAAGGCCATGTACAGCGGTTGGTTAGTCTATTAGTCTAACGTCAGTTGTAGGGAAACATAGAAGATGTTCATCATCAAAGACCCTACCCACCCCAGCCACAGTCTGTTCGCCCTCCTACCATCTGGGAGACGCTACAGATGCATTCGCACCCGTACGACCAGATTTAGGAACAGCTTCTTTCCCAAGGCTGTCATCCTACTGAACTCCACAAATAAACTCTAAAGCCTGCACATCTGCCAATGCACTTTATTATGGTCATATTTATGTTAATATACTACAAGCCAAATGTATGTTGAATGTTTAAATGTCTTAATCCAAATGTACACTCTCAGGAGCCGCAAGCCTACATTTCGTTGTACTGCACTTGCGCACTAACAATGACAATAAAAGTTGATTTGATTTGATTTGATTTGAAGATAGGAGCAGGAGTAGGCCATTCGGCCCCTCGAGCCTGTTCCGCCATTTAATGAGATCATGGTTGATCATCCAAATTCAGTACCCTGTCCCTGCTTTCTCCCCATATCCCTTGATCCCTTTAGCCTTAAGAAATATATCTAACTCCTTCTTGAATATATTTAATGAATTGGCCTCTACTGCCTTGTGTGGTAGAGAATTTCACAGGTTCACCACTCTCTGGGTGAAGAAATTCCTCCTTATCTCAGTCCTATATGGCTTACCCCTTATCCTTAGACTGTGACCCCGGTTCTGGGCACCCCCGCCATCGGGAACATCCTTCCTGCATCTAGTCTGTCTACTCCTGTTAGAATTTTATAAGTTTCGATGAGATCCCTTCTCATTCTTCTAAACTCTAACGAATATAAGCCTAATCGTCCCAATCTCTCCTCATACGTCATTCCTGCCATCCCAGGTATCAGCCTGGTGAATCTTCGCTGCACCCTCTCCATGGCAAGAACATCCTTCCTCAGATAAGGTGGCCAAAACTGCACACAATACTCAAGGTGTGGTCTCACCAAAGCCCTGTACAACTGCAGCAAGGCATCCTTGCTCCTGTACTCGAATCCTCTCGATATGAAGGTCAACATACCAGTTGCTTTCTTAACCGCCTGCTGCACCTGCATGCTTACCTTCAGTGACTGGTGCACAAGGACACCCAGGTCTCGTTGCACTTCCCCTTTTCCCAATTTATTGCCATTTAGATAATAATCTGCCTTCCTGTTTTTGTCACCGAAGTGGGTAACCTCGCATTTATCCACGTTATATTGCATCTGCCATGCATCTGCCCAATCACCCAAACTGTCCAAATCGTACTGGAGTTTCTCTGCATCCTCCTCACAGCACACACGCCCACCCAGCTTTGTGTTGTCTACAAACTTGGAGATATTACATCTAGCTCCCTCGTCTAGATCATTAATATATATTGTGAATAGCTGGGGTCCTAGCACCGATCCCTGCGGTACCCCACTAGTCACTGGCTGCCACTCGGAAAAGGACCCGTTTATTCCAACTCTTTGCTTCCTGTCTGCCAACCAGTCCTCTATCCAAGACAGTACCTTACCCCCAATCCCGTGTGCTTTAACTTTGCACGCTAATCTCTTATGCGGGACCTTATCGAAAGCCTTCTGAAAGTCCAAATACACCACATCCACTGGTTCTCCATTTTCTGTTCTACCAGTTATATCCTCAAAAAATTCCAGTAGATTAGTCAAGCATGATTTACCTTTTGTAAATCCATGTTGACTTTGTCCGATCCTGTCACTGTTTTCCAAGTGCTCTGCTATTACATCTTTTATAATGGACTCTAGCATTTTCCCCACTACCGATGTCAAACTTACGAAGTTACTAGAATCTGTTATCAGGGACAGGGTGACTGAGCACTTGGACAAACCATAAACTGATCAGTGGGAGCCAGCATGGATTTGTAACGGGTAAGTCAAGTCTAACTAATCTGGTTGAGTTTTTGGAGGAGGTCACTAATGTGAGAAATAAAGAAGTGTCTGTGGATGTTATTTTATATGGACTTCTAGAAAGCATTCGACAAGTTTCTATTAAGAGACTGTTAACAAAAATGAGACTACATGGAATTAGAGGCAACCTGTTGGCTTGGATAGGCAATTGATTAGGAGGCAAGAGACAGAGTAGGGATAAATCTGTGCAATTTCTAAATGGCAATAAGTTAGGAACTGTGGAGGAGCAGAGAGATTTAGGGGTCCAAGTACAGAAATCGCTTAAAGCTAGTGGACAGGTACAAAAATAATTTAAAAGACTAATGGAATGTTGGCCTTTATCTCGAGGGGACTGGAATACAAAGAGGTGGAAGTTATGTTACAGCTGTACAGAGCTCTGGTTAGACCCCATCTGGACACTGCGTTCAGTTCTGGGCACTACATCTCAGGGAGGTTATATTGGACTTGGAGAGAGTGCAGGTTCACCAGAATGATACCAGGGCTAAAAGGCTTAAATTATGAGGACATTTTGCATAGGCTAGGCTTGTAATTCCTCGAGTATAGAAGATTAAGGGGTGATATAATTGAGGTGGATGATTAAAGGATTGATAGGCTAGTTATAGAGAAACTATTTCCTCTGATGGGAGAGTCCAGAACAAAGGGGCATAACATTAAAATTAGAGCTAGGCCATTCAGGGTGATATCAGGAAGCACTTCTTCACACAAAGGGTAGTGGAAATCTGGAACTCTCTCCCCCAAAAAGCTGTTGAGACCAGATCAATTGAAAATTTCAAGATTGAATTTGATAGATTTTTGTTATGCAAAGATAATTAAACAATATGGAACCAAGGCAGGTAGATGGAGTTAAGATACAGATCATCCATGATCTAATTGAATGGTGGAACAGGTTCAAGGAGCTGAATGGCCTCCTCCTGCTCCTATGTTCCTGAGGCAGTCCAGGAGATCAATGTAGCTGCCAGTCAGACATTAGGAGGAGGGTATAAGAGTTGTTGTCACTTCTGTAGTGGCAACAGTTACTGCCCCCTGTTAGTTTGAATTTAGCAACTCCCCCCGCACAACCCCCCACCACGTTTATTTGATTGTGGTGGGTGCGCTGCCAGCAGAATGATCAGTGGGAGGGAAATCATGGCAGAAATCAAGGTGGCCAGTTCTGGTGTGGAGTTTTGGCTGAATGGCCCTGCCCCACTTCATTTGCCAGACCACTACCCAGAAATGGGTGGTTTTCCTGAGGAAAGTCCAGGCCTTTATGTCAGAGGAAGTTGTGAACAGTCTGCTGCTCAGCCCACATCTTGACTCCCTTGTGCTGAGGCACAAGGGAGCTACTGATGTGCTGGGGTCAGTGCAGAGAAAAGCCACAAGGAAGATCGCTAGTGTAGGAGAGAACAACATAGTTTCTAATATAGGAGTGATGTCAAGAAATCATTGTTCACACAGAGGCATCGACACTTGATTCAAGACAAGCCAAATGGCCTTACTCATCCATAGTTACCTTGTGATCTCTTTTTTTTGAATGAGGAAGAGAAGGAGCAATGGAAGGAAGATGAGTAGCATTCAAAGATACACACAAACAAACAGGAAGAGCAGCTGTAGGCGTGAAGAGGAGGCACTGTGCAGTTTGTGTTGCCTGCAATTCCCAAAAACTATCACCTACATTCCAATAGACACTGCGATATCTGCAGCTGTGCAGTGGAAGGCAATGCTGCTGTCCGTTGGCCCCTTACCTGTCTGTCATCTTTCCTGCAACTCCATGTTTGAACCTCTCAGATCAGGTTTCAGCCCTAATCAAAGTCAAAAGTGACATCCTCTGTAACTGTGGTCATGGTGTACTATCTCTCTTCATCTTTATTTCAATAGCTTTTAAACACGGTTAACCACAATATCCTTCTCCAATGCCTCTCCTCCGTTGTCCAGCTGAATGGGAATGCCCTTGTTTTGTTCCACTATTACCGATCCAGTCGTAGCCAGATAATCTCCTGCAATAGCGTCTCTTCCTGCTCCCGCGCCGTTACCTCTGGTGTCCCCCAGATCTATCCTTGGCCCCTCCTATTTCTCATCTACGTGTTGCTCCTTGGCGACATCATCCGAAAACACAGCATCAGTTTCCACATGTTTACTGACGACACCCAGCTTGACCTCACCATCACGACCTCTTCTGACCTCTCCATTGCCTGTGAGTTGTCAGATTGCTTGTCCAACGTCCTGACTTGGCTGAACTGCAAATCCTCCAATTAAACATTGGGACGACCAAAGTTATTGGCCAAGAAATTCGGGTCCCCACAGGTGAGTACGCGCTGGGTACTCACACGTAGGCCCAACGAAAGTGCACTGCGCATGCGCGGGAAACCGGAACTTCCGTTCCCTTAAAGGAAGGGGTTCACAGGTCGAATGCATGCAGCGGAGAGGCAGCGCGTACGCCTGGAACTTCCGTTTTTTTCCAGGTTTTTCCGGGAGGGTAAGTCTCCAACAGCTATGCTTATAAAAAGCAGGCACAAGTCTTGCTTTTAACAAGGTAAGTGGTGAATTAAGTAAAATTAAAACATTTTTTCCACAGGTTTATTATTTTTACATACAAAGAAAGGTAAGTTTATTTTTAGCCCCGTTAGAAACTGTAATTAATTTTTTCAAAAATTTAAATTATTGTTTATAATAGTTATTTTACGTAATTTATAGTTATTTTAAAAATGTGATTTAAAAAAAAATTATTTGAAGTTTTAGTTATGTTTTGGGGCTGAATCTGTCTTCCTGTCAAATCTATGAATACAGATTCCCTGCTACCATTGGCTCTCCATGGCCCACGTGATCCCAGGGGATGCTTCGAACTAACTGCGCCCCTGGGATACGCAAGCACTGCGCGCCGGCAGTTGGAGCAGGCCCAGGATTGGAATCCCACGCGGGCCCACAGCACAACAGCCGGCGCGCTGGGTAAGTGCAGGTCAGAGACTTGCACCCGCGGGAAGCCTCTGACCTGAATTTCTGGGCCATTGCCTTCAGTCCCCACCACAAACTCCATTCCCTTGCAACTGATTCCATCCCCCACCATAGTCACTGTTTCAGGCTGAAGCAGACGGTTTGCAATCTCGGCATCCTATGTGACCCTGAGCTGAGCCTCCAGACTCGAGTATTTCAACGCTGTCCTAGCCGGCCTCCCATCCTCCACCCTAAATAAACTGGAGCTCATCCAAAACTCTGCTGCCTGTCTCCTAACTTGCAGCAAGTCTCGTTCACTCATTACACCGTATCCTAACTCACAGCAAGTCTCGTTCACCCATTACCCTGTCTTCTAATTCGCAGCAAGTCTCGTTCACCCATTACCCTGTCTCCTAACTCACAGCAAGTCTCGTTCACTCATTACCCTGTCTCCTAACTCACAGCAAGTCTCGTTCACCCATTACCCTGTCTCCTAACTCACAGCAAGTCTTGTTCACCCATCACCCCGTAGCCTAACTCGCAGCAAGTCTCGTTCACCCATTACCCTGTCTCCTAACTCACAGCAAGTCTCGTTCACCCATTACCCTGTCTCCTAACTCACAGCAAGTCTCGTTCACCCATTACCCTGTCTCCTAACTCACAGCAAGTCTCGTTCACTCATTACCCTGTCTCCTAACTCACAGCAAGTCTCGTTCACCCATTACCCTGTCTCCTAACTCACAGCAAGTCTCGTTCACCCATTACCCTGTCTCCTAACTCACAGCAAGTCTCGTTCACTCATTACCCTGTCTCCTAACTCACAGCAAGTCTCGTTCACTCATTACCCTGTCTCCTAACTCACAGCAAGTCTCGTTCACCCATTACCCTGTCTCCTAACTCACAGCAAGTCTCGTTCACTCATTACCCTGTCTCCTAACTCGCAGCAAGTCTCGTTCACTCATTACTCTGTCTCCTAACTCACAGCAAGTCTCGTTCACCCATTACCCTGTCTCCTAACTCACAGCAAGTCTCGTTCACCCATTACCCCGTATCCTAACTCACAGCAAGTCTCGTTCACTCATTACCCTGTCTCCTAACTCACAGCAAGTCTCGTTCACCCATTACCCTGTCTCCTAACTCACAGCAAGTCTCGTTCACCCATTACCCTGTCTCCTAACTCACAGCAAGTCTTGTTCACCCATCACCCCGTAGCCTAACTCGCAGCAAGTCTCGTTCACCCATTACCCTGTCTCCTAACTCACAGCAAGTCTCGTTCACTCATTACCCTGTCTCCTAACTCACAGCAAGTCTCGTTCACCCATTACCCTGTCTCCTAACTCGCAGCAAGTCTCGTTCACCCATTACCCTGTCTCCTAACTCACAGCAAGTCTCGTTCACCCATTACCATGTCTCCTAACTCACAGCAAGTCTCGTTCACCCATCACCCCGTATCCTAACTCACAGCAAGTCTCGTTCACTCATTACCCTGTCTCCTAACTCACAGCAAGTCTCGTTCACCCATTACCCTGTCTCCTAACTCGCAGCAAGTCTCGTTCACCCATTACCCTGTCTCCTAACTCACAGCAAGTCTCGTTCACCCGTTACCCCGTATCCTAACTCACAGCAAGTCTCGTTCACCCATTACCCTGTCTCCTAACTCACAGCAAGTCTCGTTCACCCATTACCCTGTCTCCTAACTCACAGCAAGTCTCGTTCACCCATCACCCCGTATCCTAACTCGCAGCAAGTCTCGTTCACCCATTACCCCGTATCCTAACTCACAGCAAGTCTCGTTCACCCATTACCCCGTATCCTAACTCACAGCAAGTCTCGTTCACTCATTACCCTGTCTCCTAACTCGCAGCAAGTCTCGTTCACCCATTACCCTGTCTCCTAACTCGCAGCAAGTCTCGTTCACCCATTACCCTGTCTCCTAACTCGCAGCAAGTCTCGTTCACTCATTACCCCGTATCCTAACTCGCAGCAAGTCTCGTTCACCCATTACCCCGTATCCTAACTCGCAGCAAGTCTCGTTCACCCATCACCCCGTATCCTAACTCGCAGCAAGTCTCGTTCACCCATCACCCCATATCCTAACTCGCAGCAAGTCTCGTTCACCCATCACCCCGTATCCTAACTCGCAGCAAGTCTCGTTCACCCATCACCCCGTATCCTAACTCGCAAGTCTCGTTCACTCATTACCCCGTATCCTAACTCAAACCAAGTCTCGTTCACTCATTACGTCGTATCCTAACTCGCAGCAAGTCTCGTTCACCCATTACCCCGTATCCTAACTGACAGCAAGTCTCGTTCACCCATTACCCCGTATCCTAACTGACAGCAAGTCTCGTTCACTCATTACCCTGTCTCCTAATTCGTAGCAAGTCTCGTTCACCCATCACCCCGTATCCTAACTCGCAGCAAGTCTCGGTCACCCATCACCCCGTATCCTAACTCGCAGCAAGTCTCGTTCACTCATTACCCCGTATCCTAACTCACAGCAAGTCCCGTTCACCCATTACCCCGTATCCTAACTCACAGCAAGTCTCGTTCACCCGTTACCCTGTCTCCTAACTCACAGCAAGTCTCGTTCACTCATTACTCCGTATCCTAACTCGCAGCAAGTCTCGTTCACCCGTTACCCCGTATCCTAACTCACAGCAAGTCTCGTTCACTCATTACCCTGTCTCCTAACTCACAGCAAGTCTCATTCACCCATCACCCCGTATCCTAACTCGCAGCAAGTCTCGTTCACCCATCACCCCGTATCCTAACTCAAACCAAGTCTCGTTCACTCATTACCCCGTATCCTAACTCGCAGCAAGTCTCGTTCACCCATTATCCCGTATCCTAACTCACAGCAAGTCCCGTTCACCCATTACCCCGTATCCTAACTCGCAGCAAGTCTCGTTCACCCGTTACCCCGTATCCTAACTCCCAGCAAGTCTCGTTCACCCATCACCCCGTATCCTAACTCGCAGCAAGTCTCGTTCACCCATTACCCCGTATCCTAACTCACAGCAAGTCTCGTTCACCCATTAACCCGTATCCTAACTCGCAGCAAGTCTCGTTCACCCATTACCCCGTATCCTAACTCACAGCAAGTCTCGTTCACCCATTACCCCGTATCCTAACTCACAGCAAGTCTCGTTCAGCCATTACCCCGTATCCTAACTCACAGCAAGTCTCATTCACCCATCACCCCGTATCCTAACTCACAGCAAGTCTCGTTCACCCATTACCCCATATCCTAACTCACAGCAAGTCTCGTTCACCCATTACCCTGTCTCCTAACTCACAGCAAGTCTCGTTCACCCATTACCCTGTATCCTAACTCGCAGCAAGTCTCGTTCACCCATTACCCCATATCCTAACTCACAGCAAGTCTCGTTCACTCATTACCCTGTATCCTAACTCGCAGCAAGTCTCGTTCACCCATTACCCCGTATCCTAACTCACAGCAAGTCTCGTTCACTCATTACCCTGTCTCCTAACTCACAGCAAGTCTCGTTCACCCATCACCCCGTATCCTAACTCGCAGCAAGTCTCGTTCACCCATCACCCCGTATCCTAACTCAAACCAAGTCTCGTTCACTCATTACCCCGTATCCTAACTCGCAGCAAGTCTCGTTCACCCATTACCCCGTATCCTAACTCACAGCAAGTCCCGTTCACCCATTACCCCGTATCCTAACTCGCAGCAAGTCTCGTTCACCCGTTACCCCGTATCCTAACTCCCAGCAAGTCTCGTTCACCCATCACCCCGTATCCTAACTCGCAGCAAGTCTCGTTCACCCATTACCCCGTATCCTAACTCACAGCAAGTCTCGTTCACCCATTACCCCGTATCCTAACTCGCAGCAAGTCTCGTTCACCCATTACCCCGTATCCTAACTCACAGCAAGTCTCGTTCACCCATTACCCCGTATCCTAACTCACAGCAAGTCTCGTTCACCCATTACCCCGTATCCTAACTCACAGCAAGTCTCATTCACCCATCACCCCGTATCCTAACTCACAGCAAGTCTCGTTCACCCATTACCCTGTCTCCTAACTCGCAGCAAGTCTCGTTCACCCATTACCCTGTATCCTAACTCGCAGCAAGTCTCGTTCACCCATTACCCCATATCCTAACTCACAGCAAGTCTAGTTCACCCGTTACCCTGTCTCCTAACTCACAGCAAGTCTCGTTCACCCATTACCCTGTATCCTAACTCGCAGCAAGTCTCGTTCACCCATTACCCCATATCCTAACTCACAGCAAGTCTCGTTCACTCATTACCCTGTATCCTAACTCGCAGCAAGTCTCGTTCACCCATCACCCCGTATCCTAACTCGCAGCAAGTCTCGTTCACCCATTACCCCGTATCCTAACTCGCAGCAAGTCTCGTTCACCCATTACCCTGTCTCCTAACTCGCAGCAAGTCTCATTCACTCATTACCCCGTATCCTAACTCGCAGCAAGTCTCGTTCACCCATCACCCCGTATCCTAACTCGCACCAAGTCTCGTTCACCCATTACCCCGTATCCTAACTCGCAGCAAGTCTCGTTCACCCATTACCCTGTCTCCTAACTCGCAGCAAGTCTCGTTCACTCATTACCCCGTATCCTAACTCGCAGCAAGTCTCGTTCACCCATCACCCCGTATCCTAACTCGCAGCAAGTCTCGTTCACCCATCACCCCGTATCCTAACTCGCACCAAGTCTTGTTCACCCATTACCCCGTATCCTAACTCGCAGCAAGTCTCGTTCGCTCATTACCGTCTCCTAACTCGCAGCAAGTCTCGTTCACCCATCACCCCGTATCCTAACTAGCAACAAGTCTCGTTCACCCATTACCCCATATCCTAACTCGCAGCAAGTCTCGTTCACCCATTACCCCGTATCCTAACTCGCAGCAAGTCTCGTTCACCCATTACCCTGTATCCTAACTCGCAGCAAGTCTCGTTCACCCATCACCCCGTATCCTAACTCGCAGCAAGTCTCATTCACCCATTACCCTGTATCGTAACTCGCAGCAAGTCTCGTTCACTCATTACCCCGTATCCTAACTCGCAGCAAGTCTCGTTCACCCATTACCCCGTATCCTAACTCGCAGCAAGTCTCGTTCACCCATTACTCTGTATCCTAACTAGCAGCAAGTCTCGTTCACTCATTACCCCGTATCCTAACTCGCAGCAAGTCTCGTTCACCCATTACCCTGTATCCTAACTCACAGCAAGTCTCGTTCACTCATTACCCCGTATCCTAACTCACAGCATGTCTCGTTCACCCATTACCCCGTATCCTAACTCACAGCAAGTCTCGTTCACCCATCACCCCGTATCCTAACTCGCAGCAAGTCTCGTTCACTCATTACCCCGTATCCTAACTCACAGCAAGTCTCGTTCACCCATTACCCTGTATCCTAACTCACAGCAAGTCTCATTCACCCATCACCCCGTATCCTAACTCACAGCAAGTCTCGTTCACCCATTACCCTGTCTCCTAACTCACAGCAAGTCTCGTTCACCCATTACCATGTCTCCTAACTCACAGCAAGTCTCGTTCACCCAATACCCCGTATCCTAACTCACAGCAAGTCTCGTTCACTCATTACCCTGTCTCCTAACTCGCAGCAAGTCTCGTTCACTCATTACCCCGTATCCTAACTCAAACCAAGTCTCGTTCACCCATTACCCCGTATCCTAACTCACAGCAAGTCTCGTTCACCCATTACCCTGTATCCTAACTCAGAGCAAGTCTCGTTCACTCATTACCCCGTATCCTAACTCACAGCAAGTCTCGTTCACCCATTACCCTGTATCCTAACTCACAGCAAGTCTCGTTCACCCATTACCCCATATCCTAACTCAAACCAAGTCTCGTTCACCCATTACCCCGTATCCTAACTCACAGCAAGTCTCGTTCACCCATTACCCTGTCTCCTAACTCACAGCAAGTCTCGTTCACCCATCACCCCGTATCCTAACTCACAGCAAGTCTCGTTCACCCATTACCCTGTCTCCTAACTCACAGCAAGTCTCGTTCACCCATCACCCCGTATCCTAACTCACAGCAAGTCTCGTTCACCCATTACCCTGTCTCCTAACTCACAGCAAGTCTCGTTCACTCATTACCCTGTATCCTAACTCGCAGCAGGTCTCGTTCACCCATCACCCCGTATCCTAACTCGCAGCATGTCTCGTTCACTCATTACCCTGTCTCCTAACTCGCAGCAAGTCTCGTTCACCCATCACCCCGTATCCTAACTAGCAACAAGTCTCGTTCACCCATTACCCCATATCCTAACTCGCAGCAAGTCTCGTTCACCCATTACCCCGTATCCTAACTCGCAGCAAGTCTCGTTCACCCATTACCCCGTATCCTAACTCGCAGCAAGTCTCGTTCACCCATCACCCTGTATCATAACTCGCACCAAGTCTCGTTCACTCATTATCCCGTATCCTAACTCGCAGCAAGTCTCGTTCACCCATCACCCCGTATCCTAACTAGCAGCAAGCCTCGTTCACTCATTACCCCGTATCCTAACTCGCAGCAAGTCCCGTTCACCCATTACCCTGTATCCTAACTCGCAGCAAGTCTCGTTCACCCATTACCCCGTATCCTAACTCGCAGCAAGTCTCGTTCACCCATTACCCCGTATCCTAACTCGCAGCAAGTCTCGTTCACCCATCACCCCGTATCATAAGTCGCACCAAGTCTCGTTCACTCATTACCCCGTATCCTAACTCGCAGCAAGTCTCGTTCACCCATTACCCCGTATCCTAACTCGCAGCAAGTCTCGTTCACCCATCACCCCGTATCATAACTCGCACCAAGTCTCGTTCACTCATTACCCCGTATCCTAACTCGCAGCAAGTCTCGTTCACCCATTACCCTGTATCCTAACTAGCAACAAGTCTCGTTCACCCATTACCCCGTATCCTAACTCGCAGCAAGTCTCGTTCACCCATTACCCCGTATCCTAACTAGCAACAAGTCTCGTTCACCCATTACCCCATATCCAAACTCGCAGCAAGTCTCGTTCACCCATTACCCCGTATCCTAACTCGCAGCAAGTCTCGTTCACCCATTACCCTGTATCCTAACTCGCAGCAAGTCTCGTTCACCCATCACCCCGTATCCTAACTAGCAGCAAGTCTCGTTCACTCATTACCCCGTATCCTAACTCACAGCAAGTCTCGTTCACCCATTACCCCGTATCCTAACTAGCAACAAGTCTCGTTCACCCATTACCCCGTATCCTAACTCGCAGCAAGTCTCGATCACCCATTACCCGGTATCCTAACTCGCAGCAAGTCTCGTTCACCCAAAGGGTTGACGGTGGATAGGCAATGGCAAACATTCAAAGACCGAACGGATGAACTACAGAATTTGTTTATCCCAGTTTGGCATAAAAATAAAACAAAAAAGGTGACCCAACCGTGGCTAACAAGGGAAATTAGGGATAGCATAAGGTCCAAGGAGAGGGCATATAAATTGGCCAGAAAAAGCAATAATCCTGAGGATTGGGAGAAGTTTAGGATTCAACAAAGGAGGACAAAGGGATTAATTAAGAAAGGGAAAATAGAATATGAGAGTAAGCTTGCAGAGAACATAAAAACTGACTGTAAAAGCTTTTATAGATATGTGAAGAGAAAAAGATTGCTGAAGTCAAGCGTAGGTCCCTTGCAGTCAGAATCAGGGGAATTTATAATGGGGAACAAAGAAATGGCAGACCAACTAAATACATATTTTGGTTCTGTCTTCACAAAGGAGGACACAAATAACCTCCCAGAGATGCCGGGGAACATAGGGCCTGATGAAAGGGTGGAACTGAAAGAAATCAGTATTTGTAGGGAAATGGTGTTAGGAAAATTGATTGGACTGAAGGCCGATAAATCCCCAGGGCCTGATAATCTACATCCCAGGGTACTTAAGGAAGTGGCCCTAGAAATAGTAGGTGCATTGCTGGTCATCTTCCAGAACTCGATAGACTCTGGAACGGTACCCATGGATTGGCGGGTAGCTAATGTTACCCCACTATTCAAAAAAGGTGGTAGAGAAAAGGCGGGGAATTATAGACCGTTAAGCTTGACATCGGTAGTGGGGGAAATGCTAGAGTCCATTATAAAAGATGTAATAGCAGAGCACTTGGAAAGCAGTGACTGGATCGGACAAAGTCAACATGGATTTACAAAAGGTAAATCATGCTTGACTAATCTACTGGAATTTTTTGAGGATGTAACTGGTAAAATAGTTAAGGGAGAACCAGTGGATGTGGTGTATTTGGACTTTCAGAAGGCTTTCGATAAGGTCCTGCATAAGAGATTAGTGTGCAAAATTAAGGCACATGGGATTGGGGGCAAGGTATTGACTTGGATAGAGAACTGGTTGGCGGACAGAAAGCAAAGAGTTGGAATAAACGGGTCGTTTTCCGAGCGGCAGGCAGTGACTAGTGGGGTACCGCAAGGATCGGTCCTAGGACCCCAGCTGTTCACAATATATATTAATGATCTGGACGAGGGAATTGGATGTAATATCTCCAAATTTGCAGACGACACAAAGCTGGGGGGAGGGTATGCTGTGAGGAGGATGTCGTGAAACTCCAGCACGATTTGGACAGGTTGGGTGATTGGGCAGAAACATGGCAAATGCACTATAATGTGGATAAATGTGAGGTTATCCACTTTGGTGGCAAAAACAGGAAGGCAGATTATTATTTGAATGGTAATAGATTGGGAGAAGGGGAAGTGCAAAGAGACCTGGGTGTCCTTGTGCACCAGTCGCTGAAGGTAAGCATGCAGGTGCAGCAGGCGGTTAAGAAGGCAAATGGTATGTTGGCCTTCGTAGCAAGAGGGTTCGAGTACAAGAACAAGGATGTCTTGCTGCAGTTGTACAGGGCCTTGGTGAGACCACACCTTGAGTATTGTGTGCAGTTTTGGTCGCCTTATCTGAGGAAGAACATTCTTGCCATGGAAGGAGTGCAGCGAAGATTCACCAGGCTGATACCTGGGATGGCAGGAATGACGTATGAGGAGAGATTGTGTCGATTGGGCTTATACTCACTGGAGTTTAGAAGATTGAGAGGGGATCTCATCGAAACCTATAAAATTCTGTCAGGTCTGGACAGACTAGATGCAGGAAGGATGTTTCTGATGGCCGGGGAGTCCAGAACCAGGGGTCATAGTCTAAGGATAAGGGGTAAGCCATTTAGGACTGAAAGGAGGAGGAATTTCTTCACCCAGAGAGTGGTGAACCTGTGGAATTCTCTGCCACAGAGGGCGGCGGAGGCCAGTTCATTAAATATATTCAAGAAAGAGTTGGATATATTTCTTAAGGCTAAAGGGATCAAGGGATATGGGGAGAAGGCAGGGACAGGGTACTGAATTTGGATGATCAGCCATGATCTCATTGAATGGCGGAGCAGGCTCGAGGGGCCGAATGGCCTACTCCTGCTCCTATCTTCTATGTATCTATGTATCACCCCGTATCCTAACTAGCAACAAGTCCCGTTCACCCATTATTCATGTGCTCGCTGACCTACATTGGCTCCTGGTCCACCAACACATTGATTTTAAAATTTTCATCTTCATGTTGCAATCCCTTCATGAGTGTTAGCACAAAGCGTTGGGTGAATATTCACCTTCCACATCCTGTCAGTGGCAATAAGAAGTCTGCTGTTTCCCACACAGTGGTGGAAATAGACGCAGCCCTTTATTTGTCACTGATCAATCCAGATGCAACCCTGTTGAGCTCTCTTTATAAGATCTTGGCTGCTTCCTCTGAGTCTACAGTTCACCCTCCCACCTCCCCAGCTTAATGCCATCTGTGAATTTAATTACTTTGTATTCAGACTGGCATTCCAGCTTAGTTATATATAACAGAACCATAAAGCATCCCACTCAATACCTAACCCCATTATGACAGTTCCTCTTATGACCACCCTCGGCTTCCTTCTCTTTAGCCAGTTATTAATCCATGTCCATGTCCTATGTTACAACAGTGACTACACTTCAACAGTATTTATTGGCTGTAAAGCACTTTAGGATTTCCTGAGGTCGTGAAAGTGGCCTATATAAATGCAAGTCTTTCTTTCTTACTCTTGCTAGCCATAGCCTTAGTATATAAAGGAGTTTCTCATCTGATTCTTTATCAACGGCCTTTTGGATGTCTAAGTACACTACATCATATGGTTTCCCCCTAGATGTACCCTACTCAAAGAAGTCTACAGATTATTAAATATCTTCTAAAAATACATTGCCTGTCACTTATCAGACTATTATCTTACAGGTATTCTCCCCCTTTCTTTCTGATTATTGATTTCATGGGGAATACTTTAACCCAACCTCCCCGACAGAAACCAGGTGGGCGAACAGTTCAAACCGCCCAGGTTCCACTGACCACAATTCTTACACAGGCTTCTAAGCTGCCTGCCCAAAGCCACTGGGGTCCTTCTTTTAATATGCAGATCGGGGTGCGATGATGTCATTGCGCCCTGACTGCTATTTTAACTCAAGCCTAAGCGGGGAAGCCAGCATGTTGAAGAGCGTCGGGACCTGACGGGAAGGTGAAGAGGCACAAACAGGTACATATTTTTGTTTATTCTGTGGGGCCAGGAGGAGCAGGAATATTCCTTTGGTCCCCAGAAGAAATGTTTAGGCCTCCCCTACCCTGGACTCCATCCCCCCGCCCTGTGAGACTCTCCCGGAGCCTCTGTTCCACAGTTACCTGAGTCCATCGGGCCAACGATATTCCGGAGACTGGCAGCACCTCTCGTTCCAGACAAGAATAGGAATGCCAGCGTGTTAATGAGACCCGGAATTTAAAATAGCCCGGGCCTGATTCCTGCAGCAGATTCTAACTCGCCTCATCACACACCCATCCAAAGCTCGCCCGGAGTTAAAATCGGGGCCCCTTAATTTTCCTAAGATTGAGACTAAATTAGTGGGTCAGTAGTTGCCAGATGTGGATTTGTCATCATCTTTTTTGAATACGAGAGCTACATTGGCCTGTTTCCAATTTGCTGAATCCTCTCCTGTGTTCATTGACTCCCTCAAAGTGCCTCACAAATCTCCTCCCATCCTATGGAATTTATTAGCGTTCAGGCAATTGGACCTATCTAGAACTACATGGAGCAGTTTTCTTCTCGTTGCAACACTGGGAATAATGTGTCTCTGGTCATGACTGCAATCAATGGCGGGAAGAAACTAAGTAGTGGAGAGTCTTGTGCCAAGATTTCAAGTGTGTTTGAAAGCCAGCCTCCCCCAGGACACCTTTTACAATGTTTGCCCAGATGATTAGTGCCAAAAAGAACTGCCGAATCATTAATTGGGTTATTTTAGTTCATTTTGTCTCTTAATTATTGGTTTAATTAGTGATTTTTCTACTGAAACAGCAACATTTAATGCCAGAGATTAATTTACAGGACAAAGTGGGATTTAACAGTAAAAATGTTCAAAGTAGATTTAATAAAACATGGAACAACAACAGCACTGAAAGGCCGATGCAATTCCACCCAATTTTTAATTGTAATAATTTGAATTATAATTGTATAGATTTTTTATTATCGCCAAAGTGGATATCACAGATGTTTTTGATCAGATAGCAGGATGACCAAATAGATAAAACAGACATTGAAGGTCTGGGCCTCTCTGCAGTGTCTGGTCATAACAATTAATACTATTGTTTGACATATCAAGGGAATTTACCAGGTACATGATTCCAAAGTGCAGCACAGCTCAATATTTGTGGGAATGACCAGCAGGTGGCAGCAAAGTTCATTAAAATAGATTCACAAGTCAAAGAGAAAAATGTGCAAATGCTGGAAATCAGTGAAATTAAAATAGAAAATGTTAGAAATGTGCAGCAGCCCCATCAGCTCTGAAATACAAGAAAGGTGCTGATGTTCTGTGTTTGCTCTGATTCCACTTTGTAACATTAGTCACAAGAATAAGAATGCAAGCTCACAAATAAGGACAATTAAACAATAACCCATTCATTATAGAATCAAAATATACACTTTGGGTGAGCGTCACACACCGCATGTTGTGTAGCGGTTCGTGCATCTGGTTTATGGCCCGCCTAATTTTCGCCCATTAAAATTGGGCAGGCCACAAAGCTAACCTTCTTGCCTGATATTCCTATTATCTCGGCCCAGGTGCACATTGTATAATCTGCCCCTTCCTTTTTTTTTACACACAGATATTTGTGGATCTGCACAAGCAGAAAGTAGCGAGCAAGCGCTGGGAGTAGAGTGTGTCTACTGGCACGTGTAATTTGGCACCAGTACTGGGATAAGAGGGAGCTGTTCCATTTGGGCGGGCTTCACTTGAACCATGCTGGGGCTAGAGTCCTGGCGAATCGAATAACTAGGGCTGTAGAGAGGGCTTTAAACTAAAAAGTGGGGGGAGGGGAGGATCCAGGTGAGCGGGAATTTAAAAAGTCAATGAGAAATGAGAAAGCAATAGAGCAGGATAGAGATGGAGGAAATAATAACCAGAGTGTGACAGGAAGAGACAGAATGTTTAAAAATAAGAGTGCAACAGAAAATGGGGCCAAAATAAGGAGGAATGGTAAAAAGACAAAGTTAAAAGCTCTATATCTGAATGCACGCAGCATTCGTAACAAGATAGATGAGTTGATGGCACAAATAGATACAAATGGGTATGATTTGATCGCCGTTACAGAGACATGGTTGCAAGGTGATCAGGGCTGGGAACTGAATATTCCAGGGTATTTGACAGTTCGGAAGGATAGACAGAAAGGAAAGGGAGGTGGGGTGGCTTTGTTGGTAAAGGATGGGATTAATGCAGTGGTGAGAAGTGATATTGGCTCAGAAGATCAAGATGTAGAATCGGTTTGGGTGCAGATAAAAAATAATAAAGGGAAAAAGTCTCTGGTGGGCGTAGTCTACAGGTCCCTGAACAGTAGCAATACTGTTGGACAGAGTATAAATCAACAAATAATGGAGGCCTGTAAAAAAGGTACGGTAATAATCATGGGTGATTTCAATCTCCATGTTGATTGGACAAATCAAATTGGCCATGGTAGCCTTGAGGAGGAGTTCATAGAGTGTATCTGGGATGGTATCTGTTAGATCCGTGATTCTGAGAGTATGATGTTTTTCAATAACCACACGGATGCTGTAACTTAACAATCAACAGGTATTTACTGGAGTAGGGTAGTCTCAAGACTGGGGTACAGAGGCATGCTCAAGGCTTATATACAGGTGTGGTCACTGCCGGTACTACAGTATAGAGGAGCTGTAAAAGTAGTTCTCTCTTAAAGGTACATACACCACAGTATCCGAGAACAGTATGTAATGGAACCAACCAGGGAGCAGGCTATCTTGGATCTGGTACTATGTAATGAGACAGAACTAATAAATGATCTCATAGTAAAGGATCCTCGAGGAAAGAGTGAGCATAGCATGGTTGAATTTCAAATTCAGTTGGAGGGTGAGAAAGTTATATCTCAAACCAGTCTCCAGATCTTAAACAAAGGCAATTACAATGGCATGTGGGCAGAACTGGCTAAAGTGGACTGGAAAAATAAATTAAAGGGTATGACAGTTGAAATGCAGTGGCGGACATTTAAGGAGATATTTCATAACTCTCAACAAAAATATATTCCAGTGAGAAAGAAAGATTTTAAGAGAAGGGAGCACCATCTGTGGCTAACTGAGGAAGTAAAGGATGGTATCAAATTGAAAACAAAGGCATACAATGTTGCCAAGATTGGTGGGAGACCAGTGGATTGGGAAATTTTTTTAAACCAGCAAAGGATCACTAAAAAAATAATAAAGAGAGAGAAGATGAATTATGAGAGTAAATTGGCAAGAAACATTAAAACAGATAGTAAGAGCTTCTACAGGTATATAAAAAGGAAGAGGGTAGCTAAAGTAAACATTGGTCCCTTAGAGGATGAGACTGGGGAATTAATCATGGGGAACGGGGAAATGGCAGAGACTCTGAACAAATATTTTGTATCTGTCTTCACGGTAGAAGACACTAACAACATCCCAATAATGGATAATCAAGGGGCCACAGGGAGGGGGGAACGAAAGACAACCATTATCACTAAGGAAATAGTACTTGGTAAAATAATGGGACTAAAAGACAACAAATCCCCATGACCAGATGGCCTGCATCCCAGGGCCTTAAAAGAAGTGGCTGCAGAGATAGTGGATGCATTGGTTGCAATATACCAAAATTCCCTGGACTCTGAAGAGGTCCCAACGGATTGGAAAATCGCAAATGCAACACCCCTATTTAAGAAAGGAGGGAGGGAGAAAGCAGGAAACTATAGACCAGTTAGCCTAACATCTGTCGTTGGGAAAATGCTGGAGTCCTTCATTAAGGAAGCAGTAGCAGGGCATTTGGAAAATCATAATGCAGTCAAGCAGAGTCAGCATGGTTTTATGAAAGGGAAATCATGTTTAACAAACTTGCTGGAGTTCTTTGAGGAGGTAACGATCAGGGTGGACAAAGGTGAACCATTGAATTTCCAGAAGGCATTCGATAAGGTGCCACATAAAAGGTTACTGCATAAGATAAAGAGTTCATGGAATTGGGGGTAATATATTAGCATGGATAGAGAATTGGCTAACTAACAGAAAGCAGAGAGTCAGGATAAATGGGTAATTTTCCGGTTGGCAAACAGTAACTAGTGGGGTGCCACAGGGATCGGTGCTGGGGCCTCAACTATTTACAATCTACATTAATGACTTGGATGAAGGGACCGAGTGTAATGTAGCCAAGTTTGCGGATGATACAAAGATGGGTGGGAAAGCAAGTTGTGCAGAGGACTCAAAGAACCTGCAAAGGGATATAGACAGGCTAAGTGAGCGGGCAAACATTTGGCAGATGGAGTATAATGTGGGAAAGTGTGAGGTTATACACTTTGGCAGGAAAAATAAAAAAGCAAATTATTATTTAAATGGAGAGAGATTACAAAATGCTACAGTTCAGAGGGACCTGGGGGTCCTTGTGCATGAAACATAAAAAGTTAGCATGCAGGTACAGCAAGTAATCAAAAAGGCAAATGGAATGTTGGCATTTATTTCAAAGGGGTTGGAGTATAAAAGCAGGGAAGTCCTACTACAACTGTACAGGGTATCGGTGAGACCACACCTTGAGTACTGTGTACAGTTTTGGTCTCCTTATTTAAGGAAGGATATACAGGAAACTCTCTTTTAACCAGCAAAATTCAGGAGTAGGTTCAGGTAAGTTTTGCTATATATTAGTGGCCGTGTAACCGGGGTTCCTGCACCTGTGGCCGTGCAACAGGGACTCCTGGATCTCTGGCCGTGTAACCGGGACTCCTGCACAAGTGCCGTGTAACCGGGGCTCCTGCACATGTGGCCGTGTATGAGGCTCTCATACCTTGGTAAGTATACCTCTCTGTAATCCGGACTTTTTGATCAACTGGCACCACGCTGGTCCCGTCCGTGCCGGATAAAAAAGTTTCCTGTACTTGCATTGGAGGCAGTTCAGAGATGATTCACTAGGTTAATTCCAGAGATGAGGGGGTTGACTTATGAGGAAAGGTTGAGCAAGCTGGGCCGCTACTCATTGGAATTTAGAAGAATGAGAGGTGATCTTATTGAAACATATAAGATACTGAGGGGGCTCGACAAGGTAGATGCAGAGAGGATGTTTCCCCTCGTGGGGAAATCTAGAACTCGGGGGCATAGTTTCAGAATAAAGGGTCGCCCTTGTAGAACTGAGATGAGGAGGAATTTCATCTCTCAGAGGGTCGTAAATCTGTGGAATTCTCTGCCCCAGAGAGCTGTGGAGGCTGGGTCATTAAATACATTTAAGGTGGAGATAGACAGATTTTTGCAAGATAAAGGAGTGAAGGATTATGGGGAGCGGGTGGGGAAGTGGCTTTGAGCCCAAGATCAGCCTTGATCTTATTGAAGGGCCAAGTGGCCTATTCCTGCTCCTATTTCTTATGTTCTTATTGTTGAGATTTTGGGCCAAATCGTCCATTAACAATATCTCTGGCTTGTGCTAACATATTGATGTGTAGCATAATTTGGTTACATGCTTATAAAAAAGAACAAGAACAGTTTCCTTGATAACACGCCCAGGAAACAAAGAGAGAGTGGCTGTATCCAAGATATCCAGAGACTTGAGCATAAAAATCTAGGCTGACACTCTAGTGCAGTACTGAGGGAGTGCTGCACTGTCACAGGTGCCATTTTTCGGATGAAACGTTAAACTGAGGCCTCGTCTACCCTCTCAGGTGAATGTAAAAGATCCCATGCACTATTTCGGAGAAGAGAAGAGGAATTCTCCTGCTGTCCTGGGCAATATTTACCCCTCAATCAACGTCACTGAAAACAGATTATCTGGTCATTATCTCATTGCTGTTTGTGAGACCTTTCTGTGCGCAAATTGGCTGCCGCGTTTCTCCTATACAACAATAACTACACTTCAAAAGTACTTCATTGGCTGTAAAGCACTTTGGGACATCCTAAGGTCATGAAAGGCGCTATATAAATGCAAGTCCTTTTTTCCCCTAAATGCTCAGTGTCTTTATCCAGTGAGTAGCTGACCCATATAAACCAGTACGGTCCCAGGTTTGATCTCCAGGCTGCACTGTTAGCTGAACCCAGCCAGGTTGGTGACATGGAGTGGGGGGAATAATTGCCTATAGTGTCCCTTGGTTAAGGCGTGGAGAATCAGCTAGGGTTCCTGCTCATGAACCCTCTCCAGTGACCAGTGCTGGAAGCTGGAAGCATCTGTGTATGGGCATTGGGTGAGGATAGGATAAGGCTCAGCTGTGACCCCCTCGCCCAGTTGTCAGGTGCTTATTGTTCAGGCTCTAGAATGAAGAATGGCAACTTGGGTGATGTGCTGGGATGTGACTCGCACCTGCGAAGCTGTACCCCAGCCAACCACAACAACTTGCATTTATATAGCACCTTTAATGTAGTAAAACGTCCCAAGGCGCTTCACAGGAGCGTTATCAAACAAAATTTGACACCGAGCCACATAAGGAGAAATTAGGACAGGTGACTAAAAGCTTGGTCAGAGACGTAGGTTTTAAAGAGTGTCTTAAATGAGGAGAAATAGGTAGAGAGGTGGAGAGGTTTAGGGAGGGAATTCCAGAGCTTAGGGCTGAGGCAGCTGAAGACACTGCCACCAATGGTGGGGCAAAGAACATTGGGGATGCGCAGAGTCAGCACTTTAGTCAGGGGATGGAAATAAAGTAGCAAACATAAGAAATAATTTTTTCATAATTGCAGTTACTCGGACTTTGTGCAATGACTCTAAGACAAAGGGCTTGATTTTGCCAGGCCCGAGGAGGCGGGATTGGCGGCGTGAGTTGTTAAAATCACCAAAAATGGCGTGCGGACCCGATCCTGCCGCTGAGCAATTTTCCCAAATGCGTGTTTTCTGACCCCCTTACCATTCCGCCTCCAAGAGGCGGGATAGGCCCTTAAGGCCCTTAATAACCCCTTAATTGCCTCTATTATCCCATTTTGAGAGGCCTTTCTGATTTTTAGACATTTCCCTCATCCTTCACGCCTCCTCTGGAACACGCCAGGTAATCCTGGTGGCCTGACAATTGGATTGCTTACTAACAGCTGCAGCTTCACCATTACAAAGGAGTTTTCACCAATGATCATTTGCAGGTGGCAGAACTTTGTTGTCTCAGGTCTGGGGGAACTTTTAGCAGGCATACTCATTGTTGTGGAAGTTCGGAGCCTGACACCCATCTCCAGTGTGACCTCCTGGGAAACCCCTCTCCCCACCTTGACTAAGCACTTCCTCAACTGAGGCATATTCCAGAAGCATGGCGAACATTTAATTCCTTTCCTCCTGGATATCAGATTCAGACGCAGACAGGCTGCGGCAGCAGCAGAACCATGAGCAGCAGCAGCACCAACAGCAGGGGCATCAACAGGAGCGCCAAGCTGCTAGTCACCCACCTGAAGATGCACAGGCCAGAAGGCGCCAGCGCGCGAGAACATTACTGCCCGGGATGCAAGGGACGCACTCATCCTGGCCAGGTTTGCTTAGCCTGCACAAGCAAACACTTTAGTCTTGCTCCTTCTTACCAGAGCATCGACAATGGAGAAGAACCTGTGGATTCCTATCACTCTGACCACCATTCTGACAATCGCAAGGCGCCCTAAGCCCTCAATGTGAAAGTCCCATTTGCGAAATGACATAGGCCACAACTTCAACAGTTTGCCATCAAAACACTTTATAATACAATCACAATAATGGCTGGTCCAAAAGCAAAACAACACAGCATCCAAGTAACTACCCTTGTGACTACTTGTGCTTTATCTTCCTCTTACACATGCTCCTATGTGATGCTTCCCCTGTGGCTTCAGCAGATGTGGAGGCCCCTTGCTCACTCTCTTGCTGCTCCTGTCTCGAAGCCTTTGGTGGGCGTCCTCTGGGGTGGTGAACCTGTGCGAGCTCGCCAACAGTCTGCTGCTCCTGCGGCTGTGCAGGGGCTGAGACGCCCATCTCAGTTGGATGAGGACTCTGGTGGGGCTCTGACCGAGGGCTTTGCTGTGGCATGGTAGTGTGAGCACTTGGAAAGGAGCCCCCACTTCCTTGTTGTCTGCCACCAACATCCCTCTCATGGGTCAGCCCCACTTCAGAGCTAGCAAGTGGCTTGACAGCACCTTGCTGCACTGCAGGGGGGCCATGAGGACTCATTTCTGCACTGGAAGTCCTACTCCAGAGGACTTGCATGAAGGCTGACCATCGCTGCTCAAGAGATGTCATTCTATTCTGAACAATGACCATGTTTTCAATACCCTGGCAACTTAAGCTCCTCCATGGACATAGCCATCCTCTCCTCTACCGTAGCCATCCTCTCCTCTACCGTAGCCATCCTCTCCTCTACGGTAGCCAGCCTGACCATGGAGGTAGCCATCCTTTCCACGGAGGTTGCCATCCTTTCCGCAGTGATGCGTTCATGCGCCAATGCATCCACAAAGGCTCTGCTCATGTTCACGATGGACTCCTCCATTCGCTCCACACTCGCAGCGATCCTGAAGACAAAACCTGCCAGAGACTCCTGCACCTGTTCATGGAGTTCCAGCACCGCTCTCCTTCTGGATGGGCACGGAGGAACAGGGTCGACATGCAGCGGAGCCGAGCTGGCAGAGTCCTGCGCCCTCCGACGAGGACTCTCCACTGCTGTCCCTGTCTCCACCATCTGCTGATGCTCATTGTGAGCTGTGATACACCAGGTGACAACACTACTCTATCTCGCGAAGGTCCCACCGAGGTGTGAGTGTCTGCGCTGGTGTAGGGTGCACTGAGTTCTGCTGACGCTGTGCCCTCAGAGGTTGCAGCTTCCTCTGAGGAGTCTGGAAGCTCAGGCTCTTCCTCCTGGACAGTGGGGACGAGGGCTTTCGATGGTTCTGTGGGGGAGTAAAGGAAAGAGTTAGAGATGTGAGGCCAAGGTTACATGCACATTGAATATTGCAGATGATCACAAGTCAATCTGTTAGAGCATCAGAGTCATTATCAGTGACTCATGCAATGTCAATGAGAGAGATTCCAAACTATTCTGTCACCAGCTTGTTGTGATGCGCCCGCCTGTCGATCCCCCACTTGGATATCCTCCTTGATCCCAGCAATTTCCAGGGCCGCCTCCTCCCAGGGGGTGAGCTGGGCTACTGAGGATGACCCTCCTCCTGTCATGGCTCTTTCCCTCTTATTGTGGGCTCTCTTTCCCTGCAATGAGAGACACAAGTGGAGTTTGAGTGAGAATGAAGGAGTGAGTGTAGAAAATCCATAGCATAGATGCTTAGAAGGATACAAAGGACCATCCCTGTGTGTTGTAAGTTGTTGTTGTCATGGCATCACAGTGATAGGGAGTGTGAGGGCTGCATGGTCGAATAGTTAGGTGAATGTGACCATAGAGAGAGAAGGAATGGGTAAGGGTGCAGGGATGTAAGTGGCAAGTGGCATGTGGAGGAAGAGGTTGGCAAAGCAGAGTGCTGGTGAGGAGAGGTGATGAGGATCAGATTGAGGGTGATGGGAAAGTCATACTCACTTTTCCTGTTTGGAGAAGGTCATGAAACCTCTTCCTGCATTGCAGCCAGGTTCTGCAGCTCATTGAAATGGAGTTCACCTCCTCGGCCTCTTGTAGCCACACAGCTTTTGTCTGCTGGGGTGGTTTTTTTCTCCCTGAAGAAGGGAGCAGCACCTCCTTATTACATCTGGCTCTGTGCACCAGAGCTTGGAGGGAGGGCTCATCAAATCGAGGAGCACACTTTTGCTTGATTGTTGACATTTTCCACAATTCAACTCCTTCATGTAAATTGCAGAGCCTTTGCAGTCTCCAGAAGAATCAAGGCTGCTTGCAGGTCTGAAATGCAGCAGCATTGATGACGTCATCGGAGGCGACTTTCTGTGTGAAAAGACTCAATGGGCCAGGTGTTCCCACACGCAGGAAATCAATTGCCCAATTAGGGGAAAATCGCACTTTTTCAACACTTCACTTAGGAGTCGAGGTCCTGACACGATTTCCACCTGACACGCCCCAGCCCACCCACACTGGCAAAATCCAGCCCCTAGTGTGTGTTTATGGAAGAGTAAGAGGGTGTGAGCTGGGTGAGACAGTTACTGGGAGCAAGGGGGAATCAGACATTCGGGGTTGCTGCTCTGGGAGAACCAGCAATGGGTGTCACAACAGGCATGACAGAGAATCTCAAGGGAGACAGTGGGCTCGTTCAAGAGGATCCAAGCATGAAACAGCAGCAGGACAGAAGGTAGGCTGGGGGTGGGGGCGGATATCGGGGGACACAGTGCTGGAGGAGGGCCACAACTGGATCAGATGTAGTGGAGGAAAGAGCAGAGGAAGGCCTGGGAATTACATGAAAAGGAAAAGTTGGGAGTAGGAGGCTGAGGTCTGGAGTGGCAACCGATATCCCCACACGCTAATGGTTAGAGGGGGAGGTGCTGGATTACACGGCCTGGTGGCAGATTGTTACGCATGGTGAGGATAGAGGCTGATATGAGAAAGGTAACCAGCCCAATCTCTGAGGGCCTGTCTTAAGTAGAAAGCTGGAGTGTAGTGAAGTGTGGATTGGGAGCCGGCCAGAGAGCCAGCGGAGGAATGCCGCACATCCACTACGATTAATGTGAATGGTCCTTAAAATACCAGCCTTTTATTCAAAGGTTTTGCTACAAAGTATGCAGATGTTTTCAAATATCAATTTGTATACAGAACAATAGCAAAATACTGCGGATGCTGGAAATCTGAAATAATAACAGAAAATGCAGGAAATACTCAGCAGGTCAGGCAGCGTCTGTGGAGCGAGAAACCAAGGTAACGTTTCAGGTCTGTGACCGTTATGCTTGGGCTTTAATGTGTGAAAAGTTTTTGGCGAAGGGGAGCACACCTGAAATATTAATTCATCTGTTCCCTGACCTGCTGAGTGTTTCCAGCATTTTCTGTTTTTGTTTCAGATTTCCAGCATCTCGCAGTTTGTTTGGCTGTTTCTGGACACGCACCGCCTTGCATGCAGCCACTAGAGGGGGCAGTGATCCATTTCTTCTCACTCAGTCAGACTGAATTGTCTGTGCTCTGCAGTGAATGCAGTTATAATGGGTGATGTTTGCTGTTACAGTGGACATAAAAACCGATAGTAGTTGTAATAATTAACTTACAACATTATAACTAATTGCAGAAAAAAGTATACTGCAGCTCACCAATCTTTTAATATAGGCTAATTCTTGCTGTAGGTACATTTTACCAAGTCTTTACTTCCTCTGAGCAAGGCTTTGATTCTTACCCTACGGTGAGTTTGATTTTACTCTACCCACTGGTTTGACCTCCTTTTCTCTCTACTTATCCTGAGGGTGCTGACTCATGCTGAGGTACGGTGCCAAATGTGTTGGCTCAGGCAATGAGTATCAGCAGATTATTCCACTGGAAAGAATCACAACTGGCGCTATTCCCGTCTTCATCTGACACACGCAAAGTTTTCCAGCACTTAAGCGGAAACTCTGGCGTGTTTTGTCTCCTCCTTAGCTCAGGGACACTGAGGCCAATTGTAGCATCCCTCCTTTGCCTTGGATGAGACCCAGGGGGGTTACAAATTACGTTACGAACCAACACACGTAGCAACACCAATGTAAACAACACGTATAAAAGTAGCAAGTAGATACTGTGGGGCAGCAACCAGCACTGAGAGAAAAATCAACTGCTGTCATTAGCCAGCAGGTGAAAAGCAGCCAGTACTTTTGACTACATCAACTCCTTCAGAATGGAGCTGGATCAGTATGTGGTTGAGCACAGGATTGGAGGTTAGAGGGACCAGTACAGACTGAGATGCTCAGAGGCTCCTTAGAGTATGACGGCTGCTGTGTACTCGGGTGAGAGGGGGAATGTTGCCTGTAGAAGACTGGAGGTGTGAGGATGGCTGAATATTCTGGGATTTGGGATGATTACCTCTGGGGATCAAGGTGTTTATGCAGAGCATTGAATGGCTGGAATAACAACAGAAAACGCTGGAAAAACTCAGCAGGCCAGGCAATATCCGTGGAGAGAGAAACAGTCAACGTTTCAGGTCGAAACCCTTCGTCAGGACTGAGAAAAAAGCAGGAAATGAAACAGATTAAGAAGCAAGTTTGGGGGCTGGGAAATGGGGGAGGGGATGAAAGAACAAAAGGGAAGGTCTGAGAGGTGAAGAGACATTACGAGATATTCAAGGCGAGACGAGATGGTAATAGGACAGGTAAAGAGACAAAAGATGGCTCTAGATGAAGTGTGAAATGTGCTGGCAGAATGAAAGACAGCTGCCATGTGGGAGAAAAAAAAAGGAAAAGGCACAAACCAAAAGTGTGGATAAAAAATATATAAAAATATAATAGGGGCCGAGGTTATGATCTGAAATTGTTGAACTCGATATTGAGTCCGGAAGGCTGTAAAGTGCCTAATCGGAAGATGAGGTGCTGTTCCTCGAGTTTACGCTGAGCTTCCGTGGAACAATGCAAGAATGCTGTAAATCTGTGCACTTTTTTAATCCTTTGTTATTTCACAACGTAATAGCTGATTTACTTTCCAAGGGGCAAATCACTGTGCGATAGTGTGAAACGGGTCAGCAGCCTGTTTTACATCACTCCCGATTTTTATTTCCATTGACTTCAATGGCCGGGGGTTATCTTTCTTATCAACCTGAGACCCCATGAAGTCTCATGGCTTCAGGTCAAGCATGGGCAAGGAAACCTCCTGCTGATTACCATCTACCGCCCTCCCTCTGCTGATGAATCAGTACTCCGCCATGTTGAACACCACTTGGAAGAAGCACTGAGAGTAGCAAGGGCACAGAATATACTCTGTGTGGGGGACGTCAATGTCCATCACCAAGAATGGCTCAGTAGCACCACTACTGACTGAGCTGACCGAGCCCTGAAGGAAATAGCTGCCCGTCTGGGCCTGCGACTAGTGGTGAGAGAACCAACACAAGGAAAAAACCTACTTGACCATGTCAATTTACCTGTCACAGATGCATCTGTCCATGACAGTATTGGTAGCAATGGCCATTGCACAGTCATTGTGGAGACGAAGTCCCATCTTCACACTGAGGACACCTTCCATCGTATTGTGTGGCACTACCACTGTGCTAAATGGGATAGATTCAGAACAGATCTAGAAGCTCAAAACTGGGCATCCATGAGGTGCCGTGGGCCATCAGCAGCAGAATTGTATTCCACCACAACCTGTAAACTAATGGCCCGGCATATCCCTCACTCTATCATTACCATCAAGCCAGGGGACCAACCCTGGTTCAATAAGGAGTGTAGAAAAGCATGCCACGAGCAGCACCAGGCGTACCTAAAAATGAGGTGCCAACCTGGGGAAGATGCAACAGAGGACTACATTCATGCTAAAAAGCGGAAGCAGCATGCTATAGACAGAGCTAAGCGATCCCACAATCAATGGATCAGATCAAAGTTCTGCAGTCCTGCCACATTCAGTCATGAATGGTGGTGGACCATTAAACAACTAACAGGAGGAGGAGGCTTCATGAATATCCCCATCCTCAATGATGGTGGAGCCCAGCACGTGAGTGCAAAAGACAAGGCTGAAGCGTTTGCAACCATCTTCAGCCAGAAGTGCCGAGTGGATGATCCATATCGACCTCCTCCTGAGGTCCCCACCATCACAGAAGCCAGTCTTCAGCCAATTCGATTCACTCCACGTGATATCAAGAAATGGCTGAACGCACTGGATACAACAAAGGCTATGGGCCCTGACAACATCTCAGCTATCATGCTGAAGACTTGTACTCCAGAACTAGCCGCGCCTCTAGCCAAGCTGTTCCAGTACAGTTACAACACTGGCATCTATCCGACAATGTGGAAAACTGCCCAGGTAAGTCCTGTCCACAAAAAGCAGGACAAATCCAAACTGGCCAATTACTGCCCCATCAGTCTACTCTCAATCATCAGCAAAGAGATGGAAGGTGTCATCGACAGTGCTATCAAGCGGCACTTACTCACCAATAACCTGCTCACTGATGCCCAGTTTGGGTTCTGCCAAGACCACTCGGCGCCCGACCTTATTGCAGCCTTGGTCTAAACATGGACAAAGGAGCTGAATTCCAGAGGAGAAGTGAGAGTGACTGCCCTTGACATCAAGGCAGCATTTGACCGAGTGTGGCATCAAGGAGCCCTAGTAAAACTGAAGTAAATGGAAATTGGGGGGAAAACACTTTACTGGCTGGAGTCATACCTAGCACAAAGGAAGATGGTTGTGGTGATTGAAGGTCAATCATCACAGCCCCAGGACATCGCTGCAGGAGTTCCTCAGGGCAGTGTCCTAGACCCAACCATCTTCAGCTGCTTCATCAATGACCTTCCCTCCAACATAAGGTCAGAAATGGGGATGTTCGCTGATGACTGCACAGTGTTCAGTGGCATTCACAACTCCTCAGATAATGAAGCAGTCCATGTCCGCATGCAACAAGACCTGGACGACGTTCAGGCTTGGGCTGATAAGTGGCAGGTAACATTCGCGCCACAGAAGTGCCAGGCAATGACTATCTCCAACAAGCAAGAATCTAACCACCTGCACTTTTGAAATTCAATGGCATTACCATCGCTGAATCCCCCACCATCAACATCCTGGGAATCATCATTGACCAGAAACTTCACTGGACCAGCCACATAAATACTGTGGCAACAAGAGCAGGTCAGAGGCTAGATATTCTGCGGCGAGTGTCTCACCTCCTGACTCCCCAAAGCCTTTCCACCATCTACAAGGCACAAGTAAGGAGTGTGATGGAATACTCTCCACTTGCCTGGATGAGTGCAGCTCCAACAACATTCAAGAAGCTCGATACCATCCAGGACAAAGCAGCCCACTTGATTGGCACCCCCTCTATCACCTTAAACATCCACTCCCTCCACCACCGGCGTACCAAGGCTGCAGTGTGTACCATCTACAAGATGCACTGCAGCAACACACCAAGGCTTCTTCGGCAGCACCTCCCAAACCCACGACCTCTTCCACCTAGAAGGACAAGGGCAGCAGGCGCATGGGAACAACACCACCTCGAATTTCCCCTCCAAGTATATCACCGATCCTTCACTGTCGCTGGGTCAAAATCCTGGAACTCCCTACCTAACAGCTCTGTGGGAGTACCTTCACCACCACCTTCTCAAGGGCAATTAGTGATGGGCAATAAATGCTGGCCCTTCACATACTCTAGGGTTTGCAGGGGCCCTGGGTAGAGTCTGAAGCTAGTTGCACAACTTCACTGAAGGTAAATTTAAGTTTTTCTTCACTAAGTTCCATCTTCAATCCTGGGACTTACTAGGTGTTGTTCTACAGCAGCAACCAGAGGACCCCAGAGCTGGTGGGCAGGAGCGAAGCTGCAGGCCTCTCAAGCCTGTAACTATGTTCTATCTTCTGTCCGTCCCCCAATCCTAACGCAAGGCCCGGCCAGGGGGCAGATCTCTGTTGGCGGTGTGCCCAGGACATCCATGGTGTGGACCAAGTTCATTGTGTGCCCTCCTCCCCTTAAAGGCACAGCACACCAATCAGGCACCCAGCAGAGGAACATCGCCCGCTGATTCCCGAGAAGCAACGCCAAAGGCGATCTGCTAGTATTCTAAACATTTTGAGTTTAGCCAGATTTTAAAAAATTGGGAATTATATCACTTTTTATCTTTGGACATTTTGTTATTAATTGAGAAACGCTACTGAAGAGCCATAACCCATTGTATAAACTCCTCCAGGATTGGACAGAATAAAGCATAAACTGATAAGTTTGGAAGTAGTGATCAGGTGACTCCACCCTTGGGTTTTAAAGTTTTGAAGATTGACTGAAGGAGGAAATACTGAGATGGGTAAAGATTTCCAAAGTTTAGAAATACTGGGAAAGAATGAGTTTGAGTAGAAGACTGCGCAATGAGCCAAAGTTGTTTTTGTTGCATTCTCCAATAAAATGATAAGGGTGTAATAGTTATAGAAAAGAATATAGACAGTTTCAAAGCCCTCGTACATTAATGTAAGCTATTTCTGTTTCTCACGTCTCCGTGCCACTTCTCTGCAATCAAAAGCCCTCAAATTCTCTCACCCGGATCATCCCTATTTTTAACTGCACTGAATCATTTCATGCCGCTGGAAACGCTGCCAAAAACGGAAGAAAACCTCCTCGAGGTATTACTGACTGAACAAGGAGGGAAGATTGGTCCTGTAGTTTTTATTATCTTTTCCACTGGTTAGTCTCCCTTTTTAAAATATTTCCTCACGTGCCGGGCACTATCTGTGGCCTGGAGACTATGGCACAATTCTCTCATAGGCTGATCGGAACAAGTTGGTCTGGGGTGACTCTCCCTTTGATTTTTCTGCTCTCCCTGGAAGCACCTAGAATGTGCTTAGTAGCTCTCCAAGACAACGACTATAATTTTTAATGTAGTTGTTCTATTAATTATTTCCTCGCCAACTTACAAAGTTGTCTGGTTTAACTTATTCCCTTCAGAGTCAGATAACCTCTCTTTGAAGGTAGTAGATCAAATTCAGTCATTTGAAAATGGCTGGCTGATAATTTCCCCTAGAACAAGAACTAGAGCCAAGTCGCTATTGAAACAACTGTCTGTTCGAGACACAACTGCCACACCATTACATCCAGTTAAGCTAGGACATGGTTTCTGTCAGCAAAACTGTTTTTTAGCCCCTTATGGACATGGCAGAATTATAGAAGTCATTACCATCTTTGTCAAACCCACCTCTACTCAAACAATGCGCTGGTACTTTAACGTGCTGTACACGTTACTGTTATGTATGCCACCCTCATCAATATCGTTTTTAAAATATTGCCATGAAGGGGCAAAGTCTGACCGAACCAGACTTTCATGCCTTCGGTGTTTATCTATGAATATGGTTTGTTATTCTGGTCAAGGTGTTTACTAAGCACCTGTTGAGGACTCCTGGGCGTGAGTTACAAGCAGTGAAGAAACAAAGGAATGAATGCCGTACTGCCTTGTGGATGGATCAAGGAATGAAGTAAAATCTGGCCTTTTGAAGAAGAAGCCCACAGAGCAGAGGTTGATTTGGTTAGATTGTTGGCAGATTCCCCCACTACATTAGTTATGTTGTAGCTGTTCAATTCTACATTCAAAATGGTAAAGAAATGGGTACCTCTATAAAAAAAAAAAAAAGACTTAATTTATTTTGCGGAAAGACAGATGGAAAGACGGAAAGACAGACGTCTGTCTTTCCGTCTGTCTGTCCGGCTATACAATCAAAAGTTATAGAGCATACCTACACATATGTTAGATCAAAAGAAAGCTTATCATTAGGGGACTCTCATAGGCATATTTACTTTTTGGTCAGACAAAAATTGTTCCGACAGTATACAAAGAAGGTTCAAAAAACGGCAACATTCCACTCATTAGCGTTGAGTGACGTGATGGTTGACCAATCGTACAGGGGATTAACCTGATGATTGACCAATCGGTGCGTCATGGGGGGGTGTTTCATTGCGTGTGTGGGCGGGCCTAATCCTTCTGAGCTGAGGTGAGTGGCCGCCATCTTGATTCCAAATGATTCATTTCTTTTTCCCACTTTCTGTGTGTTTATTTTCAAATCTAGATTTCCAGCAAACAAAAAGTTGCTTTTAAAACACAATTAAATTGTTTTTAAAAAAAGTTAATTAATTTGTAAATATTTTCTCTAACCTCATTAATTTTCCTACCTTTCACTTTTTTTTCCCTCTTGACTCGCTCCCTCCGCCGGGCGCCGCAACCTTCCAGGGTTACCCCGCCTGCAGGCCTCGAAGCCTCAGCCTCTCCTCCCCACCCACGCCCGAGCTAGACACCTCCCGTCCCGCTCAACAAGCGGCCCGCGATCGCCGCCATCTTTGTAAAGGCTGGTGAGGCGGCTCTGAGCCGAGCGTAGCTGCCGCCGCCATCTTTGTAAAGGCTGGTGGGACGGCAAGGAGCTCCGCAGAGCCATCGCTGGTCTCAGGTGCTTTGTGGCGTGCGGCGCAGACGGCGGCTGCAGAGCTCGGGCTGCCCGGGGCGCTGCGCTCAGCTGGGCCATGTCAGTGCGGGTGTCCGAGGCCCCGGGGCCTAGCCTTCTCCAACCGCCGGCAGCGCAACTCTCAACAGTGGCAGAGGGGAGAGGGTCTGCTGGCTCCCCCCTCCCCTCCCCCCTCCTTCCCCACACCCCCTTCCCTTCCCCCCCTTACCCCCTTCCTCCCCTTTCCCCCACCACCCCTTCCCCCCCTCCCTCCCCACCCCCCCTTTCCCCCCCACCCCGCTTCCCCCCGCACCCCTATCCCCCACCCCCCCCTTCCCCCCACCCCCCACCTTCCCCCCACCCCCCTTCCCCCCACCCCCCCTTCCCCCACCCCTTTCCCCAACCCCCTTCCCCTTTCTCTCCTTCCCTCTCTCTCTCTCTCCTTCCCTTTCTGTCTCTCTCTCTCCTTGTCTCTGTCTCTCTCTCCCTCTCTCTCTCTCATTCCTCTCTCTCTCTCTCCTTCCCTCTCTCTCTCTTCCTTCCTCTCTCTCTCTCTCTCTCCTTCTGCCCTCTCTCTCGTTGGAGGGAGGGGGGGAGAGGAGAAGGAGGAGGAGGGGGGAGAGAGGAGGAGGGGGGAGAGAGGAGGAGGGGGGAGAGAGGAGGAGGGGGGAGAGAGGAGGAGGGGGGAGAGAGGAGGAGGGGGGAGAGAGGAGGGGGAGGGGGGAGAGAGGAGGAGGAGGGGGAGAGGAGAAGGAGGGGGTGTGAGAAGGAGGAGGAGGGAGGAGGAGGAGGAGGGCGGAGAGAGGAGCAGGAGGGGGAGAGAGGAGCAGGAGGGGGGAGAGAGGAGGAGGAGGGGGCAAAGAGGAGGGGGGAGAGAGGAGGAGGAGCGGGGGGAGGGGGGAGGGAGTCGGGGTTTCATCAAAAAGTCACAGAAACGGATACAGATTTATTGGCATCATTCAAACAACCAGCAAAGATTCAGCATCAAACTATGTCTGAGTTTCTGCTTCACACAGGCGGTCAGAAGCTGCAACGTAAGACTTCAAGCATTACTAACTACACCCTGGATCCCAAATATTAACAGAATTATATTGAATGTTAGAAGTATTTTAAAGTACATAAAATTTAAATGTGGAACAAGTAACAGTATTTTGAAATTATTAAATCGCAGATTAAAAGCCTTAAGAAAGTGACTCCTGATTCCTCCGGTCAGAGGGTAGCTGGCTTCATTGTCCTATAACACAGTCATTATCACAATATAACCCACAGTCACCGCGGCTGGGCTCTAAGTCCAAGCCCTTCCCCGCGGTCTCAACCTTCCCGCCGACCTCACAAAATGGCAGCCGCCCTTCTCCACCCACCGGGCTCTGAGTCCAGCCCCTTCCCTCACTCTCACCTTCCCTCTCTCTCTGTGTGTCTCTCTCTCCTTCCCTCTCTCTCTCTCTCTCTCTCTCTCCTTCCCCCTCTCTCTCTCCCTCTCTTCACCCCCCAGTCTCTCTCTTCCCCCCCAGTCTCTCTCTTCTCCCCCTAGTCTCTCTCTCTCTCTTCCAACAACAACATGCCCTCAAAAAACCCTTGGCACCGCCGGGCACTCCAGCTAGTATAATATACATGGGGGACCGTCCCTCTCTGTATCTATATATATAAAACGGTCCATCTTTCCGTCTGTCTTTCCGGCTTTCCGTCTGTCTTTCCGTCTTTCCGTCTGTCTTTCCGTCTGTCTGTCCGGCTATACAATCAAAAGTTATATTTTCTCTAACCTCATTAATTTTCCTACTTTTCACCCTTTCTTTTCCCTCTTGATTCGTTACCTCCGCCGGGCGCTGCAACCTTCTAGGGTTACCCCGCCTGCAGGCCTCGAAGCCTCGGCCTCTCCTCCCCAGCCACGCCTGAGCTAAGCACCTCCCGTCCCGCTCAACAAGCGGCCCGCGATCGCCGCCATCTTTGTCAAGGCTGGCGGGGCGGGCCTGAGCCGAGCAGAGCCACCGCCGCCATCTTTGTAAAGGCTGGCGGGGCGGTATGGAGCTCCGCGGAGTCATCGCCGGTGCTGGGCTCGGGTGCTTTGTGGCCTGCGGCCGAACGGCGGCTGCGGAGCTTGGGCTGCCCAGGGCGCTGGGCTTGGCTGAGCCATGACAGTGCGGGTGCCCAAGGCCCCGGGGCCTAGCCTTCTCCGATCGCTGCCGGCAGTGCAACTCTCAACACTGGCAGAGGGGAGAGGGCCTGCTGGCTCCCCCCCTCCCTTTCCCCCCTTCCCCCACACCCCTTTCCTCCCCCACGCCCTTCCCACCCCTTTCCCACCCCACACCCCCTTCCCACCCCCCTTTCTCCCCATCCCACACAACCCCTTTCCCCCCTCCCACACACCCCCTTTCCCCCCTCCTACGCCCCCCCCCCACACCCCCCCCACACCCCCTTCCTCTCCCCCTCCCTACCCCCCTTTCCTTCTCCCCCCCCTCCACCCCCCTCTCCCCCCAGCCTTACCCCCTTCCCTTCCCCCCTTCCCTTCAACCCTCCCTCTTCCCCTTTCCCTTCCCCCCTCCCTTCCCCCCATATTCCCCCCTCCCTTCTCCCCCATATTCCCTCCCCCCCATTCCCCCCTCCCACTTCCACCTCCCCCTTCCCCCCACGCCCCTTCCCCCCCACCCCTTTCCCCCACCCCTTCCTCCTTCCCTTCACCCCCTCCCCTTCCCCCCTCCCCCTCTTCCCCTTTCCCCCCTCCCTTCCCCCCATATTTCCTGCCCCCATTCCCTCCCCCCATCTCCCCCTTCACCCCACCCCTTTCCCCCACCCCCCTTCCCCCACACCACCCTTCCCCACCCCCCTTCCCCTTTCCCCCACCCCCTGCCCCCCACCCCATTCCCCCTTCGCCCACCCCCTTCCCCCACCCCCCTTCCCCCACCCCCCTTCCCCACCCCTCCTTCCCCCTACCCCTTCTCCCCCACCCCCTTCTCCCCCACCCCCTTCCCCCCACCCCTTCCCCCCCACCCCTTCCCCCCCACCCCTTTCCCACCCACCCCTTTCCCCCACCCCTTTCCCCCACACCTTTCTCTCCTTCCCTCTCTCTCTCCTTCCCTCTCTGTCTCTCTCTCTCCTTCCATCTGTCTCAGTCTATCTCTCCCTCTCTCTCTATGTCTCTCTCCCTCTCTCTCTCTCTCTCTCCCCCTGTCTCTCTCTCTCTCCCCCCCAGTCTCTCTCTCTCTCTCTCTCCCCCAGTCTCTCTCTCTCTCTCTCTCTCTTTCCCCCCCCCCCCGTCTCTCTCTCTACTCTCCCCACTCTCTCTCTCTCTTCCAACTCTCTCTGTCCCTCTTCCAACAACAACATGCCCTCAAAAAACACTAGGCACCGCCGGGCACTCCAGCTATATATATATATAAAACATTCCTTCTGTCTTTCCGTCTTTCTGTCATTCCGTCTGTCCGGCTATACAATCAAAAGTTATAGAGCGTACCTACACACATGTTATATCAAAAGAAAGCTTGTCATTAGGGGACTCTCATAGGTGTATTTACTTTTCGGTCAGACAAAAATTGTTCCGACAGTATACAAAAAAGTTTCAAAAAACGGCAACATTCCGCTCATTAGCGTTGAGTGACGTGATGGTTGACCAATCGTACAGGGGATTAACCTGATGGTTGACCAATCGGTGCATCATGGGGGGCATTTCATTGCGTGTGTGGGCGGGCCTAATCCTTCTGAGCTGAGGTGTGTGGCCGCCATCTTGATTCCTAACTCTTCATTTCTTTTTCCCACTTTCTGCGTGTTTATTTTCAAATCTAGATTCCCAGCAAAAAAAGAGTTGCTTTTAAAACACAATTAAATTGTTTTTAAAATAAGTTAATTCATTTGTAAATATTTTTTCTAACCTCATTAATTTTCCTACCTTTCACCCTTTTTTTTCCCCTCTTGACTTGCTACCTCCGCCGGGCGCCGCAACCTTCCAGGGTTAGACCGCCTGCAGGCCTCGAAGCCTCGGCCTCCCCTCCCCAGCCACGCCCGAGCTAGGCACCTCCTGTCCCGCTCAACAAGCGGCCCACGATCGCCGCCATCTTTGTAAAGGCTGGCAGGGCGGGCCTGAGCCGAGCGTAGCCACTGCCGCCATCTTTGTAAAGGCTGGCGGGGCAGTACGGAGCTCCACGGAGCCATCGCCGGTGCTGGGCTCGGGTGCTTTGTGGCCTGCGGCCAAACGGCGGCTGCGGAGCTCGGGCTGCCCGGGGTGCTGGGCTCGGCTGGGCCATGTCAGTGCGGGTGCCCGAGGCCCCGGGGCCTAGCCTTCTCCAACCGCCGCCGGCAGCGCAACTCTCAACACTGGCAGAGGGGAGAGGGTCTGCTGGCTCCCCCCTCCCTTTCCCCCCCTTCCCCCACACCCCCTTCCCCCCACACTTTCCCCCCCACCCCTCTCCCAGACACCCCTCCCCCCCTTCCCCCTCTACCCCCCTCCCCCCTTCTCCCCCCTTCCCTTCCCCCCTTCCCTTCCCTTCCCCCTCTACCCCCCTCCCCCCTTCTCCCCCCTTCCCTTCCCTTCCCCCCTTCCCTTCCCCCTCTTCTGTTCCCTCCCTTCCCTTCCCCCCGTCCCTTCCCCCCTTCCCTTCCCCCCGTCCCTTCCCCCCTTCCCTTCCCCACCTTCCCTTCCCCCCTTCCCCCCCTCTTCCCCCCTACCCCCTCTTCCCTTCCCCCCTCATCCCTTCCCCCTCCCCCCTTCCCCTTTCCCCCCTTCCCCTTTCCCCCCTTCCCTTTCTCCCCCCTTCCCTTTCTCCCCTTCCCTTTCTCCCCCCTTCCCTTTCTCCCCCTTCCCTTTCTCCCCCTTCCCTTTCTCCCCCTTCCCTTTCTCCCCCTTCCCTTTCCCCCCCACCCCTTTCCCCTTTCTCTCCTTCCCTCTCTCTCTCCTTCCCTCTCTGTCTCTCTCTCTCCTTCCCTCTGTCTCTCTCTCCCTCTCTCTGCCACTCTCTCATTCCCTCTCTCTCTCTCCTTCGCTCTCTCTCTCCTTCCCTCTTTCTCTCCTTCCCTCTCTCTCTCTCTCTCTCTCCTTCCCCCCCTCTCTCTCTCCTTCCCCCCCTCTCTCTCTCCTTCCCCCCCTCTCTCTGTCTGGCACAGGGTTCTTGACTTCCCTCAGCACCACCAGGCACTCCAGCTAGTATATATTGATATTTTAATAATATTTCCCTCTGCTTCCTGATCTGACCATCCATTTTGGAGATGGAATCCCCAGTAAACAAAATTGACACCTGATTGGCTGAAACCGGTCTGCAAAGTCCAATTACGCGCCAGGAATCCAAAGGTTTACATGATCTCATTATAAATGGAACCAGATCAACTTTAACTTGATTTAAATGATCAACAGGCACCAACAGAGTTATGATCAGCCCCAGCCTGATCACATCTGCTTGAGAAAACTCAATCACGCAGCTTGAAAGATTAAAAAATTAGGAAATAAAGTAACTATTTCTTATTATTATCAAGCAAATTTTGATGGCTTTGTATATGCATGAAACTCACTTAAAGGCAATACAAGTGGGCAGTGCAACTTTTGGGCTATGGCTGGAGTGCTATCTGTACTGTAACTCCAGAGAACATGCGTTCAAATTCCACCATAGCAGTTTGAGAATTCGAATTCAGTTTTTATTAAAGCTGGAAATTAAAAAGCTGGAATCAGTAAAAGTGACCATCAAACTAGCGGATTGTCGTAAAAACCCAACTGATTCACTAATGTCCCTTTAGGGAAGGAAACCTGCCGTCCTTACCCAGTCTGGCCTATATGTGACTCCAGACCCACAACAACATGGGTGACTCTTAATTGCCCTCTGAAGTGGCCTACCAAGCTACTCCAGCGGTTAAAGAAGTAGGCCCACCACCACCTTCTCAAGGGCAACTAGGGATGGGCAATAAATGTCGGCCTGACCAGTGAAGCCCACATTCCTATTTCTTATGTTCTTATTCCGAGAATTAATATAGAAAGAATGACAGCACTATATCTAGCAGCAACGTTATTTGGGTGAGGGTGGGAAAAGAATATGATCTCCAGCTGCTGACGCTGAATTTTTGGGGTACATTGTAGTCCTCAGTACTTTTACAGTTCCACATTTAACTTGGGCTGAACCATGGAGAAAACATAAGGAAAATATTCCAGCAGCCTGAGCAGCTCTGACAGGATTGACAGCCCCTTTGTGCAAACTTCACAAAGTGGTTTGCACTTGCTCCCAGAGTCGGTGTGCACTGGCAGAGTGTGGGGAAGATTTCATACCCTGTTGCTGATAGTTCCACAATTAGGTGAAATTGGCCGCTGCAGAAAGGCAGACAAAAAAACCGAGGCAGCTTCTAACTTGACTGATACACACTCAACAACCATTAGGTCTTTTCAAGCAGAAGTAGAGCAAAACTGAAAAACCGCCCTCAGCAAATCTCACAGGCATTTGTTGTAAGTGATTGCCCATAGTGAGTATAATGCTGCTCACTGCAGCAAACACAAGCTGCAGTTCTGATTTACTGAACTAAACCTTGTAAGTACCAATTAGTCCATTGGTGCTTGAAATGTGACTTGGTGCCAGCCTCTTGAGGCTGCTGCTACTCCTCTGGCTGATGCCCTGCTGCCTTTGAGTGCCTTGCTCTTCTGAGTCTTCCGTGATGAGGCCTCTCTGAAAGGCAACATTATGCAGCACACAACCACGATCCTTCAGATCCCAGCCAGACCATATTGCATTGCATCCGCAGCTCCATCCACGCACCGGAAGCCCGCCATCAACATTCCAATTATTTGCTCTCTGATGACTCTGGTGGTAGAATGGACTGTGTTATAACAATGCTCACCTGCAATCCTGGGAAAGTGTGTGATCAGCCTTGGCTGTAGAGAATAGCCTTAACCTTCCAGGATTCAAGACAACTTGCTTTTCTGGGTCAAAGAGTGCTAGACAGTGCTAGTGGACTGAGTTAAAGTGATGGGATAGTGGCAGCTTCCAGAGAACATAGAATCATAGTAACATTCAGCCCCTTGAGCCTATTCTGCTTAGATTCTATTAGATCATGACTGATCTGTACCTCAACTCCATTTACTCACCTTTGCTCCATATCTCTTGATACCCTGACCTAATAAAAATCTATTGATCTCAGTCTTGAAAATGACATGGGGGGGGGAATGGGAGTCCCAGAGCAAAAGGGACAAAGGTAGATGTTGAAAGACTTGTCAGCAGCAGAACACTGAATAAAATGGCCAATATCAGCTTTTTGTGTATCCTTATAAAATACTTGCTGGGCCCTTTAAATCCATTTCATCCTTTCATGTAGTGCCAAGCAATGTTGGATACCAATTTTATGTGGGTGTGATTGGCACTGAGTATAAATGGGGCAGTAATGAAGGAAAATGTGGCATATGATGTCGCCACATTATCACAATCGCCTTTAAAAAGACCCACTTGTTTTGGGATGATCCCTTAGGACAAGCATCGGAAATGCGATGGATCCCCATTTTCCCCCATTTTCCACCCCACTCACCCAAAAATTTGGCAGCATTCATCGTAAAATCTGGGCTATACAATGTCCTGTAAATGTTTGTTTCTAAAATTTTGAATACACCTCTGGCATCCTACCGCTGAGACCAGCTGACTTAGCACAGTGTGGGGATTAAACTGGGAGTTTATCATTCTTTATGGCTCAGCTCCTCGCTGGATCAACCTATGTAGCTACTGGGGGAGTGCAGACAACGCTGGAGCCAGCTGGGGGTCGGGGAAGGGGGCTGATGATCCCCCCCAGTCATCTTGAGCTTGGCCAAAGGGGCTTTGGAGAACATCCTCCATTTTGCTGTCCAGCCTACGAGTCTCTGTGGATTTCTGGCTCAGTCTTCAGACTAGGTATGTTGGCATGTTCCAGTCACCTTTACTGTCAAGCTAGCCAAACCTTGAGATTGACCACCCATTCCACCTCGCTCCTACCCCCACCCCCCAGCCGACCTAACCTAGCTCTGTCACTGAGTGCAGAACTACTGTTTGAAGCCGTTCTGAAATATAAAAGGGGGCATTAAAAATTGGCTGGAACTCAGCTTCTGGGAATAGACATGGAGGTTACTTTGAAAGTTGGTTTTATATTAAGCTACTTGCATTTATGGAGAGCACTTGGGGAGCGCAGCAGAGAACCTTTAAAAAACAAAGGCACAAAACGAAAGAAAAAAAACTGAGAAGTGATGTCACGAATAACGCAGAGGGACGAGCTGTGGAGCCTGAGAATGAGAAGGTAAGAGGGAATTTTAAAGTGGAGCAGCGCATGGGGGGTTAAAGTGGCTGAAAATGCGCTCGCCTCCAGAAGCCTGCTCCAAACGCCGACTTCGGGTTTAACCCAGGTGAGTTCGGCTGGTTGTGCGTAACCCACTCTGGAGAGGCGGGTTAACAATTTAAATATGTTAATCGCTTCTTTGTAGCGATATTTCAACCTACACTCGAATTTAACGGCGTACCCACAGGTTTCCCAGGCTTCCTGAAACTCACCATTGAAACCAAGGCGAGAACACAATGGCAATTCATGGGGCTCATTAACAGTTAAGCAAATACTCCAATAAATACTCAGTGCTTACAGCTGATTTCTTACCTACCACTGAGAAAGAGTTTGTTCACAGTACTTGCAGTGAGAAGTTAGTTTCTACACTTTGGAGGTTTTCAGACTCAGATGATGATGGGTGGCACCTTGGCTGCCATAGATTGGACCTCGGACGAGGAGAAAGATGGCCATTGGCCATCAGGAGCAGCAGCAACAGCCGCTGTGGAGAGGCCTGCAGGTGGTGAGCGGAGAGGGGAGCAGCAGTGGGGTCAAGCTCGCAGGAGGCACAACTCGTGTAACAGCATGTACAGGCAGAGGCTCAGCATCCTGGACCTCTCAGAAGAGCAGTGCTTCCGTAGGCAGAGGTTGTCATGTCAAGTGGTGGCAGACATCTGCAGCCTCCTAGAAGACCTGCTCCCTGCTGGACCTGGTGGCCAAGCATTATCAGTAGCTGTGAAAGTGATCACTGCCCTCAACTTTTTTGCCTCCGAATCCTTCCAGGGCGCTGCCGGAGACATCCAGGATCTCCCAGTCAGCGGCCAACAAATGCACAAGACAGGGCACTGATGGATTGTTTGCCAGGGCCAATAATTATGTGAACTTTGCCTGTGATGAAGCCAGTCAGAATGAGCGGGCATTCGGGTTTGATTCGCTCGCTGACTTCCCACGGGTGCTGGACATCATCGACTGCACACACATGGTAATCGGCACACCCCCAAATAACCAGGGGTATTTGTAAACTGCAAAGGATTCCACTCCATCAATGTGCAGCTTGTGTGCAACCACAAGAAAAGGTTTATGCAGGTGTGCGCCAGATTCCCGGGGAGCTGCTATGATGCTTTCATTCTGCGGCAGTCCAAGCTCCCTGGCCTCTTTAGACCTGCAAGAAGACCTGCTAGGAGACAAAGGATACCCCCACTCAAACTTGGCTGATGACACCTGTGGGTAACCCAATCAATGAAACCCAAGAGCGGTACAACGAAAGCCATATGACAATCAGATGTGTCATTGAGCAAGCGATTGGCATGCTCAAGATGCACTTCAGGCACCTGAATAGATCTGGAGGTGTCCTTCAGTACTCACCACACAAGGTCACCAGAATGATTGTGGTGTGCTGCGCTCTGCACAACATTACGCAGCAGTGAGGATTGGAGCTGCAGGAGGAACAAGGCACTGAGCACACATTGTCTGGGGGCAAAACCGAGGAAGAGGAAGAGGAGGAGAAAGAAGGCGACCACAATGCAGCACCAGCCGCTCATATTGCTGCCCAGGATGCCAGGGATTCCCTTATAGCTGTAAGGTTCAGTTAGTTACCACCACTGGACTCATGTAACAACCACATCCAATGGCCAGTCTCATCCACCCCATCCTTCCAATCCCACTGACACAAAGCTATCCTGCTACAAACCAACCACCCATTGCAGAGCCCCACACTGGTCCCCGTCAATCTATGTCTTCCCATTCATCAATAAACAACTGAAAAGGCAAGTTGCCACCCAGCAGCCAAGAATGGGCAACACAGGAAAGTGGTGCAAAGTAATACATTTTATGTGAGTCTACTAAAGAATGGAAACTTAACAACATAACGGCCCAGAAATTTGGGTCGGGGGCTTCCTGCAAGTGTAAGCCCCCGACCTGCACTTACCTTGTGCGCCAGCCGTTGAGCTGTGGGCCCCCGTGGAATTCCGATCCGGGGCCTGCTCCAGCTGCCGGCGCGCAGTGCTTGCGTATCCCAGGGGTGCAGTTAGTTCGATGCGTCCCCTGGGATCACGTGGGCCATGGGGAGCCAATCGGAGCAGGGAATGCTCCATTCATAAGTCTGACAGGAAGAGCTGTCAAAACTTAGAAATACTACGGGCCCCAAAACATCACTAAATCTTCAAATAATTTTTTTTTAAATATCACATTTTTTAAATAAACTATAAATTACATGAAATAACTATTTTAAACAATAATTTAAATTTTTGAAAAAAATAATTTTATTTTCTAACGGGGCTAAAAATAAACTTAGCTTGCTTTAAAGTATTTAAAAATAATGGCCTAGAAATTCAGTTGGGCGCGCCAGCCGTTAGCGCCTTAGGAGGAGTAGATCTCGAGCGCGAGGTGCTTATCGCCCGGGCGCAGCGCGATCTGCGCCTCTCCCCAACTTCAGGACACAATTAGCGCCGGCGCAAAGTCTTAGCGCGCGCCCTGCTGCGTGCGCAGATCATGACGTCATTTAATAGTGCAACGCCCTTTGTGCGCCCCAAACCGGAACTTCACTCGCGCCGGCCCATTGTGCGCCGGGCGGCCCGAGCGACTGTGAAGTGGAACGGTACACAGCCCAGCCGGGCCGCGGGGAGTGCAAATTAAAGGGCACTTACCCAGCAGTATAAAGGCCAGCCATTTTGCAGCATTCACTCTTGTGCAACGGTTTTTTGGACAGAGACCAAGGAGGAGAGTTTACTGGTTTGGACCAACACTTGGACAGGTATTTTTGGCTCAGGCCAGAGCTTACCAATTATCTTTGCCTTCATTCAGAGCTCAGTGTTTGCCAGCATATAATGGGGGCTGCATTGGGTGGCAACGCTGAATTTCAGCCTTATGCCAAAAGGGCTTACAGACGCCGTGAGAGAGTGGCAGCCCTGGCTAGACGCAGAGGGGGCAACAGGCGTCACCAACTGAGGCCTTACCCACGCAGGGTATACCGCCAGCAGACCTCCTATCTGACCATGTCTGCCGTGATGTGTGTTAGGAGGCTGTGATTCCGAAGGGAGGTGGTTGCAGACATCTGCCGGCTGCTTCAGAGAGATCTGCAGCCACAGCTGATGCGCAGGACGTCTCTGTCGGTGGCAGTGAAGGTGACGGTGGCTCTCAACTTCTATGCCTCCGGCTCCTTCCAATCCGCTACTGGGGACATCGCTAACATCTCCCAGTTCGCCGTGCATTGCTGCATCCACCAGGTGACCGAAGCCCTTTTCAGAAGGAGACATCAATTCATCTCCTTCCCCATGACCCTGGACAAGCAGCAGCAGCGTGCAGTGGGGTTTGCAAGAATAGCGGGCTTCCCCATGGTGCAGGGCGCCATTGACTGCACGCATGTGGCTTTGCGAGCACCTCTTGAGCATGCCGAGGATTACCGCAACCGGAAGGGCTACCATTCCCTCAATGTACAGCTGGTGTGTGACGACAGGCAGCGCATCCTAGCTGTCAATGCCCGCTTTCCAGGCAGCAGCCACGATGCCTTTATCCTGCGACAGACAACTGTGGCTGACATGTTCCAGGCACAGCCTCCCCCAAGAGGATGGCTTATCGGGGACAAAGGCTATCCTTTGTGTACCTGGCTCATGACCCCGCTCCGCGTGCCCACGACCCCTGCTGAAGAGGCATACAACGAGAGCCATCAAGCGACGAGGAACCTCATAGAACAAACAATCGGCGTGCTCAAGCAATGGTTCCGCTGTCTCGATTGCTCCGGGGGAGCCCTCCAGTATTCGCAGGATCGAGTCTCCCAATTCGTCGTCGTTTGCTGCATGCTGCACAACCTGGCTATCCGCAGGACTCAGGCACTGCCACCTCACGTTGGACCACCACCTCAGGAGGAGGAGCAGGAGGAGCATGAGGATGACGAGGACGAGGAGTACCAGCCCAGGAGGGACGCACAAGGTCCAAGGGCCGCCCGTCGGCGGCTTATTGAACGTCACTTCTAGGCCCCCTGTCAGGGAATGGCTTGTGCCAATGATAGAACATGATTGCAGCCGCTCCGCAAGCCCTCAGCCGGTTAAGGCAACAAACACTTCAAAGATCAAACATGGACAATGTGAATAAATAAAATGCTTTATTGTACAAACTCTGGGCCCTTCCCACATGAAAACCAAAAACAGACGAAACCCCCAAAAAACACTCAAACACATCACTCGCTCCCACAACCTGGAGAGGATTAACAAAATAGGGCAACTAAAATGGCCGTCATTCTCGGCCTTCGTCCAAAACAAACGTCACATCATCGGCCTTCAAAAAACAAACATCCAATTCTCGGCCTCAAGAAACAAACACAAATGGCCACACATTCGACTATTTGGCGCGCTAGGGCGATGCCGTGGCCATTTTTGGGTGGCCCCTGCCCGCCCTACTGCTCCGCCTCAAAGTAAGGCCATTGGCTGCTGCAAGGCTGGGGGCAGGATCCTGAGGGGCACATGTCGTGACGGCAGATGCACTTGGGGGTCGGCCTAGTCGAGGTCTGGCCGTCGAGCGGGCGGCTGTTCATTGCTGCAGCTGTGGCTGGCCAGCATCAGTCGCTGCAGCAGCTCCTGGCAGCTCCACTGGGGGACTGGCAGTGGCGGCTGGAGGAATGGCGGCAAGTTGGCGGATGGCAGGCGCTCGCTGGTCGCCTGAGACACTGGCACTCGCCCGGGCCAGCACTGCAGCATGCGCACCAATCTGCCGAGGGACAGACTGCTGCGCTGCTGCAGCGCGCCGGGTGCCCTGGCGATGCCTGGCTGACACAGCGAGTGTGGCAGCAGTGAGTGCCCGTGTTGACCTGTTCACTGACCGCATCAGAGCAGCCAGTGACTGGACGGCACCACTGATCACCTGGCCAGTCGCTGACAGAGCTGCCCCGAATTCCGCCCGACTTGCTGCCTGATCTGCCCCGTATTCCGCCCGACTGGTGGCCTCTGAGGGCCCGAACTCGGCCACACTCCGAGAGAGGGAATCGATGGACTCAGGCAACCGTGCCACTGCCGCCATGAGCTCCATGTGCCGGCGCTCCGAGTCCGTGGACAAGTCTTCGAGGCATTCCATCTCCTCGGCGAAGAGCATCTCCTGACTGGAGGCCGGACTCTCCCTCTGGGGAGAAGGCCGCCGAGCTGGCCGACCCTTCCTGCGTTGCTGGAGGCCGTTGGGCCCAGCAATTGGACTCCCCTCCGACGCATCCCCCCTCTGGGGAGAAGGCCGCTGAGCTTCCACCCCCCTCCCGCCTTTCTGCAGCCCGCAGGTCCCAGGAGCTCCACTCCCCTTCGACACTTCCGCCACGCTGCCCTCCAGGAAAGACGTGTCCCCTACATTGGCCTGGGTGGCCGCGGCTGAGGGTTCCCCTGATGGGCCGCCTTCCTCTTGCTCCTCCTGCTGCTCCTCTTCGGAGGGTCTGTCACTGGCAAGTTGAGGGACCTCCTCTTGACCATCTGAAAGCAGGAAGGCACAAGAGTAGCTTTAGAGTGAGGAGAGGGCGTCAGTGCGGGATGCATGAGTGGTGGCATTCAGCGCATTGGTCGGACAGTGGCAAAGGATGTAGATCTGATGCGCAAGTGGGACGAGAGAGGTGCAAAAGGTGATGTCCTTACCATTGCTGCCCAGAACAGGGTCAGCATCTCCACATGCAACGGGCCCAATCACCCGGCCACCCATGAGGCGCTCCACGCGATGTTGCAGGTCGGTGAGTGGCTGGATATGGGGTCGGCCTCCCCCGGTCGCAGTCCGGCTCTTGCGATTATTCGCCAGCTTGGCCTGCAAGAGAAAGGACGGCCTCTAAGTACAGTGTGTCGCCGTGATCTTGTGTGCACTGCCTCCCATGGTGGAATAGCCTGGCCAGTGTGTCGCCATGATCTGGTGTGCACTGCCTCCCATGGTGGAATAGCTTGGCCAGTGTGTTCAGTGCAGAATGTGCAATTGATGCTCATGCCTGTCCCATAGCTGCTGGATGAAGGCTGGCCATTAGAGCTTTCAGGTCCCTTTGCCCATAATGTGAGGTGCACATGCAAGGATGAGGAGGTCACTGGAAAGGGTACTCACCCTGACAATGCGTGTGAGGTCATTTAACCTTTTGCGGCATTGGGCACCGGTCCTGGGGACGTCGCTGTTGGCTGACAGCTTGCTGGCGACATGCCTCCAGGCTCTCCTGTAGACGCGGACCGTCGCCTTCTTGCCATTGTCCGGGTACAAAACATGGCGCCTCTTCTCCACAGCAGCAAGCAGCACACTCAGATCACGCTCTGAGAAGCGCTGCGCACGTTCACGGGCCTTCTCCATGTCTTCAGGTGCTATTTGGGTCCAGCAGCAGTGTTCAGGCCTAGCTGGAGGGCTCCACTATCCAGGGCATGGCAGCAGACACAGTCGACCCTTCCCCCTTAAGAGCTGGCCGGCGCCAGGGTGTCTGCTGTCAATCACGAGATGGCCGCACCTGCGCTGCGCCCGGCCTCGGCACTATCGATCACCACCTCCGGCTTAGCGCCCAAAGAGAGGCGTCCAGCAGCAGTTTTAGCGCTCGCCCGAACTCCTAGGGCGAAGCTAATGAATATCGGAGAAGTGGCATCGATTTGGCGGCGGCCGCAAACTTTAGCGGACGCCCCACTTTAGCGCCCCAAAAGTGGCGTCAATGAATTTCTAGGCCAATAAACCTGTGGAAAAAATGTTTTAATTTTAATTAATTCACCACTTACCTTGTAAAAAGCAAGCCTTACGCCTGCTTTTTAAATGTGTAACTTCTGGAGACTTACCCTCCGGGAAAACCTGTAAAAAAAACGTAAGTTCGATGCGCACACGCAGCCTCTCCCGCGCACGCGTTCGAACTCTGAACCCCTTCTTTCAGGGGAACGGAAGTGCCGGTTTCCCGCACATGCGCAGTGCATGCAGGAAACCGGCACTTCCATTGGGCCTACGGGTGAGTACCCCATGCGTACTCACCCGTGGAGGCCCGAATTTCTGGGCCAATATTTTCTCAAACATCCATGTGCATACCCTTGAGCAACTATAAATCTTTACTCTTCCTTCTCCTACCGCTACTATATGGTGCAACCCCTGTGGTTTCAGCAGAAGCAGGCTGCTCAGATCCCTGCTATGACTGCTGAGATGCTCTTAGCTGACATCTTCTGGGTTTTGGAGCCCGTGAGGGCCCCATCAAAGACTGCTCCACGTGCACCTGTGCAGGGGCAGACTCGGCCATTGGGAGAGGAGGCAGCTTGTTGGGTACTGACTGAGGCGGGGGGGGGGAAATGGGTGAGAAGTGGAACGGCTTTTAGTGGAGTCCCCACTTCCATGTCCCTTTTGCCATCATCCCACTCATGGGCCAGCTGCACTTCACAGCTACCACTCTGCTGGAGGGCAGCTTGGTGCAGATCAGTGATGTGCTGTAAGGTTAAGGTGTCTGCCATCCTAATTAATGCGCCAGATGTGATGTCATCCAGATTCTGCACGGCTGTGGTCAAGGCCTGCAAGGACTCATTTGATTGCAGCGTTTGATGTTCCACGGAGTTGGCCACTCTATCCATGGAAGAAGACATCATCGCAATGCCCTGCGACATCAACCCACTCATGCTTGAGGCGGACTCCTCCATTCTCTCTGCTATCATGGTCAGTGTGTCAGTACATCGCAGATTTTCAGCTACCCCTCCATGATTATCCTTTTCATTGACTGCTCCCGGGGTACAGCATCTCTGTCCAGCTGCGCAGAGCTTGGAGAGGGCTGCGCTCTCCGAAGCGGATTCTCCACTGCTGTCCCTGCCACCAATGTCTGCTCTTGCTCACTTGTGAAGTGTGAGTCACCAGGTGAAAACCCAACTATCTGTCTAACTGGACCCAGTGAAGTGCGAGTATCTGAGCTGGTGCATAAGAACATAAGAATATAAGAAGTAAATGCATGAGTAGGCCATACGGCCCTTCGAGCCTGCTCCGCCATTCAATAAGATCATGGCTGATCATCGACCTCAACTCCACTTTCCCGCCCGATCTCCATTATCTATTGATTCCCCATGAGTCCAAAAATCTATCCATCTCAGCCTTGAATATACTCAAAGACTCAGCATTCACAGCCCTCTGGGACAGAGAATTCCAAAGATTCACAACCCTCTGAGTGAAGAAATTCCTCTTCATATTGGTCTTAAATGGCCGACCCCTTATTCTGAGACTATGCCCCCTAGCTCTAGACTCTCCAGCCAGGGGAAACAACCTCTCAGCATCTACCCAGTCAACACGAGAACGGCTGGTGCCACCGTGGCTGTGGGTTAATGGCCGCCGAAAATAGTAGCGCCAGTAGGACTGAAAAATTGGATCTGAGGACTAATGATTATTAGCCCAATGCTAAACTCACTGTTTAACGCCCTCCTGATGGCGTTCATCGCGGCATCAGGCCCCAATGTGGCTTCCACAAGCAGCATTGCAGCTTCGCACAGCCTCTGAAAGCGAGACTGTGATTTTGCAAAGCATTGTGAGATCTTAAAAGGGCAATGTATTGTCGTTTTCTTAAAAGGGCAATGCCTTCTGAAATGTTAAAAATAAAAATGATGTAACAATATGCAGTTTTCAGCCCTTACAGCTCAACTGCCTTCTGGAAAAAAAATTAACATTAAAAAGAATTTCCAAATATGACTCTTCAGCTCTTAAAACTGAATTCCATACTGCACCTAAAAAAATGGGAAAAGTGGTTCAGCACTAACACAAATGGCTCAACAAGCCAGTGATGGGGAACCCAGGGTCTCGCACGCAGCACTCCAGCTTTGTGTAGGGAGTCAACCCTGCAAAAGGGGTCCTCCACCCACAGGGGGTCAGGAGGCCCTCCAGAAAGAATGATGTGGGACCAGATCACTGAGGATATCACAGCCAGCAGCGTCATCCCCACCACCTGGCTCCAGTGCCCAAAGAAGCTTCATGACCTCAGAGCAGTGGTTAAGGTCAGTGAATGCATCTTCAAAAGTCATCTCCTACCAACTGCATCACTAGCCTCACACACTGCTCAATGCACGACTCCCCTCACTACCCCCACCAATCACTCACCTACCAACAATCTGTACCAATCACGAGGCACATCTCACATTCCTAGTTTCACCTCACCCCCTTGGAGGAGACAGTGCTGGCCATTCTTGGCAGGGGCATGGCTGAGCCCTTGGCCAGCAGCGGAGCTGAAAAGATACAAGATGCTGGTATCCTCATACGATATCCTCCTTCTCACATGTAACTCTTGCTTTCCTGCCCTCCCCTCACCACAGCTCCACCCTTATTCCTTCCTCATTTCACACATCCAAGAAATGCAGCCTGCCCAGCCAATGGTTGACCAAGAAGAGGGAGAGGAGAGTGAAGAAGAAGAAGAGGAAACACCATCACTCGATTTGACACTCCCAGCCACCAGCTCCTCAAGATCGACCAGCAAGGCCATTTGCAGTCTCCCCACTGAAAGTCAGCAGCCTTCCACCAGCCATACTGCAGCCACTGGGGTAGCACTGCATGATATCAGTAGGCTAGGCAAAGGCACACACAAGACAATCACTCAGGGAATGCATAAGGGCGATGAGTTGATTTCTATATGTCATATTGGATGGATTGGTGTATAAAGTTGGATTGGAAAGTTTGCTTTGTGGTGGCTTTTATTTCAGCATTGTGGCCAAGAGGGTGCTGTGATGGTCAATAACAGAAGGAAGGTAAGGTGTGGGACAAATGTTGAAAGGGGAATTGGGGCTGTGGTCACTGGTACCGCAGGTGGATGACTTCATCCTGGATATCCTGGCCAGAAAGGGGCTGTCTGGGTTGCATTCTTCCATTTACTTCCTCCTCTTCTGCTTCCTCCTCCTGCTTCCTCCTCTTCTGCTTCTTCCTCTTCTGCTTCTTCCTCTTCTGCTTCTTCCTCTTCTGCTTCCTCCTCTTCTGCTTCCTCCTCTTCTGCTTCCTCCTCTTCTGCTTCTTCCTCTTCTGCTTCTTCCTCTTCTGCTTCCTCCTCTTCTGCTCCCTCCTCTTCTGCTTCTTCCTCTTCTGCTTCTTCCTCTTCTGCTTCTTCCTCTTCTGCTTCCTCCTCTTCTGCTTCTTCCTCTTCTGCTTCCTCCTCTTCTGCTTCCTCCTCTTCTGCTTCTTCCTCTTCTGCTTCCTCCTCTTCTGCTTCTTCCTCTTCTGTGTCTTCCTCTTCTCTGCGAGTAGATGCTGTAAATCTGAAATAAAAGCATAACATGCTGGAAATGCTCAGCAGGTCAGGCAGCATCTCGACCTGAGATGTGAACTCTGTTTCTCTCTCCATGGATGCTGCCTGACCTGCTGAGTATTTGCAGCATTTTCTGTCTTCTCAGAGGTCTTGTTTTACCATCTGAGGCATTGCAAGCATCCAGCAGCACTCCTTGCACACTTAAAAAACTTTTAACATGTATTGCATCAAGCCATTACTTCAATAACATTTTAAAAATTCAGTCCAAAAGCTTAAATGTAAACTTACCTGAAAGATGTGTGTGTCCCTTTAAGAGGTGCTGACAGCGTCTCTGTAGGTCTGCTGCATGCTGGGTTTTCATGGCGAGCTTAGGACCTAGCGCTGAACTCAACGTTAAGGTCCAAGTTTGCAGTGGTGGCTGACATGAATCTTGTCATTCATGGGGAAATGACTTATGAATTGATACTGGGCAGCCTGCTGGTAGCACTGTCCAGGGAGAGTATAAATACTCGGGCATGGGCCCAGTTTGCTCAGGACATTCTTTAACAGGAACTAGTGAAGGACACAACTAGATCTCCATGTTGAAAAACAGTTGATTAAAGCCTTGTTTAATACTTAGACCAAGAGGAAGAATTTGAGGATATATTATGGAATGATATACTTGCCTTAGAGGCGGTGCAATGAAGGTTCACTAGATTGATTCCTGGGATGAGAGGATTGTCCTATGAGGAGAGATTGAGTAAATTGGGCCGATATTCGCTGGAGTTTAGAAGAATGAGAGGTGATCTCATTGAAACATATAGGCCTAGAAATTAGCCCATGTACCATCACCCGTTTGCGCTGCAATCCCATCTAAAAATGGCGACCGCAACTCTAGCACCCTTCTGTGATGCAGGACCCAGTGGCTGCCATCTTGGTGAGGGCCTTAGCGCTGCCGATAGAAGCACTGGCCCTGGAGATGTAAATTAAGAGAGAGTGATGTCACTCGCCGACTTAACGTCACTGACGTAAGAAAACTACTAGGCACTTGGGGCTAAAAATTGAGTAGCGCCCCATTTGGGGCATTAAATTTGCTGGGGCGCGACTTTTAGCGCCGCGGAAAAATTAGCGCCCCGCGACAGAAATTGAGTGGTCGCGCCCCGCATCCCTCTTGAGGCGCTGCGAGGGGTATTGCAGGCCTTCCTCCCCTTCATAAAGGGAAGGGGCCTGACACAGCACGACCTGGGGCCCAGCTGGGCCCCTGGGGATCAGGAGGGCTGGCAAAGGAGCCCGGCACTCAAGAGAAGTGCCAGCTCTTGGAGCGCAGCCGGCACTCCGCGGGTGGGGGGGCGGGGTGGGTGGTTCAGGAGGCTGGGGATGGGAGCACAGGCAGGTGCTGGCAGGCAGCCAGCAACAAAAATGGCCACCCCGCACCTCGCCTTTAAATAGCGCCTCCGGCCGCAGGTAGGCCCCCCTGACCCTGTCGGACATAGTGTCCGGCGGTAAGTCAGGGGGCGCTCCCAAAGATCGCGGCCGGGACACTGCGCATGGTGATGATGTCATCACCGGTGGCGCAGTGCCGCGGGGCGCTACTGGTTAGCGCCGCCACTAACCTCCCGTTGAATTTCGCGGGAGGTGTGGGCGGTGCCGCGCCCGGGCACTAACGGGAGGCGTAAAGCAACTGAATTTTTACCCCCCTTACTCTTGTACCCCAACCCCCTTGCAATAAAGGCCAACATGCTATTTGCCTTCCTAATTGCTTGCTGTACCTGCATGCTAAATCTCTGTGCTTCCTATACCAGCACACCTAAATCTCTCCAAACACTAACATTTAATAGCTGATCGCCACTTAAAAAATATTGGCCTAGAAATTCAGTTGGGCGCGCCAGCCGTTAGCGCCTTAGGGGAGTAGATCTCGAGCGCTAGGCGCTTATCGCCCGGGCGCAGCGCGATCTGCGCCTCTCCCCAACTTCAGGACACATTTAGCGCTCTTAGCACGCGCCCTGCTGCGCGCGCAGATCATGACGTCATTCAATAGTGCAACGCCCTTTGTGCGCCCCAAACCGGAACTTCACTCGCGCCGGCCCATTGTGCGCCGGACGTCCCGAGCGACTGTGAAGTGGAACGGTACACAGGCCAGCCGGGCCGGGGGGAGCGCTAATTAAAGGGCACTTACCCAGCAGTATAAAGGCCAGCCATTTTGCAGCATTCACTCTTGTGCAACGGTTTTTTGGACAGAGACCAAGGAGGAGAGTTTACTGGTTTGGACCAACACTTGGACAGGTATTTTTGGCTCAGGCCAGAGCTTACCAATTATCTTTGCCTTCATTCAGAGCTCAGTGTTTGCCAGCATATAATGGGGGCTGCATTGGGTGGCAACGCTGAATTTCAGCCTTATGCCAAAAGGGCTTACAGACGCCGTGAGAGAGTGGCAGCCCTGGCTAGACGCAGAGGGGGCAACAGGCATCGCCAACTGAGGCCTTACCCACGCAGGGTATACCGCCAGCAGACCTCCTATCTGACCATGTCTGCCGCGATGTGTGTTAGGAGGCTGCGATTCCGAAGGGAGGTGGTTGCAGACATCTGCCGGCTGCTTCAGAGGGATCTGCAGCCACAGCTGATGCGCAGGACGCCTCTGTCGGTGGCAGTGAAGGTGACGATGGCTCTCAACTTCTATGCCTCCGGCTCCTTCCAATCCGCTACTGGGGACATCGCTAACATCTCCCAGTTCGCCGTGCATTGCTGCATCTGCCAGGTGACCGAAGCCCTTTTCAGAAGGAGACATCAATTCATCTCCTTCCCCATGACCCTGGGCAAGCAGCAGCAGCGTGCAGTGGGCTTTGCAAGAATAGCAGGCTTCCCCATGGTGCAGGGCGCCATTGACTGCACGCATGTGGCTTTGCGGGCACCTCTTGAGCACGCCGAGGATTACCGCAACCGGAAGGGCTACCATTCCCTCAATGTACAGCTGGTGTGTGACCACAGGCAGTGCATCCTAGCTGTCAATGCCCGCTTTCCAGGCAGCAACCACGATGCCTTTATCCTGCGACAGACAACTGTGGCTGACATGTTCCAGGCACAGCCTCCCCCAAGAGGATGGCTTATCGGGGACAAAGGCTATCCTTTGTGTACCTGGTTCATGACCCCGCTCCGCGCGCCCACGACCCCTGCTGAAGAGGCATACAACGAGAGCCATCAAGCGACGAGGAACCTCATAGAACAAACAATCGGCGTGCTCAAGCAACGGTTCCGCTGTCTCGACCGCTCCGGGGGAGCCCTCCAGTATTCGCAGGATCGAGTCTCCCAATTCGTCGTCGTTTGTTGCATGCTGCACAACCTGGCTATCCGCAGGACTCAGGCACTGCCACCTCACGTTGGACCACCACCTCAGGAGGAAGAGCAGGAGGAGCATGAGGACGACGAGGACGAGGAGTACCAGCCCAGGAGGGACGCACAAGGTCCAAGGGCCGCCCGTCGTCGGCTTATTGAACGTCACTTCTAGGCCCCCTGTCAGGGAATGGCTTGTGCCAATGAAAGAACATGATTGCAGCCGCTCCGCAAGCCCTCAGCCGGTTAAGGCAACAAACACTTCAAAGATCAAACATGGACAATGTGAATAAATAAAATGCTTTATTGTACAAACTCTGGGCCCTTCCCACATGAAAACCAAAAACAGATGAAACCCCCAAAAAACACTCAAACACATTACTCGCTCCCACAACCTGGGGAGGATTAACAAAATAGGGCAACTAAAATGGCCGTCATTCTCGGCCTTCGTCCAAAACAAACATCACATCATTGGCCTTCAAAAAACAAACATCCAATTCTCGGCCTCAAGAAACAAACACAAATGGCCACACATTCGACTATTTGGCCCACTAGGGCGATGCCTTCACCACCTTTGGGTGGCCCCTGCCCGCCCTGCTGCTCCACCTCAAAGTAAGGCCATTGGCTGCTGCAAGGCTGGGGGCAGGCTCCAGAGGGGCACATGTCGTGACGGCAGATGCCCTTGGGGGTCGGCCTAGTCGAGGTCTGGCCGTCGAGCGGCCGGCTGTTGATTGCTGCAGCTGTGGCTGGCCAGCATCAGTCGCTGCAGCAGCTCCTGGCAGCTCCACTGGGGGAGTGGCAGTGGCGGCTGGAGGAATGGCGGCAAGCTGGCGGATGGCAGGCGCTCGCTGGTCACCTGAGACACTGGCACTCGCCCGGGCCAGCACTGCAGCATGCGCAACAATCTGCCGAGGGACAGACCGATGTGCTGCTGCAGCGCGCCGGGTGCCCATGGCGATGCATGGCTGACACAGCGAGTGTGGCAGCAGTGAGTGCCCGTGTTGACCTGTTCACTGACCGCAGCAGAGCAGCCAGTGACTGGACGGCACCACTAATCACCTGGCCAGTCGCTGACAGATCTGCCCGGTATTCCGCCCGACTGGTGGCCTCTGAGGGCCCGAACTCGGCCACACTCCAAGAGAGGGAATCGATGGACTCAGGCAACCGTGCCACTGCCGCCATGAGCTCCGTGTGCCGGCGCTCCGAGTCCGCGGACAAGTCTTCGAGGCGTTCCATCTCCTCGGCGAAGAGCATCTCCTGACTGGAGGCCGGACTCTCCCTCTGGGGAGAAGGCCGCCGAGCTGGCCGACCCTTCCTGCGTTGCTGGAGGCCGCTGGGCCCAGCAATTGGACTCCCCTCCGACGCATCCCCCCTCTGGGGAGAAGGCCGCCGAGCTTCCACCCCCCTCCCGCCTTTCTGCAGCACGCAGGTCCCAGGAGCTCCCCTCCCCTTCGACACTTCTGCCACGCTGCCCTCCAGGGAAGACGTGTCCCCTACATTGGCCTGGGTGGCCGCGGCTGAGGATTCCCCTGATGGGCCGCCTTCCTCTTGCTCCTCCTCCTGCTCCTCTTCGGAGGGTCTGTCACTGGCAAGTTGAGGGACCTCCTCTTGACCATCTGAAAGCAGGAAGGCACAAGAGTAGCTTTAGAGTGAGGAGAGGGCGTCAGTGCGGGATGCATGAGTGGTGGCATTCAGCGCATTGGTCGGACAGTGGCAAAGGATGTAGATCTGATGCGCAAGTGGGACAAGAGAGGTGCAAAAGGTGATGTCCTTACCATTGCTGCCCAGAACAGGGTCGGCATCTCCACATGCAACGGGCCCAATCACCCGGCCACCCATGAGGCGCTCCACGCGATGTTGCAGGTCGGTGAGTGGCTGGATATGGGGTCGTCCTCCCCCGGTCGCAGTCCGGCTCTTGCGATTATTCGCCAGCTTGGCCTGCAAGAGAAAGGACGGCCTCTAAGTACAGTGTGTCGCCGTGATCTTGTGTGCACTGCCTCCCATGGTGGAATAGCCTGGCCAGTGTGTCACCATGATCTGGTGTGCACTGCCTCCCATGGTGGAATAGCCTGGCCAGTGTGTCGCCATGATCTGGTGTGCACTGCCTCCCATGGTGGAATAGCCTGGCCAGTGTGTCGCCATGATCTGTTGTGCACTGCCTCCCATGGTGGAATAGCCTGGCCAGTGTGTCGCCATGATCTGGTGTGCACTGGCTCCCATGGTGGAATAGCCTGGCCAGTGTGTCGCCATGATCTGGTGTGCAATGCCTCCCATGGTGGAATAGCTTGGCCAGTGTGTTCAGTGCAGAATGTGCAATTGATGCTCATGCCTGTGCCATAGCTGCTGGATGAAGGCTGGCCATTTGAGCTTTCAGGTCCCTTTGCCCATAATGTGAGGTGCACATGCAAGGATGAGGAGGTCATTGGAAAGGGTACTCACCCTGACAATGCGTGTGAGGTCATTTAACTTTTTGCAGCATTGGGCACCGGTCCTGGGGACGTCGCTGTTGGCTGACAGCTTGCTGGCGACATGCCTCCAGGCTCTCCTGTAGACGCGGACCGTTGCCTTCTTGCCATTGTCCGGGTACAAAACATGGCGCCTCTTCTCCACAGCAGCAAGCAGCACACTCAGATCACGCTCTGAGAAGCGCTGCGCACGTTCACGGGCCTTCTCCATGTCTTCAGGCGCTATTTGGGTCCAGCAGCAGTGTTCAGGCCTAGCTGGAGGGCTCCACTATCCAGGGCGTGGCAGCAGACACAGTCGACCCTTCCCCCTTAAGAGCTGGCCGGCGCCAGGGTGTCTGCTGTCAATCACGAGATGGCCGCACCTGCGCTGCACCCGGCCTCGGCGCTATCGATCACCACCTCCGGCTTAGCGCCCAAAGAGAGGCATCCAGCAGCAGTTTTAGCGCTCGCCCGAACTAGTAGGGCGAAGCTAATGAATATCGGAGAAGTGACCTAGATTTGGCGGCGGCCGCAAACTTTAGCGGACGCCCCACTTTAGCGCCCCAAAAGTGGCGTCAATGAATTTCTAGGCCATTCTGTTTTTCTATTCTTCTTACCAAAGTGAATATCCTCACATTTCCCCACATTCTATACCACCTGCCACCTTATTGCCCACTCACTTAACCTGTCTATATCCCTTTGCAGGCTCTTTGTGTCCTCCTCATAGCTTACTTTCCCACCTAGCTTTGTATCATCAGCAAACTTGGATACATTACACTCAGTCCCTTCATCTAAGTCATTAATATAGATTGTAAATAGCTGAGGCCCAAGCACTGATCCTTGCGGAATCCCACTAGTTACAGCCTGCCAACCGGAAAATGACCCGTTTATCCCTACTCTCCGTTTACCTTCCATTAAGTAATCCTCAATCCATGCTAATATATTACCCCCAACCCCATGAGTCCTTATCTTGCATAACAACCTTTTATGTCACACCTTAACGGATGCCTTTAGGAAATCAAAATATACTAAATCCACTGGTTCCTCTTTATCTACCCTGCTCATTACACCCTCAAAAAACTCTAATAAATTTGTTAAATACGATTTCCCTTTCATAAAACCATGTTAACTTTGCGTGCCCTGTTACCACTTCCTTAACAATGGATTCCAGTATTTTCCCTGCTACTGATGTCAGGCTAACTGGCCTGTAGATCCCTGTTTTCTCTCTCCCTCCTTTCTTGAATAGTGGGGTTACCTCTGCTACCTTCTAATCCGCTGGGACCGTTCTAGAAGCTAGGATATTTTGGAAGATCACAACCAATGCATCCACTATCTCTGCAGCTACTGTTGTTAGAACCCTAGGATGTAGGCCATGAGGTCCAGGGGATTTGCTGGCTTTTAGTCCCATTAGTTTTTCAAGTACTTTTTCTCTACTGATCTTAATTACTTCAAGTTCCTGAATCTCATTAGCCCCTTGGTTCCCCACTGTTTTTGGTATACTTTTTGTATCTTCTACTGTGAAGACCGATACAAAATATTTGTTTAAAGACTCTGCCATTTCCTTATTCCCCATTATAATTTCTCCTGTCTCAGTCTCTAAGGGGCCAACATTTACTTTTGCTACTCTCTTCCTTTTTACATACTTGTAGAAGCTCTTACAATCTGTTTTTATATTTCTTGCTAGTTTACTCTCATTCTACTTTCTCCCTTTTTATCAATTTATTTAGTCATCCTTTGCTGGTTTCTAATTCTTAGGCTTACTGCTATTCTTTGCAACATTATAAGCCTCTTCTTTTAATCTAATACCATCCTTAACTTCTTTAGTTAGCCACGGATGGATCATTTTTCCGGTGGAGTTTTTATTTCTCAATGGAATGTATATTCATTGAGAATTTTGGAATATTTCTTTAAATGTTTGCCACTGCTTATCTACTGTCATACCTTTTAATGTAATTTCCCAATCTACCTTAGCCAACATGCCCCTCATACCTATTTAATTGGCTTTATTTAAGTTAAACGCTCTAGTTTCAGACCTAAGTATTTCACTCTCAAACTCAATGTGAAATTCTATCATATTATGATCACTCTTCCCCAGAGGATCCTTTACTATGAGATTACTAACATAGAAACATAGAAGATAGGAGCAGGAGTAGGCCATTTGGCTCCTCGAGCCTGCTCTGCCATTCAATGAGATCATGGCTGATCATCCAAATTCAGTACCCTGTTCCTGCCTTCTCTCCATATCCCTTGATCCCTTTAGCCTTAAGAAATATATCCAACTCCTTCTTGAATATATTTAATGAATTGGCCTCTACTGCCTTCTTTGGCAGAGAATTCCACAGGTTCACCACTCTCTGGGGAAGAAATTCCTCCTCATCTCTGTCCTAAATGGCTTACCCCTTATCCTTAGACTGTGCCCCCTGGTTCTGGACTCCCCGACCATCGGGAACATCCTTCCAGCATCTAGTCTGTCTAGTCCTGTTAGAATTTTATAAGTTTCGATGAGATCCCCTCTCATTCTTCTAAACTCCAGCGAGTACAAGCCCAATCGACCCAATCTCTCCTCATACGTCATTCCTGCCATCCCAGGTATCAGCCTGGTGAATCTTCGCTGCACTCCTTCCATGGCAAGAACATCCTTCCTCAGATAAAGCGACCAAAACTGCACACAATACTCACGACGTGGCCTCACCAAGGCCCTGTACAACTGCAGCAAGACATCCTTGTTCCTGTACTCAAACCCTCTCGCTACGAAGGCCAACATACCATTTGCCTTCTTAACCACCTGCTGCACCTGCATGCTTACTTTCAGCGACTGGTGCACAAGGACGCCCAGGTCTCGTTGCACTTCCCCTTCTCCCAATCTATTGCCATTTAGATAATAATCTGCCTTTCTGTTTTTGACACCAAAGTGGATAACCTCGCATTTATCCATGTTATATTGCATCTGCCATGCTTCTGCCCAATCACCCAACCTGTCCAAATCATACTGGAGTTTCTCGGCATCCTCCTCACAGCACACACGCCCACCCAGCTTTGTGTTGTCTGCAAACTTGGGAGATATTACATCTAGTTCCCTCGTCCAGATCATTAATATATATTGTGAATAGCTGGGGTCCAAGGACCGATCCCTGCGGTACCCCACTAGTCACTGCCTGCCACTCGGAAAAAGAGCCGTTTATTCCAACTCTTTGCTTTCTGTCTGTCAACCAGTTCTCTATCCAAGTCAATACCTTGCCTCCAATCCCATGTGCCTTAATTTTACACGCTAATCTCTTATGCGGGACCTTATCGAAAGCCTTTTGAAAATCCAAATACACCACATCCACTGGTTCTACCTTATCTATTCTACCAGTTACATCCTCAAAAAATTCCAATAGATTAGTCAAGCATGATTTACCTTTAGTAAATCCATGTTGACTTTGTCCGATCCGGTCACTTTTTTCCAAGTGCTCTGCTATTACATCCTTTATAATGGACTCTAGCATTTTCCCCACTACCTATAATTAACCCTGTCTCATTACACAATGCAAGATCTTAAATAGCCTGTTCCCTTGTTGGTTCCATGGTAAGCATGAGTCCTGTGATGGTGCACCCTCAGAAGGAAACAACTCCTCTGAGGATTCATTGTCCGTGAGGTGCACCGACTGCTGCTGCACGCGAGACTGGAAGAGAGATAAGAGATGAATGAGTACTGGCAAGATAAGAATGTAGCAACTTACCATTATGAAGATCATCATATTTAAATCGCTGCTGAAATCAAGTCAACATGACTGAGTGGTGTAATGACATGTGGGTTAATGATATTTAATTCTGTCATCGGGTAGCTGGGAGGTCCTCATTTCTCCATTTCCGATGGCCAAGGACACCGAGATGCCACAGATCACCAGCATTTCCTCCTCTGCAGTTATCAGCTGTGAGATCTGTGGCGGACCACCTCCGGTTCTCTCCCTCTCTCTCCCTTGTGTTTTGCACTCTCTTCTGCAACGGGGAAAAGAGCAGACCCATGAATGACTGCAATGGCATGTATTCATTCAATAGATGCAGTGCATTTGGTGAGGTTGACTATCAGGGAGAGGCATAAAATTGCATAAGAATGAGGGTGAGTGGCAGTGGTGGATGGATAGATGGGGATGTGTGGAAGTGCATAGAAAGAGAAGGATGAGTACGTTTGCAAGGTAAGTATGTGTGAGGAGTGATGGAGTAGGCTTGACAAGGCAGAGAGAAGGTGATGCACTGAACAGAATGTAGCTGAATGTACAACTGTACTCTCCTTTCCTGACCTGGTTAGGTCATGAAAGCACTTCCTACACTGAAGTCAATAGCGTGGCACAATGCTCCTGTTACTGACCTACTGGGCCACCTCCAGCCATGCCTTCTTTGTAGCAGCAGTAGGTTTCTTCCTCCTGATACTGGGCAAGAGTACCTCTCTCTAACTCCTCACTACCCCTAGCAGTACATCAAGTGGGGTGTCATTAAAGCAGGATGCAGCCTTTGAGCATCCTGAGTCCATCTTCTGCATTTGCCCATGAGCCCTTATCTTGCATAGCAACCTTTTATGTGGCACCTTATCAAATTCCTTTTGGAAATCCAAATATACTACATCCACTGGTTCCCCTTTATCTACCCTGCTAGTTACATCCTCAAAAAATGAATAAATTTCCCTTTCATAAAACCATGTTGACTCTGCCTAATCATATTATGATTTTCTAAGTGCCCGGTTACCACTTCCTTAATAATGGATTTCAGCATTTTCCCGACGACTGATGTCAGGCTAACCGGCCTGTAGTTGCCTATTTTCTCTCACCCTCCTTTCTTGAATAGCAGTGTCACTTGCTGCCCTCCAATCCATTGGGGCCATTCCTGAATCTGGGGAATTTTGGAAGATCACAACCAATGCATCCACTATCTCTGTAGACACCTCTGTTAGAACCCTAGGATGTAGGCCATCAGGTCCAGGGGATTTGTTGACTCTAGAGCTCGAGGAGGTGGGTTTGGAGGCAGGTCAGCAGTGAAAATTGGGAAAAATGGCTTTAGACTGCCAACCCGCCTCTGTAGTGTATGTACCTTTAAGAGAGAACTACTTTTATAGCTCCTGTATACTGTAGTACCGGCAGTGACCACACCTGTATATAAGCCTTGAGCATGCCTCTGTACTGTTAGTCTTTAGACTACCCTCCTCCAGTAAACACCTGTTGATTGTTAAGTTACAGCCTCCGTCTAGTTATTGGAAAACATAATACTTTAAGAATCACGGATTCAACAGTGGCGACGAGGTTGATTCGAATCTACCTGCAACTCTGTATTTCCTTTCAACGATTCGCTCCGGGAGGGCAGTGGAAGAAAGTCGAGGCCAGAAGCACGGGCGTCGACCACGAGCAACCGCCCAGTCATCCGGCAGAGAGTGAACATCACAGGGGAGGCTGTTGAGAGCCGGGCTTGGTTCCCCAGCCATGACGATCCAGCAACAGACTGGCAACAGGTACAGCGCAGACCCTTCCCAGACAGCGGCGGCTGGAGCCGACCGACGGCACAGAAAAAGCTGAGCAGCGTCGACGGGGTAAGAGAGAGGGTGAAGCGCACAGGGCGCAGCCGGGGGTTGAAAACCGAGCGGCGTCGGGGAAAAACAAAAAAGAGAGAGAGAGGTAAAGCAGCAGTCGGGTTCAGGGCCGAGCGGCGGCAACGGGAGAGGCGCACAGGAGAACGCGCAGAGCACAGCCAGGGCTCAAGGGCTGAACAGCATCCACGGGGGAAAGAAAGGAATCGCGGGAGACGCCATTGAGCCGCGGAGAAGAAGGGAGAGCGTGGGAGACGCCATTTTAGAAGCCGCAGCGGAGAAGAAGGGTGAGCACGGGAAGAAAGGAAAGCGCAGGAGATGCCATTTTGTGCCAGCGGAGAAGAAGGGAGAGCGCGGGAGACACCATTTTAGACAGTTTAATCACACCCAGGGATGCCGAAGAGTGGCAGTATCACTGCGTTCGACAATGAAGTCGAAGATTGGGCGACATATGTGGAACGCATTGAGGTGTACTGCAGGGCGAATGAAGTGCCAGATGCTAGGAAAGCACTGGTTTTGTTAAATTCCATGGGTGCAAAAACTTATGGCTTACTGCGAAACCTAATAACCCCAGAGAAGCCAGTGGATAAGAATTTCAAAAGCATAGTGGAAATCCTACAGGACCACTTAAACCCCACAGCACTGCTGATAGCAGAAAGATTTAAGTTCCACAAAAGGAACCAGCATAAAGACGAAAGTAATGCTGAGTACTTAACGGAACTGCGCAAGCTATCGAAACACTGCCAGTTTGGATTGGGACTAGCAGATACGTTAAGGGACAAGTTTGTGTGTGGGCTTCAAAGTGAAGGAACCCAGAAACGGCTTCTATCAGAAAAGGATCTTACGCTGGACAAGGCTTTCAGCATGGCAGTATCATACGAAGCAGCCGCACGGGGCGCTGCAGAGATACAACGGAGGCTGCAAGAATATGGCACCAATGAAATGTCATATGGAGCAGGGAAGTGTTACCGCTGCGGCAGAACAACACACGACCAGAAGGATTGTTGGTTCAAGGATCAAGTGTGCAGACAGTGTGGAAAAGCAGGACACATAGCAAGAGTCTGCAGGTCAGGGAAGAAAACCAGCAGCAAGAAATCTCCACAGGAGAAGTACAAAAAGGTATATAAGGTGATGGACAGTAGTTCAGACGAACAGAAAAGTGATACAGACTCCAGAAGCTAGGAGCTGGGTTGTCTGAAACTACATAAGGTAATCAAAATGGAGGATCACCAGACTATCTGGGTCACACTCAAGATAGACGGAGTCCAAGTGAAAATGGAATTGGATACAGGATCAGCCCTAACAGTCATAAACCAAAGGGACTACAAGCGGCTATTTTCACATATACCCTTGAAAGCTACAGAGATTGTCTTGAAGACGTACACGGGGCAAAAAGTCTACCCCAAAGGAAAAATAAGGGTGAAAGTGATATACAAAGGCCAGGAAATACCTAAAATGGAGCTATATTTATTGCCAGATGGAGGACCACCACTACTAGGATGTGAATGGATCCGGAAGTTACAATTAGATTGGCATTCCATACAGGCACTGAAGGTTGAGGTCAAAAAGGATGACGACGTCACACCTGGATGACTTCAAAAATGCTAACTGATGCACAAGAAGTGTTCTAGGAGGGACTCGGAACACAAAAAGGCATAACAGCAACGATTAAAATAGAGGAAAATGCAAGCCCAAAGTTTTTTAAGGCCAGAACGGTGCCTTATGCGATCCGACCAGCCGTCGAAGCAGAGCTGGAAGGGTTGGAACGTTCAGGAGTACTGTCCAAAGTAGACTGGAGCGAGTGGGCTACACCCATCGTTCCTGTAATGAAGAGGTCGTTGAGTAATACGCCTGGGGAACCAAAGAAGGTCCGCATCTGTGGGGATTTTAAGGTGACAGTGAACCCAGTCCTTCACACGGTACAATATCCACTTCCACGGATTGAGGATATTTTCGCCTCGCTATCTGGAGGTAAACGCTTTACCAAAATTGATCTGGCCCAGGCGTACTTGCAAATGGAGGTAGAAGAAGCCTCGAAACAATACCTCACGATCAACACTCATAAAGGTCTCTACCAATACAATCGGCTGGTGTTCGGGGTAGCATCGGCTCCGGCTATTTGGCAAAGGGCAATGGATCTAGTCCTGCAAGGGATACCAGGGACCCAGTGTTATTTGGACGACATCCTGGTCACGGGCAAAAATGACAGTGATCACCTCGCCAACCTGGAGAAGGTGCTCACTAGATTAAAGGAATATGGGCTACGAGCTAATCGCCACAAGTGCGAGTTTTTCCAGAAGCAGATCTCGTATTGTGGCCGCGTTATTGATGAAGAGGGGTTACATAAGTCCCCTGAAAAGATTGAGGCAGTAGTCAATGTAGTGTCCTCGCCTTAATAATACACGGACTGCAGGAGAACAATAAAACAGGTATTTACTGAACAGAGGATACTCTTTTTGTTTGGACCCGAAAAAAAAACCCAATTGGACTGTAAATAAACAAAAGTTCAACTAAAACTTAACAAATCAAATTAAAATTTGGTTTTCCGGGTTGATAATGCACTCCAGTCCCCGCGGCGCCCACCGGTCACGGAAATACTCAAGCGCGCCGGCGGACACCGCGTGCTCCATCTCCAGGGTCACCCGGGCGCGAACATAGCCGCGGAAGAGAGGCAGGCAATCCGGCTGGACGACCCCCTCGACCGCCCGCTGCCTGGACCAATTAATGGCTCTTTTAGCCAGGCCTAGGAGCAGGCCCACAAGGAGGTCCTCCAACCTGTCCGCTCCCCTCCGCACCGGGTGACCATAGATCAAGAGCGTGGGACTGAAGTGCAACCAAAAATCGAGGAGCAGCCCCTTCAAGTAGTGAAAGAGGGGCTGCAACCTCTCACACTCCATATAAACGTGAAACACGGACTCCTCCAGGCCGCAAAAAATGCAGGCGGCCTGGGAGTCCGTGAACCTACTTAAAACCTTATTGCACGGAACCGCTCCGTGCAACACCCTCCAGGCCAAGTCCCCGATGGAACAAGGGAGGACTCCCGCGTAGAGAGCCCTCCATTGGGGACCTCTGCCACCGCCAATCGGCAAGACGCCACGCCAAGATGTGTCCGGACGGTAGACAAAGATGGCAAAGTGGAGAGTGTGCAGGAGCAGCCCGTACAGGAAACCCCTCCGTGCGGAATGAAAAGGCCCGGAGGGTATTTCCTCGAGACGGCTCAAGTTGTGAGGCGCCGGTTCCCGAGGGGAGTTTCGGGTCCGGGCGCCGATGAGGAATTCCGGCCGAACGGGGGTAAGCTCGGACGGGATCGCCCCACGTGCTTGAGCTGCCTCGATACACCTAGTGGAGTCGGGGCCCAGTGCCGCTTTCACCGATTCGATGGCTTCGACCGCGAGCCGGACGTTGGCCCAGGACAGGCGCCGCGCCAGCTCCTCCGGTGCCATCCAGCCCGCTCCTCCGCCATCGAGCAGGTCCCCGACTCTGGTCACCTTGCCAGGCACTGCCCTGCCCTCCGCCAGCCGCCCGAACCCGCGTTCCTGGAGGTGCGGATTCCTGAGCAGCGGCTCCCAAAGGAGAGCCGCCGCTCCTGACGGGGGAGAGCTCCGCCTGGAAGCGACGTAGTTCCAAACCCAGAGCAGTTCCTGGTAGAAGACAGGCAGCTCCCGCAGGCCGGCACGCCTGCCGCCCACTTTCGCGAACAGGTGCTGCGTGTCGTAATTGAGGCCGTGCAGCTGTCGGAAGAAAAACGTCGCCAGTGCACACCATCTCGGAGGATTCTCGACGTACAGGTATCTCTGCAGCGTCTGAAGACGGAAAGTCGCAGCCTGGGTGCGAAGGCACACCAGCGCCTGACCGCCCTCCCTAAGTGGGAGACACAGAACCGCTGCAGAGACCCAGTGCTTCCTTTTGACCCAGAAGAAGTCGATGAGCTTCTTCTGCATCTTGGCGACAAACGCAGGTGGAGGGATCAAAGTGACCAACCGGTACCACAACATGGCGGCCACCAGCTGGTTTATGACCAGCGCTCGACCCCTGTAGGACAACACTCGGAGCAGCCCTGTCCAGCGTCCTAGGCGAGCGGTGACTTTGGCCTCCAGCTCTTGCCAGTTCGCCGGCCAGGCGTCCTCGGCAGGGCTAAGGTAGACTCCCAAATAGAGGAGGTGCGTGGTGCTCCAGGCGAAAGGCCTGAACTCCTCCGGCAGGGAGTCCACCCGCCACTGACCCACCAGGAGTCCGGAACATTTCTCCCAGTTGATCTTGGCGGAGGATGCGTCCGAGTAAATCTGCTGGCATTCCCGCATCCTCCGCAAGTCAGCGGGATCCATGACCGTGAGGAGCACGTCATCGGCGTAAGTCGAGAGGACCACCTCCACGCCCGGCCCTTGTAGAGCCAGTCCCGTCAACCTCTTCCGCAAGAGGCGCAGGAAAGGCTCCACGCAAATGGCGTATAACTGACTGGACATGGGGCATCCCTGACGCACCCCCCTCCCGAAGTGAAGGGGCGCCGTCAAGGACCCATTAACTTTCATCAGACACTCCGCGGCGGCGTACAGAAGTCGGATCCGGGCGACGAAATGCGTCCCAAACCCGAATGCGCGCAGAGTCCCGAAGAGATACTCGTGATCCACCCTGTCGAACGCCTTCTCCTGATCCAGGGAAAGGAAGGCGACCGACAGACGAGCCCTTTGGGAGTGGTGGGCCAGGCCCCGGACCAGATGGATGTTATCGTGGATGGTCCGGCCCGGGACCGTGTAGGACTGGTCGGGGTGGATCATGTGGGCCAGCACGGAGCCAAGGCGAGCAGACATGGCCCTGGCAAAGATTTTATAGTCCGTGCTGAGGAGGGAGACCGGGGGCCAGTTCTTAAGGAGGCGGAGATCGCCCTTCTTAGGCAGCAGGACAATGACTGCCCTACGCCAAGAGAGGGGCATCTCCCTGGTCGCCAAACTTTCCCCCAGGACCCGCGCGTAGTCGCCCCCCAAGACGTCCCAGAGCGCCCTGTGGAACTCCACGGTCAGCCCGTCCAGCCCCGGGGACTTTTCCCTGGAGAGCTGGCGGAGGGCGCCGGTCAGCTCCGCCAGGCTTAGCGGAGCGTCCAATTTTTCGGCGCCCTCCAGGCTGACCTTCGGCAGGTCCTCCCACAAAACTCTGCGCGCATTCTCGCTGGACGGATCCGGAGAGAACAGAGCCCCGTAATAGGCGCGGGTCTCCGCGCTGATTCCCTCCGGATCCGAGACCAGTGATCCGTCGTCGGCCAGCAGCCCCAAGAGCTGCTTACGGACCCCCCGTCTTTTTTCCAGCGAGTAGAAGAAGGGGGAGCCGCGGTCCAGGTCCCGCAGGAGCTGGATCCGCAACCTCACATACGCGCCTCGGGACCCGACGAGCTGCAGATCCTTCAGCGTGCCCTTCTTCTCTTCGTACACCTTCCGCAGGGTCGGGTGCTCGACGACCTGACCGAGACGGGACTCCAGGTCGAGCACCTCCTTCTCCAACCGCCCGACCCGGGCCTCCCGCCTCTTGGTCGACCCCTTCGCGTACTCCTGACAGAAGAGACGGATATGAGCCTTGCCCACGTCCCACCATAACCTCGAGGAGAGGAAGCCCCCCCGCTTCCTTCTCCAGTCGGCCCAGAACCGACGAAACGAATCCCGGAACCGCGCATCCTCCAGCAGCAGGTTGTTAAAATGCCAGTATGCGGACCCCCCCCGCGCGCGCAGCGGAGTGAGCTCCGCCCACACCAGGTGGTGGTCCGTGCACGGCACCAGCCGCATGGAAGCTGCCGGAACGCAGGAGACGTACGCCCGGGAAATGTAGAGGCGGTCGATTCTGAACCTTCCATCCCCAGACCTCACGCTAGTGAAGGCGCTGGAGTCGGGGTGGAGATTTCGCCAGACGTCCACCAAGTCGAAGGACCCGACCAGGTCCCTCAACTTCTCCATCGCCGCCGGACTTCACGGGGGACCCGAACGGTCCCTTGCCTCGAGGGTGCAGTTAAAATCCCCCCCCCCCGAGGATGACGCACTCGCCCGCATCGACGGAGCCCAAAAGAGCGGACACTTCTTCGAAGAAGCGCACTTGCTGCGCACCGGTCTGAGGGGCGTACACGTTCACTAGATGGAGCGGCACGCCCCCCAGGCGAACAGTGACCTGGAGCAAGCGGCCCGGCACGTGCTCCTTGACCCCCAAGATCTCCAGCTGAAAATGCGGGGCCAGCAAGATAGCCACCCCGCTAGAATTGTTGGAGAGGTGACTCATGCTGACCCCTCCTTGCCACTCCAGGAGCCATGTGGCTTCATCTCCCGGAACAGTGTGGGTTTCTTGCAGGAAACACACCGCATACTTCCCGTCCCAAAGGACCGAGAAGTTGTTGAATCTGTGGCGCGCCTCCCTGCTGCCGTTGATGTTGAGGCTGGCTATGGTTATCTTCATGTCAGAAGCATAGTGCAACCTCTACCTACACCTAACGGGGGGAGGGAGCGCAGCCGCTGGTCAGCAGCCACTTCCTCAGCAGCCCAGTGAGAAACGTTCTGAGCCGACGCAGCTCGAGCGGGTCCACGCCCTCGTCCGCGCCCATGATTTTAACGGCGGCACGGACGGACACGATGAGCAGCGCCAGCTCCGGCCACCTGTCGAGGGCCAGCCGGATCTTATTTTGCCGACCCCGGCACGTGGCCATAAAGTCCCGGAGTTCCCTTACGGGAATGAGGAGAGAGTCGGCGAGGGGCACGAGGTCATCCAGCGCCTCGTGGATGGTGGAGTCCAAATCGTCCTCCGTGCCCATCACCGAGTGCCCATCCTCCTCCACGGGGTCGTCACCAGCGGCCGACCCGTCCGTTGCGCAGTGCGCAGCAAACGGCTCGGCCGCACCAGCCGGCCCCGCCTCCGCCCGGATCCCACCCCCAGGATCGGCAGCAGAGGATTCCTCCCTGGGCTCCTCTAGGGGCGCCGGGCCAGAAGACGGCGGTGGTTCGGAGTCCCCCCCCGCCTCAGACGCCAGAACGACCGGAGAAACTGGGGAGAGAACAATTCCCAGCTCCTACAGTACGTCCGGCACCAGAGACGCAGCCAGGGGGCCATCCTCCTCCCCGCCACCAGCCTCCGACCCAGCGGATGGGGTGTTTTCAATTAAAACCTCCACTGGGACGAGCAGCCCCTGGGAGATGTCCGGGTCGCATTGGGCGAGCTCATTTTCCTCGAGCTCGCCCGACCCAGACCCCAGGCTGCCCGACCCGGCGAGGGGTAACGGCACCGATAAAATGTCAATAGCCGCGGGTTGTTCCGCGACCTCCCCCACGGGCAGAGTCTCGTCCCCATCCCCGGGAGTCACGTGCCGGACAGGCACATCTGCCTCAGCCTCCCGAGGGACAGGCGACCCCTGCCGATCGCTGGTGATGATGACAGCGGGGGGGGGGGTGTGCGCAGTACCCACGGTGGGCGACGACTCCCCCTGCTCGGAGGGACCTTCCTCCTCCCGGTCCTCCTCCTCTGCCAGGGGGTCGCACCTTCTTTTTAGCACGGAGGGAGCGAGGGAGACCTCATGTCTGCAGAGGCCTCCTCCTCTGCTCCCTCCGGCGGAGCAGGTTTGTCGGGTTCCTCGGGCCCGAGCCCGGCTGCAGGTATTGGCGTTACCGCTGTGGCGGTTGCGGCCACAGACTCGGGCACGAGGCCCCTCCCACTCGCGTCTGCCCTGATTAACTCCGCGAGGAGCGCGGGTGTAAGGGGCGCAAGGGGCAAGGGCTGGCCATCCACGGGGGGACCCGCCCTGAGGTGTTTATTTTTCCGCCGCGCCTTCTTTCCGGTTGGTCGTGCTCCCTCCCCCCCGCCGGAGGCCTTGGTGGCATCGGCCCCCGACGTCGACCGCGCATCAGACGTTCCCGACGCGCGGGCAGATCCAGGGGGAGGAGCGGCGGTGGCGCCAGCCTCGGCCGCACGAGATGATCTGGCGGCCTTGGAGGCGGGGCAGTTTTTCCGGATGTGCCCCACCTCCTTGCAGGCATGGCACCGCACACCGTCCGACGTCCAGAAGACGCGATAGGCGGTCCCCTCGTGGTGGACGATGAACGCCCCGTCGGTGTCCTCCTCCCGCGCCAGCTGGATAAACAGCTGGCGCCGGAAGGAGAAGACGTGGCGAAGGCTGGCTTCCCGGAAGCCGAGCGGGATGGGCGTAATCCCTGACCTCACCTCCCCAAGTTGGCATAAATGGGGGAGGAGGAGCTCACCAGGAACATAGGGCGGGACGTTCGAGATGACGATCCTCTGCGCGGTGGCCTCGAGAGGATCCACCGGCAGGAAGGTCCCGCCCATGGTGAGTCCCTTGGCGATGGCCAGGGACACTGCCCGCTCCGACCCCAGGAAGAACACAGCCTTCCCGTACATTTTTGAGGCTGCGACGATGGCTGAGGGGCCGACAACCCCAGCCATGGCTTTAACGCAGGCCTCAATGGTCATAGTGGGGTGAGTGTAGCTCTTCACCCCAAGCTTTTTTGTCATAAGTTTAAAAGGTGACGGGGCAGCAGAAGCAGCGGGAGCAGCTGTGGCTGTGGCTGCCACTCCCGCATAAGTCCTGGCTGGCCCCGCCACCGGCGAAGATGCAGTCGCCATTATGGGGTGTTTTTATAAGGGCTACACTCGCCCCAAGTCACAGGCCTGAAGGTGTTAATGGCCTCAGGTATTTTTTGGTCCTCTATTGAGCAGAGGGAGCTGTTTAAAATGAAGACAAAACTCTCCCCTTATTGATTGAAATTGGGAGAGGGGCCTTCTCCCCTCTGCTCAATGGGCAATTAATAAAAAGAGATGAAATTGAGGTGCCTCAGAGAAATAGGCAGAGAGAGACAAAGAGAGAGAGAGAGGGGGGGTGGGAAGGAGGGAGGCCGCAAGGGCAGGGTTGCCACTCAGGATGGTGGGTGGGTGGGTGTTGGCAGAGGTGCACTCTCCGATGGGAATTTAAAGTCTTTGAAGGTGGTCTTCTGGCAGGGGGAGAAGATGTCTTCACCTGGGAAAGCTGGAGATGCCCCAGGCTCAGTCCCACACCAGGTCTTAATGATGTAATTGGACTTCACCTAGGCAGCTCCAGCTGTCCCAGGTCAGGCAATTGAAGGGGTGCTTATTAGTGGTGTGTGTGGCCTAGTTTTTAACAAGAGCCACACACACACACAGACACCCCTTGATGATCCGGCCTTGTTTCTTCTTTTCTCCCCCCACCTAAAATACAAAGTCTTTGGGAGAGTGCACCAAATAACACCCACCTGAAAGATGATGTTGTTCTTCCCTCCTTCCAAACAGTTGGTGGTTGTTGGTTGCTTCTCTCCCCTCTCTCCCTCTCCTGAAGTGGAGGCCAATTTGGGGAGGCAGTAATGGAAAGGCCTCTCCCCTAGTTCGTGTTGTTGCTGGCCTCCCTTCTCCTTCTCCTCCTCTGTCCTCTCTCTCCAGGCACCTCAGTTGCTGTGATGATGGTGGAGGTGGAGGTGGTGGTGGTCTATCGATATCCTCCTCTTCCTGGTCAGGAGACCACCACTTTCCACTCTCCTGGTTTGGCTGCTCCTTCTCCTCCTGCTGACTGGGACAGCTGCACAGCCAGAAATGCTGGAACAGAGGGTAACTTAAGATGAAGTACAGAAGCCTGCTATGGCTTTATATACAGGGGTGGTCACTGCCGGTACTGCAGTATAGAATCAGTTCTTCTCTTAAAGGTACATACACAACAATTCCTCCCCTTTTAGATAAACAGTACATAACATTCATTTAACAACTAAATAATAACTAATTACAATTACAATTTTCTCTGTACTATATACATCAACTGAAATAATCATGACTGGATAGCGCCTTTCTCGAGTGTCCTGTTCTTGCGGCAGAGTTGATTCTGGCTCAGTCATTGGTTGGTTCATCAGCTTCCAATACCACTGCTTCTGAGGTAGACGCAATCTGTACTTCGGGTTGATTACCAGGTGCACCTGCTCGTGGTATGGGTTTGGCTTGTTCCTGTGACTCTAGAATCTGGTCAGCATGGCGTCTCATGATGCTCTCTCCAATGTCCACTGTGTACATTAGTGGTCCCTGCTGTGTGCACATCGTTCCTGGCTGCCATTTTTCTGTTCGGTAGTCGCGGGCCAAGACTGGTTGCCCTATCTTGAAGCTCCTGGTTGGCTTCTTATTTACGTGCTGGAATTGCTTATCCTCAACATCTCGTCTTATGTTTGGTTTGAGCAAATCCAGGCGACATCTTAGCCTTCAGTTGAAGAACATTATGGCTGGAGCTTGGTTGGTGACTGCATGTGTCGCATTCCGGTAAGCAAACAAGAAATTATCCACCTTTTGTTGTAGTGGTATGTCATCGATATACATTGCCTTTATTGCCTTTTCAAAGGTCTGAACAAACCTTGTGGCTGGATGATATGGGGCAGATGTGTAATGTTTCACCCCATTATTCCTCAGAAACCTCCGGAAATCCTCGGACACAAACTGTGGCCCATTGTCGGAGCAAATCTGTTCTGGCAAGCCATTCCTGGCGAAGATGGTCCGCAGGACTGCAATAGTTTTCTCTGTGGTGGTGGAGGACATTTTGATGACCTCTGGCCATTTCGAATGGGCGTCCACAGTGATTAGGAACATTGAGTCCATAAATGGACCAGCAAAATCAATGTGTACCCGTTGCCATGGAGATGAGGGCCACTCCCATGGATGTAGCGGGGACTGTGGTGGAGCGTTTTGGACCTTCTGGCATCCTGTGCATCTCTTGGTCATATCCTCAATTTCTTTATCGATTCCCGGACACCACACAAATGCCCTGGCTAGGCTCTTCATTTTTACCCCTCCCAGATGACCCTCATGAAGCTCATTGAGCACTCTATCTCTCAACTTGGGTGGAATTACCACTCGGGATCCACACATCAAGGCCCCCCAGCACATTGACAGCTGTTCTCTCCTTGGCGAGAATGCTGGCAACAGTGAGTCGCCATGTGCTGGCCATCCCTTCACCGTCAAATCATAGACCTGAGAGAGTGTCGGGTCATTTCGGGTTTCCTTCTCTATACTTGAGTTTGTATCAGGTAGACATTCGACTATGATCGCATGGAATATCTCAACAGGGTCCACTGCAGGTGCTTCCTCTACCGTAGGCAACGGTAGGCGCGACAGCCCATCAGCGTTTCCATGCTGTTTCATACCCTTGTACTCTATGTCGTACTGATGTGCCCCTAGAAAAAGTGACCATCTTTGCAGCCGTTGCGCCGTCATCACCGGAACGCCCTTCTTCGGGTTAAAAATGGAGACCAGGGGCTGATGATCAGTCAGTAGGGTGAATTTCTGCCTGTGCAGATAGTGATTGAACTTCTTCACCCCCCACACCAGGCTGAGGGCCTCCCGGTCAATCTGGGCATAGTTACGCTTGGCTGAGGTTAACGAGCGCGACACAAAGGCTATTGGCCTCTCTGAACCGTCAAGGAATTTGAGTGACAGCACCGCTCCGATGCCGTAGGGAGACGCATCACCTGCTAACTGAATCGGTAGTGTTGGATTGTAGTGGGCCAATACTTCTTTTGAAGTGATTAGGCATTTACATTTCTGAAAGGCACGCTTACACTCATCACTCCATTTCCATGTTACTCCAGTTTGCAGCAGGGCGTTCAGTGGGTGCAGAATTGTAGATAAATTCGGCAAGAACTTATGGTAGTAGTTCACCAACCCGAGGAACGACCTCAGTTGCGACACATTTTCCGGTACTGGAGCCTTGACTACAGCCTCAATCTTGTCCGGCGACTTATGCAACCCTTCCTCATTAATCATGTGGCCACAATATGAGATTTGCCTCCTCAAGAACTCGCATTTGGGGTGGTTGGCTCGTAGCCCATATTCCTGTAATCTAGTGAGCACCTGCTCCAGGTTGGCAAGGTGTTCACTGTCATTTTCGCCCGTAACCAGGATGTCGTCCAAACAACACTGGGTCCCCGGGATCCCTTGCAGGACTTGTTCCATTGCCCTCTGCCAAATAGCCGGGGCTGATGCTACCCTGAATACCAGTCGATTGTACTGGTAAAGGCCTTTGTGAGTGTTTATCGTGAGGTATTTCCTAGATGCTTCTTCCACCTCCATTTGTGGAAGATCAATCTTTGTAAAGCGTTTCCCTCCAGATAGTGAGGCGAAAATATCTTCTATCCGTGGAAGTGGATATTGTACTGTGTGCAGGACTGGGTTCACAGTTACCTTGAAGTCCCCACAGATGCGAACCTTCTTCGGCTCCCCAGGCGTGCTGCTCAATGATTTCTTCATTACAGGAACGATGGGTGTGGCCCACTTGCTCCAGTCCACCTTGGACAGCACACCCGAACGCTCCAGACTCTCCAGCTCTGCTTCAACGCTGGGCGGATCGCGTAAGGTACCGGTCTGGCCTTAAAAAATTTTGGGTTTGCGTTATCTTCAATTTTTATCGTTGCCGTTACTCCTTTTAGAGTCCCAAGTCCTTGTTGGAACACCTCTTTCGCGTCAGTTAGAATTTTTGACAGTCGTCCAGGTGTGACGTCATCATCCTTTTTGTCAGTCACAGTTAGCGCCTGAATGGAATGCCAATCCAATTGTATTTTTCGGATCCATTCACGTCCCAATAATGGTGGTCCTCCATCTTGTAGTATATATAGATACAGTTTCTGTGTTTCCTTGCCGTTGTATTCAACTGGCACCCTTATTTTTCCTCTGGGGTAGACTTTTTGCCCCGTGTATGTCTTCAATACAATGGACGTGTCCTTCAAGGGTATGTGTGAGAATAGCCGCTCATAGTCTCGTCGATTCATGACAGTTAGGGCTGATCCTGTGTCCAATTCCATCTTTACTGGGGACCCTGCTATCATGAGGGTGACCCAAATGGTTCGGTGATCCTCCTTTGTGATCACGTTGTGTAACTTTAGACAACTTAGTCTCCTGCTCCCGGAGTCCTTATCACTCTCCTGATCTTCCGAACTACTGTCTGTCAATTTCTTTACTTTCTTGTACTTTTCCTTAGTAGTTCTTGTAGTGTTGGTTTTCTTTCCCGACCTGCAGACTCTTGCTATGTGTCCCATTTTCCCACATTGCCTGCATACTTTGTCCTTAAACCACCAGATCATGGGTTGTTCTGCCGCAGCGATAGCACTTTCTGCTCCATACGCCATTTCGTTAGCGCTGTATTCTTGTGGTTTCTGTTATATTTCCGCAGCTCCCCATGCTGCTGCTTCGTAGGATACTGCCACGCTGAAAGCCTGTTCTAGCGTCAGGTCCTTTTCCGAAAGTAGTCGTTTCTGGGTTCCCTCACTCTGGAGCCCGCAGACAAACTTATCCCGTAAGGTGTCTGCCAGTCCTGCTCCGAACTGGCAGTGCTTCGATAACTTGCGTAGTTCTGTAAGATAGTCAGCATTCACAGAATCACAGAATCACAGAAACCCCACAGTGCAGATAGAGGCCATTTCGGCCCATCGAGCCTGCACCAACACATATCCCACCCGATCCCCGTAACCCCTACACCAACACATATCCCACCCTATCCCTGTAACCCCACGTATTTAATCCCTCTAACACTAAGGGTCAATTTATCATAGCCAATCAACCTAACCCGCACATCTTTGGACTGTGGGAGGAAACCGGAGCACCCAGAGAAAACCCACGCAAACACGGGGAGAATGTGCAAACTCCACACAGACAGTCACCCGAGGCCGGATTCGAACCCGGGTCCCTGGCGCTGTGAGGCAACAGTGCTAACCACTATGCCACCGTGCTGCCCATCTTTGTGCATTGCTCTCATCTTTGTGCTGGTTTCTTTTATGGAACTTGAATCTTTCTGCTATCAGCAGCGGTGTAGGGTTTAGGTGTTCCTATAAGATATTAACAATCTCTTCAAAATTTTTCTGCATTGGTTTAGCTGGGGTAATTAAATTCCGCAATAGGCCGTACGTTCTCGCGCCCATCAAATGCAATTCTTTCCATCGGCCACCTCATTTGCCTTGCAGTACACTTCAAATCTTTCCACATACGTGGTCCAGTCTTCTACCACGTTGTCGAAAGCAGTGATACTGCCACTTTTCGGCATCTTGGGTGATTTAAAATGGCGCCTCCCGCGCTTTTTCTTCTTCACCAATGGATTAAAATGGCGCCTCCCGCGCTTTTCCTTCTTCCCCAATGGAATAAAATGGCGCCTCCTGCGCTTTTCCTTCTTCTCCTTGCTGCCACGCTGCTCCTAGCGTTCTGCAGGGTAATGGCGGCGACCCGCGTCTTCGGCGCGTCTCACTTTTCCTTCCCCTTGTTTTATTTTCGCTACGCTGCCCGGTCCTTGAGCACTGACTGCGCCCTGTGCACTCCACCCTCTCTCTCTCTTTTCCTCCCGACGACGCTGCACGGCCCCTTTGCAGAGCCGCTCGAACGAGCTCGAGCCCGCCACAGTCCGGAAGGGTCAGCGCACTACCTGCTACCAGCACGATTTGCTGGAACACCTTGACTGGGGAGCCAAGCCCAGCTCTCCACAGCCTCTCCTGCAACTCTCCAAACTCCAAGGGATCCTTGGGCGGTTGCCCGCGGTCGACGCCCGTTGCTCTGACCTCGACCTCCAAGAAGCTTCTTCTCAGGGAAAGATCCCCGTCAGGTGATGCAGTACTGCAGGTGAGTTCGAACCTGTTCGTCGCCACTGTAGTGTCCGCGCCTTAATAATACACGGACTGCAGGAGAACAATAAAACAGGTATTTACTGAACAGAGGGTACTCTTTTATTTGGACCCAAAAAAAACCCAATTCGACTGTAAATAAACAAAAGTTCAACTAAAGCTTAACAAATCAAATTAAAATTTGGTTTTCCGTGTTGATGATGCACTCCAGTCCCCGCGGCGCCCACCGGTCGCGGAAATACTCAAGCGCACCGGAGGACACCGCGTGCTCCATCTCCAGGGCCACCCGGGCGCGAACATGGCCGCGGAAGAGATGCAGGCAATCCGGCTGGACGACCCCCTCGACCGCCCGCTGCCTGGACCAATTGATGGCTCTTTTAGCCAGGCCCAGGAGCAGGCCCACAAGGAGGTCCTCCAACCTGTCCGCTCCCCTCCGCACCGGGTGACCGTAGATCAAGAGCGTGGGACTGAAGTGCAACCAAAAATCGAGGAGCAGCCCCTTCAAGTAGTGAAAGAGGGGCTGCAACCTCTCACAATCCATATAAACGTGAAACACGGACTCCTCCAGGCCGCAAAAAATGCAGGCGGCCTGGGAGTCCGTGAACCTACTTAAAACCTTATTGCACGGGACCGCTCCGTGCAACACCCTCCAGGCCAAGTCCCCGATGGAACAAGGGAGGACTCCCGCATAGAGAGCCCTCCATTGGGGACCTCCACTACCGCCGGTCGGCAAAACGCCACGCCAAGGCGTGTCCGGACGGTAGACGAAGATGGCAAAGTGGAGAGTGTGCAGGAGCAGCCCGTACAGGAAACCCCTCCACGCGGAATGAAAAGGCACGGAGGGTATTTCCTCGAGACGGCTCAAGTTGTGAGGCGCCGGTTCCCGAGGGGAGTTTCGGGGCCGGGCGCCGATGAGGAATTCCGTCCGAACGGGGGTAAGCTCGGACGGGATCGCCCCACGTGCTTGAGCCACCTCGATACACCTAGTGGAGTCGGGGCCCAGTGCCGCTTTTACCGATTCGATGGTTTCGACCGCGAGCTGGACGTTGGCCCAGGACAGGCGCCGCGCCAGCTCCTCCGGCGCCATCCAGCCCGCTCCTCCGCCATCGAGCAGGTCCCCGACTCTGGTCACCTTGCCAGCCACAGCCCTACCCTCCACCAGCCGCCCGAACCCGTGTTCGTGGAGGTGCGGATTCCTGAGCAGCGGCTCCCGAAGGAGAGCCGCCGCTCCTGACGGGGGTGAGCTCCGCCTGGAAGCGACGTAGTTCCAAACCCATAGTAGTTCCTGGTAGAAGACAGGCAGCTCCCGCAGGCCGGCACGCCTGCTGCCCACTTTCGCAAACAGGAGCTGCGTGTCGTAATTGAGGCCATGCAGCTGGCGGAAGAAAAACGTCGCCAGCGCACACCATCTCGGAGGATTCTCGACGTACAGGTATCTCTGCAGCGTCTGAAGACGGAAAGTCGCAGCCTGGGTGCGAAGGCACACCAGCGCCTGACCGCCCTCCCTAAGCGGGAGACACAGAACCGCGGCAGAGACCCAGTGCTTCCTTTTGTCCCAGAAGAAGTCGATGAGCTTCTTCTGAATCTTGGCGACAAACGCAGGGGGAGGGATCAAAGTGACCAACCGGTACCACAACATGGCGGCCACCAGCTGGTTTATGACCAGCGCTCGACCCCTGTAGGACAACACTCGGAGCAGTCCTGTCCAGCGTCCTAGGCGAGCGGTGACTTTGGCCTCCAGCTCTTGCCAGTTCGCCGGCCAAGCGTCCTCGGCAGGGCTAAGGTAGACTCCCAAATAGAGGAGGTGCGTGGTGCTCCAGGCGAAAGGCCTGAACTCCTCCGGCAGGGAGTCCACCCGCCACTGACCCACCAGGAGTCCGGAACATTTCTCCCAGTTGATCTTGGCGGAGGATGCGTCCGAGTAAATCTGCTGGCATTCCCGCATCCTCCGCAAGTCAGCGGGATCCGTGACCGTGAGGAGCACGTCATCGGCGTAAGCCAAGAGGACCACCTCCACGCCCGGCCCTTGCAGAGCCAGTCCCGTCAACCTCTTCCGCAAGAGGCGCAGGAAAGGCTCCACGCAAATGGCATATAACTGACCGGACATGGGGCATCCCTGACGCACCCCCCTCCCGAAGCGAAGGGGCGCCGTCAAGGACCCGTTAACTTCAATCAGACACTCCGCGGCGGCGTACAGAAGTCGGATCCGGGCGACGAAATGCGTCCCGAACCCGAATGCGCGCAGAGTCCCGAAGAGATACTCGTGATCCACCCTGTCGAACGCCTTCTCCTGATCCAGGGAAAGGAAGGCGAGCGACAGACCAGCCCTCTGGGAGTGGTGGACCAGGTCCCGGACCAGATGGATGTTATCGTGGATGGTCCGGCCCGGGACCGTGTAGGACTGGTCGGGGTGGATCATGTGGGCCAGCACGGTGCCAAGGCGAGCAGACATGGCCCTGGCAAAGATTTTATAGTCCGTGCTGAGGAGGGAGACCGGGCGCCAGTTCTTAAGGAGGCGGAGATCGCCCTTCTTAGGCAGCAGGACAATGACCGCCCTGCGCCAAGAGAGGGGCATCTCCCCGGTCGCCAAACTTTCCCCCAGGACCCGCGCGTAGTCGCCCCCCAAGACGTCCCAGAACGCCCTGTGGAACTCCACGGTCAGCCCGTCCAGCCCCGGGGACTTTCCCCTAGAGAGCTGGCGGAGGGCGCCGGTCAGCTCCGCCAGACTTAGCGGAGCGTCCAATTTTTCGGCGCCCTCCGGGCCAACCTTCGTCAGGTCCTCCCACAAAACTCTGCGCGCATCCTCGCTGGACGGATCTGGAGAGAACAGAGCCCCGTAATAGGCGCGGGTCTCCGCGCTGATTCCCTCCGGATCCGAGACCAGAGATCCGTCGTCGGCCAGCAGCCCCAAGAGCTGCTTACGGACCCCCCATCTTTTTTCCAGCGAGTAGCAGAAGGGGGAGCCGCGGTCCAGGTCCCGCAGGAGCTGGATCCGCGACCTCACGTACGCGCCTCGGGACCCGACGAGCTGCAGGTCCTTCAGCGCGCCCTTCTTCTCTTCGTACACCTTCCGCAGGGCCGGGTCCTCGACGACCTGACCGAGACGGGACTCCAGGTCGAGCACCTCCTTCTCCAACCGCCCGACCCGGGCCTCCCGCCTCTTGGTCGACCCCTTCGCGTACTCCTGACAGAAGAGACGGATGTGAGCCTTGCCCACATCCCACCATAGCCTCAAGGAGGGGAAGCCCCCCTGCTTCCTTCTCCAGTCGGCCCAGAATCGACGAAACGAATCCCGGAACCGTGCGTCCTCCAGCAGCAGGTTGTTAAAATGCCAATACACGGACCCCCCCCGCGCGCGCAGCGGAGCGAGCTCCGCCCACACCAGGTGGTGGTCCGTGTAAGGCACCGGCCGCATGGAAGCCGCCGGAACGCAGGAGACGAACGCCCGGGAAATGTAGAGGCGGTCGATTATGGACCTTCCTCCCCCAGACCTCACGCTAGTGAAGGCGCTGGAGTCGGGGTGGAGATTTCGCCAGACGTCCACCAAGTCGAAGGACCCAACCAGGTTCCTCAACTTCTCCATCGCCGCCGGGCTTCGCGGGGGACCCGAACGGTCCCTCGCCTCGAGGGTGCAGTTAAAATCTCCCCCGAGGATGACGCACTCGCCCACGTCGATGGAGCCCAAGAGAGCGGACACTTCTTCGAAGAAGCGCACTTGCTGCGCACTGGTCTGAGGGGCGTACACGTTCACTGGATGGAGCGGCACGCCCCCCAGGCAAACAGTGACATGGAGCAAGCGGCCCGGCACGTGCTCCTTGACCCCCAAGATCTCCGGCTGAAAATGCGGGGCCAGCAAGATAGCCACCCCGCTGGAATTGTTGGAGAGGTGACTCATGCTGACCCCTCCTTGCCACTCCAGGAGCCACGTGGCTTCGTCTCCCGGAACGGTGTGGGTTTCTTGCAGGAAGCACACCGCATACTTCCCGTCCCGAAGGACCGAGAAGTTATTGAATCTGCGGCGCGCCTCCCTGCTGCCGTTGATGTTGAGGCTGGCTATGGTTATCTTCATGTCAGAAGCATAGTGCAACCTCTACCTACACCTAACGGGGGGAGGAAGCGCAGCCGCTGGTCCGCCGCCACTTCCTCAGCAGCCCAGTGAGAAACGTTGTGAGCCGACGCAGCTCGAGCGGGTTCACACCCTCGTCCGCGCCCAAGATTTTAACGGCGGCGCGGACGGAATCGATGAGCAGCGCCAGCTCCGACCACCTGTCGAGGGCCAGCCGGACCTTATTGCGCTGACCCAGGCACGTGGCCATAAAATCCCGGAGTTCCCTTACGGAAATGAGGGGAGACTCGGCAAGGGGCACGAGGTCATCCATCGCCACGTCGGCGCTGGAGTCCGAATCGTCCTCCGTGCCCATCACCGAGTCCCCATCCTCCTCCAGGGGGTCGTCACCAGCGGCCGACCCGTCCGCCGCGCAGTGCGAAGCGAACGACTCGGCCGCGCCAGCCAGCCCCGCCTCCGCCCGGATCCCACCCCCAGGATCGGCGGCAGAGGATTTCTCCCTGGGCTCCTCTAGGGGTGCCGGGCCAGAAGACGGCGGCGGTTCAGAGCTCCCCTCCGCCTCAGACGCCGGAACGACCAGAGAAACCGGGGAGAGAACAATTTCCAGCTCCTCCAGTACGTCCGGCACCAGAGACGCAGCCAGGGGGCCATCCTCCTCCCCGCCACCAACCTCCGACCCAGCGGACGGGGGGTTTTGAATTAAAAGCTCTACCAGGACGAGCATCCCCTGGGAGACGTCCGGGTCACATTGGGCGAGCTCATTATCCTCGAGCTCGCCCGACCCAGCCCCCAGGCTGCCCGACCCGGCGAGGGGTAACGACACCGATAAAAGGTCAACTTCAATTACTGCCGCGGGTTGTTCCGCAACCCCCCCCACGGGCAGGGTCTCATCCCCATCCCCGGGAGGCACGTGCTGGACAGACACATCTGCCTCAGCCTCCCGAGGGACAGGCGACCCCTGCCGATCGCTGGTGATGACGACAGCGCTGGGGGGGCGGGGGGGCGCAGTACCCGCGGCGGGCGACGACTCCCCCTGCTCGGAGGGACCTTCCTCCTCCCGGTCCTCCTCCTCATCCAGGGGGTCGCGCCTTCTTTTTAGCACGGAGGGAGTGAGGGAGACCTCCATGTCTGCAAAGGCCTCCTCCTCGACTCCCTCCGGCGGAGCAGGTTTGTCGGGTTCCTCGGGCCCGAGCCCGGCCGCAGGTATTGGCATTACCGCTGCGGCGGTTGCGGCCACAGGCTCGGGCACGGGGCCCCTCCCGCTCACATCTGCCCTGATCAACTCCGCGAGGAGCGCGGGTGTAAGGGGCTCAAGGGGCAAGGGCTCACCATCCACGGGGGGACCTGCCCTAAGGTGCTTCTTTTTTCCCCGCGCCTTCTTTCCGGCCGGACACGCTCCCTCCCCCCCGCCGGAGGCCTTGGTGGCATCGGCCCCCGACGTCAACCGCGCATCAGACGTACTTGACGCGCGGGCAGATCCGGGGGGAAGGGCGGCGGCGGCGGCGCCAGCCTCGGCCGCACGAGATGATCTGGCGGCCTTGGAGGCAGGGCAGTTCCTCCTGATGTGCCCCACCTCCCTGCAGGCATGGCACCTCACACCGTCCGACGTCCAAAAGGCGCGGTAGGCGGTCCCCTCGTGGAGGACGACGAACGCCCCTTCAGTGTCCTCCTCCCGCGCCAGCTGGATAAACAGCTGGCGCCGGAAGGAGAAGACGTGGCGAAGGCTGTCCTCCCGGAAGCCGAGCGGGATGGGCGTGATCCCCGACCTCACCTCCCCAAGTTGTCGCAAATGGGGAAGGAGGAGCTCACCAGGAACATAGGGCGGGACGTTGGAAATAATGATCCTCTGCGCGGTGGCCTCGAGAGGATCCACCGGCAGGAAGGTCCCGCCCACGGTGAGCCCCTTGGCGACAGCCAGGGACACCGCCCGCTCCGACCCCAGGAAGAACACAGCCTTCCCATACATTTTCGAGGCCGCGACGATGGCTGAGGGGCCGACAACCCCAGCCATGGCCTTGACGCAGGCCTCGATGGTCATAGTGGGGTGAGTGTAGCTCTTCACCCCAAGCTTTTTTGTTATTAATCGAAAAGGTGACGGGGCAGCAGGAACAGCGGGAGCAGCTGTGGCTGTGGCTACCACTCTCGCATAGGTCCCGGCTGGCCCCGCCACCGGCGAAGATGCAGTCGCCATTCTGGGGTGCTTTTTTTAAGGGCTACACTCACCCCAAGTCACAGGCCTGAAGGTGTTAATGGCCTCGGTGTATATATATATTTTTTTGTCCTCAATTGAGCAGAGGGAGCTGATTAAAATGAGGACACACCTCTCTCCTTATTGATTTAAATTGGGAGAGGAGCCCTCGCCCCTCTGCTCAATTGGCAATTAATAAAATAGATGAAACTAAGGTGCCTTAGAAAGACAGGCAGAGAGAGACAAAGAGAGAGAGAGAGGTGGGGGGGTGGGAAGGAGGGAGGCCGCAAAGGGCAGTGTTGCCACTCAGGATGGTGGGTGGGTGTAGGCAGGGTTGCACTCTCCGATGGAAAAAGTCTTTGGTGATGGTGGTCTTCTGGCAGGGGGAGAAGACGTCTTCACCTGGAAAAGCTGGAGAAGCCCAGGCTTAGTCCTGCAACAGGTCTTAACGATGTAATTAAATTAAATTAAGGACTTCACCTTGGGCAGCTCCAAGCTCTCCCAGGGCAGGCAATAGAAGGGATGCTAATTAGTGGTGTGTGTGGCCTAGCTTTTAACAAGAGCACACACACACACACACTACACCCCTTGATGATCCGGCCTTGCTTCTTCTTTTCGCCCCTCACCTAAAATACAAAGTCTTGGGAGAGTGCCCCAAATAACACCCACCTGTAGATGTTCCGGATGAAGTTTTCTTCCCTCCTTTCAAGCAGTTGGTTTCTCTCCCCTCTCTCCCTCTCCTGAAGTGGAGGCCAATTTGGGGAGGCAGTGATAGAAAGGCCTCTCCCCTGGTTGATGTTGATGTAGGCCTCCTTTCTCCTTCTCCTCCTCTGTCCTCTCTCTCCAGGCACCTCAGTTGATGTAATGATGGTGGAGTTGGTGGTGGTGGTCCAACGTTGTCCTCCTCTTCCTGGTCAGGGGACCACCACTTTAATCCACTCTCCAAAGTCTGGCTGCTCCCTCTGCTCGTGCTTGCAGCTGAACAGAGGGTACTCTTTTATTTGGACCCCAAAAAAAACCAATTCGACTGTAAATAAACAAAAGTTCAACTAAAGCTTAACAAATCAAATTAAAATTTGGTTTTCCGTGTTGATGATGCACTCCAGTCCCCGCGGCGCCCATCGGTCGCGGAAATACTCAAGCGCACCGGCGGACACCGCGTGCTCCATCTCCAGGGCCACCCGGGCGCGAACATGGCCGCGGAAGAGATGCAGGCAATCCGGCTGGACGACCCCCTCGACCGCCCGCTGCCTGGACCAATTGATGGCTCTTTTAGCCAGGCCCAGGAGCAGGCCCACAAGGAGGTCCTCCAACCTGTCCGCTCCCCTCCGCACCGGGTGACCGTAGATCAAGAGCGTGGGACTGAAGTGCAACCAAAAATCGAGGAGCAGCCCCTTCAAGTAGTGAAAGAGGGGCTGCAACCTCTCACAATCCATATAAACGTGAAACACGGACTCCTCCAGGCCGCAAAAAATGCAGGCGGCCTGGGAGTCCGTGAACCTACTTAAAACCTTATTGCACGGGACCGCTCCGTGCAACACCCTCCAGGCCAAGTCCCCGATGGAACAAGGGAGGACTCCCGCATAGAGAGCCCTCCATTGGGGACCTCCGCTACCGCCGGTCGGCAAAACGCCACGCCAAGGCGTGTCCGGACGGTAGACGAAGATGGCAAAGTGGAGAGTGTGCAGGAGCAGCCCGTACAGGAAACCCCTCTGCGCGGAATGAAAAGGCACGGAGGGTATTTCCTCGAGACGGCTCAAGTTGTGAGGCGCCGGTTCCCGAGGGGAGTTTTGGGGCTGGGCGCCGATGAGGAATTCCGTCCGAACGGGGGTAAGCTCGGACGGGATCGCCCCACGTGCTTGAGCCGCCTCGATACACCTAGTGGAGTCGGGGCCCAGTGCCGCTTTTACCGATTCGATGGTTTCGACCGCGAGCTGGACGTTGGCCCAGGACAGGCGCCGCGCCAGCTCCTCCGGCGCCATCCAGCCCGCTCCTCCGCCATCGAGCAGGTCCCCGACTCTGGTCACCTTGCCAGCCACAGCCCTACCCTCCGCCAGCCGCCCGAACCCGTGTTCGTGGAGGTGCGGATTCCTGAGCAGCGGCTCCCGAAGGAGAGCCGCCGCTCCTGACGGGGGAGAGCTCCGCCTGGAAGCGACGTAGTTCCAAACCCATAGTAGTTCCTGGTAGAAGACAGGCAGCTCCCGCAGGCCGGCACGCCTGCTGCCCACTTTCGCAAACAGGAGCTGCGTGTCGTAATTGAGGCCATGCAGCTGGCGGAAGAAAAACGTCGCCAGCGCACACCATCTCGGAGGATTCTCGACGTACAGGTATCTCTGCAGCGTCTGAAGACGGAAAGTCGCAGCCTGGGTGCGAAGGCACACCAGCGCCTGACCGCCCTCCCTAAGCGGGAGACACAGAACCGCGGCAGAGACCCAGTGCTTCCTTTTGTCCCAGAAGAAGTCGATGAGCTTCTTCTGAATCTTGGCGACAAACGCAGGGGGAGGGATCAAAGTGACCAACCGGTACCACAACATGGCGGCCACCAGCTGGTTTATGACCAGCGCTCGACCCTTGTAGGACAACACTCGGAGCAGTCCTGTCCAGCGTCCTAGGCGAGCGGTGACTTTGGCCTCCAGCTCTTGCCAGTTCGCCGGCCAAGCGTCCTCGGCAGGGCTAAGGTAGACTCCCAAATAGAGGAGGTGCGTGGTGCTCCAGGCGAAAGGCCTGAACTCCTCCGGCAGGGAGTCCACCCGCCACTGACCCACCAGGAGTCCGGAACATTTCTCCCAGTTGATCTTGGCGGAGGATGCGTCCGAGTAAATCTGCTGGCATTCCCGCATCCTCCGCAAGTCAGCGGGATCCGTGACCGTGAGGAGCACGTCATCGGCGTAAGCCAAGAGGACCACCTCCACGCCCGGCCCTTGCAGAGCCAGTCCCGTCAACCTCTTCCGCAAGAGGCGCAGGAAAGGCTCCACGCAAATGGCATATAACTGACCGGACATGGGGCATCCCTGACGCACCCCCCTCCCGAAGCGAAGGGGCGCCATCAAGGACCCGTTAACTTTAATCAGACACTCCGCGGCGGCGTACAGAAGTCGGATCCGGGCGACGAAATGCGTCCCGAACCCGAATGCGCGCAGAGTCCCGAAGAGATACTCGTGATCCACCCTGTCGAACGCCTTCTCCTGATCCAGGGAAAGGAAGGTGACCGACAGACCAGCCCTCTGGGAGTGGTGGACCAGGTCCCGGACCAGATGGATGTTATCGTGGATGGTCCGGCCCGGGACCGTGTAGGACTGGTCGGGGTGGATCATGTGGGCCAGCACGGTGCCAAGGCGAGCAGACATGGCCCTGGCAAAGATTTTATAGTCCGTGCTGAGGAGGGAGACCGGGCGCCAGTTCTTAAGGAGGCGGAGATCGCCCTTCTTAGGCAGCAGGACAATGACCGCCCTGCGCCAAGAGAGGGACATCTCCCCGGTCGCCAAACTTTCCCCCAGGACCCGCGCGTAGTCGCCCCCCAAGACGTCCCAGAACGCCCTGTGGAACTCCACGGTCAGCCCGTCCAGCCCCGGGGACTTTCCCCTAGAGAGCTGGCGGAGGGCGCCGGTCAGCTCCGCCAGACTTAGCGGAGCGTCCAATTTTTCGGCGCCCTCCGGGCCAACCTTCGTCAGGTCCTCCCACAAAACTCTGCGCGCATCCTCGCTGGACGGATCCGGAGAGAACAGAGCCCCGTAATAGGCGTGGGTCTCCGCGCTGATTCCCTCTGGATCCGAGACCAGAGATCCGTCGTCGGCCAGCAGCCCCAAGAGCTGCTTACGGACCCCCCGTCTTTTTTCCAGCGAGTAGAAGAAGGGGGAGCCGCGGTCCAGGTCCCGCAGGAGCTGGATCCGCGACCTCACGTACGTGCCTCGGGACCCGACGAGCTGCAGGTCCTTCAGCGCGCCCTTCTTCTCTTCGTACACCTTCCACAGGGCCGGGTCCTCGACGACCTGACCGAGACGGGACTCCAGGTCGAGCACCTCCTTCTCCAAGCGCCCGACCCGGGCCTCCCGCCTCTTGGTCAACCCCTTCACGTACTCCTGACAGAAGAGACGGATGTGAGCCTTGCCCACATCCCACCATAGCCTCAAGGAGGGGAAGCCCCCCTGCTTCCTTCTCCAGTCGGCCCAGAATCGACGAAACGAATCCCGGAACCGTGCGTCCTCCAGCAGCAGGTTGTTAAAATGCCAGTACACGGACCCGCCCCGCGCGCGCAGCGGAGCGAGCTCCGCCCACACCAGGTGGTGGTCCGTGCACGGCACCGGCCGCATGGAAGCTGCCGGAACGCAGGAGACGAATGCCCGGGAAATATAGAGGCGGTCGATTCTGGACCTTCCTCCCCCAGACCTCACGCTAGTGAAGGCGCTGGAGTCGGGGTGGAGATTTCGCCAGACGTCCACCAAGTCGAAGGACCCAACCAGGTCCCTCAACTTCTCCATCGCCGCCGGGCTTTGCGGGGGACCCGAACGGTCCCTCGCCTCGAGGGTGCAGTTAAAATCCCCCCCGAGGATGACGCACTCGCCCACGTCGATGGAGCCCAAGAGAGCGGACACTTCTTCGAAGAAGCGCACTTGCTGCGCACTGGTCTGAGGGGCGTACACGTTCACTAGATGGAGCGGCACGCCCCCCAGGCGAACAGTGACATGGAGCAAGCGGCCCGGCACGTGCTCCTTGACCCCCAAGATCTCCGGCTGAAAATGCGGGGCCAGCAAGATAGCCACCCCGCTGGAATTGTTGGAGAGGTGACTCATGCTGACCCCTCCTTGCCACTCCAGGAGCCACGTGGCTTTGTCTCCCGGAACGGTGTGGGTTTCTTGCAGGAAGCACACCGCATACTTCCCGTCCCGAAGGACCGAGAAGTTATTGAATCTGCGGCGCGCCTCCCTGCTGCCGTTGATGTTGAGGCTGGCTATGGTTATCTTCATGTCAGAAGCATAGTGCAACCTCTACCTACACCTAACGGGGGGAGGAAGCGCAGCCGCTGGTCCGCCGCCACTTCCTCAGCAGCCCAGTGAGAAACGTTGTGAGCCGACGCAGCTCGAGCAGGTTCACACCCTCGTCCGCGCCCAAGATCTTAACGGCGGCGCGGACGGAATCGATGAGCAGCGCCAGCTCCGACCACCTGTCGAGGGCCAGCCGGACCTTATTGCGCTGACCCAGGCACGTGGCCATAAAATCCCGGAGTTCCCTTACGGAAATGAGGGGAGACTCGGCAAGGGGCACGAGGTCATCCATCGCCACGTCGGCGCTGGAGTCCGAATCGTCCTCCGTGCCCATCACCGAGTCCCCATCCTCCTCCAGGGGGTCGTCACCAGCGGCCGACCCGTCCGCCACGCAGTGCGAAGCGAACGACTCGGCCGCGCCAGCCAGCCCCGCCTCCGCCCGGATCCCACCCCCAGGATCGGCGGCAGAGGATTTCTCCCTGGGCTCCTCTAGGGGTGCCGGGCCAGAAGACGGCGGCGGTTCAGAGCTCCACTCCGCCTCAGACGCCGGAACGACCGGAGAAACCAGGGAGAGAACAATTTCCAGCTCCTCCAGTACGTCCGGCATCAGAGACGCAGCCAGGGGGCCATCCTCCTCCCCGCCACCAACCTCCGACCCAGCGGACGGGGGGTTTTGAATTAAAAGCTCTACCAGGACGAGCATCCCCTGGGAGACGTCCGGGTCGCATTGGGCGAGCTCATTATCCTCGAGCTCGCCCGACCCAGCCCCCAGGCTGCCCGACCCGGCGAGGGGTAACGACACCGATAAAAGGTCAACTTCAATTACTGCCGCGGGTTGTTCCACAACCCCCCCCACGGGCAGGGTCTCATCCCCATCCCCGGGAGGCACGTGCTGGACAGACACATCTGCCTCAGCCTCCCGAGGGACAGGCGACCCCTGCCGATCGCTGGTGATGACGACAGCGCTGGGGGGGCGGGGGGGCGCAGTACCCGCGGCGGGCGACGACTCCCCCTGCTCGGAGGGACCTTCCTCCTCCCGGTCCTCCTCCTCATCCAGGGGGTCGCGCCTTCTTTTTAGCACGGAGGGAGCGAGGGAGACCTCCATGTCTGCAAAGGCCTCCTCCTCGACTCCCTCCGGCGGAGCAGGTTTATCGGGTTCCTCGGGCCCGAGCCCGGCCGCAGGTATTGGCATTACCGCTGCGGCGGTTGCGGCCACAGGCTCGGGCACGGGGCCCCTCCCGCTCACATCTGCCCTGATCAACTCCGCGAGGAGCGCGGGTGTAAGGGGCTCAAGGGGCAAGGGCTCACCATCCACGGGGGGGCCTGCCCCAAGGAGCTTCTTTTTTCCCCGCGCCTTCTTTCCGGCCGGACACGCTCCCTCCCCCCCGCCGGAGGCCTTGGTGGCATCGGCCCCCGACGTCAACCGCGCATCAGACGTACTTGACGCGCAGGCAGATCCGGGGGGAAGGGCGGCGGCGGCGGCGCCAGCCTCGGCCGCACGAGATGATCCGGCGGCCTTGGAGGCAGGGCAGTTCCTCCTGATGTGCCCCACCTCCCTGCAGGCATGGCACCTCACACCGTCCGACGTCCAAAAGGCGCGGTAGGCGGTCCCCTCGTGGAGGACGACGAACGCCCCTTCAGTGTCCTCCTCCCGCGCCAGCTGGATAAACAGCTGGCGCCGGAAGGAGAAGACGTGGCGAAGGCTGGCCTCCCAGAAGCCAAGCGGGATGGGCGTGATCCCCGACCTCACCTCCCCAAGTTGTCGCAAATGGGGAAGGAGGAGCTCACCAGGAACATAGGGCGGGACGTTGGAAATAATGATCCTCTGCGCGGTGGCCTCGAGAGGATCCACCGGCAGGAAGGTCCCGCCCACGGTGAGCCCCTTGGCGACAGCCAGGGACACCGCCCGCTCCAACCCCAGGAAGAACACAGCCTTCCCATACATTTTCGAGGCCGCGACGATGGCTGAGGGGCCGACAACCCCAGCCATGGCCTTGACGCAGGCCTCGATGGTCATAGTGGGGTGAGTGTAGCTCTTCACCCCAAGCTTTTTCGTTATTAATCGAAAAGGTGACGGGGCAGCAGGAACAGCGGGAGCAGCTGTGGCTGTGGCTACCACTCTCGCATAGGTCCCGGCTGGACCCGCCACCGGCGAAGATGCAGTCGCCATTCTGGGGTGCTTTTTTTAAGGGCTACACTCACCCCAAGTCACAGGCCTGAAGGTGTTAATGGCCTCGGTGTATATATATATATATTTTTTTGTCCTCTATTGAGCAGAGGGAGCTGATTAAAATGAGGACACACCTCTCTCCTTATTGATTTAAATTGGGAGAGGAGCCCTCGCCCCTCTGCTCAATTGGCAATTAATAAAATAGATGAAACTAAGGTGCCTTAGAAAGACAGGCAGAGAGAGACAAAGAGAGAGAGAGAGAGGTGGGGGGGTGGGAAGGAGGGAGGCCGCAAAGGGCAGTGTTGCCACTCAGGATGGTGGGTGGGTGTAGGCAGGGTTGCACTCTCCGATGGAAAAAGTCTTTGGTGATGGTGGTCTTCTGGCAGGGGGAGAAGACGTCTTCACCTGGAAAAGCTGGAGAAGCCCAGGCTTAGTCCTGCAACAGGTCTTAACGATGTAATTAAATTAAATTAAGGACTTCACCTTGGGCAGCTCCAAGCTCTCCCAGGGCAGGCAATAGAAGGGATGCTAATTAGTGGTGTGTGTGGCCTAGCTTTTAACAAGAGCACACACACACACACACTACACCCCTTGATGATCCGGCCTTGCTTCTTCTTTTCTCCCCTCACCTAAAATACAAAGTCTTGGGAGAGTGCCCCAAATAACACCCACCTGTAGATGTTCCGGATGAAGTTTTCTTCCCTCCTTTCAAGCAGTTGGTTTCTCTCCCCTCTCTCCCTCTCCTGAAGTGGAGGCCAATTTGGGGAGGCAGTGATAGAAAGGCCTCTCCCCTGGTTGATGTTGATGTAGGCCTCCTTTCTCCTTCTCCTCCTCTGTCCTCTCTCTCCAGGCACCTCAGTTGATGTAATGATGGTGGAGTTGGTGGTGGTGGTCCAACGTTCTCCTCCTCTTCCTGGTCAGGGGACCACCACTTTAATCCACTCTCCAAAGTCTGGCTGCTCCCTCTGCTCGTGCTTGCAGCTGAACAGAGGGTAACTTAAGACTGAAGTACAGAAGCCTGCTATGGCTTTATATACAGGGGTGGTCACTGCCGGTACTGCAGTATAGAATCAGTTGTTCTCTTAAAGGTACATACGCAACAGTCAAGGCTCCAGCACCGGAGAATGTGTCACAACTGAGGTTGTTCCTCGGGCTGGTGAACTACTACCATAAGTTCTTACCAAATTTGTCTACAGTATTACACCCACTGAACACCCTAATGCAAATGGGGGTACCATGGAAGTGGCGTGACGAATGTAAACGAGCTTTCCAGAAGTGCAAAGAATTGATCACATCAAAAGAGGTGTTGGCCCATTTCAACCCAGCACTACCAATTCGGTTGGCATGTGATGCATCACCCTATGGTATTGGAGCGGTGCTGTCGCACAAATTCCCAGATGGGTTGGAGAGGCCAGTAGCCTTTGCGTCTCGGTCACTAACCTCAGCCGAGCGCAACTACGCCCAGATTGACAGGGAGGCCCTCAGCCTGGTATGGGGAGTAAAAAAATTCAACCACTATCTGCATGGGCAGAAGTTCACCTTACTGACTGACCACCAACCACTTGTCTCCATCTTTAATCCAAAGAAGAGCGTTCCGGTGATGACTGCACAATGGCAACAAAGATGGTCCCTTTTTCTAGGGGCGAACCAATATGAAATAGAGTATAAAGGCACGAAACAGCATGGAAACGCTGATGGGCTATCACGCCTGCCACTGCCTACTGCGGAGGAAGCACCAGCAGAGGACCCTATCGAAATATTTTATTCGTCGATAATTGAACGATTGCCAGTAACTAACGCGGATATAGAGAAGGAGACCCGCAAGGATCCGACACTGTCTCAGGTATATGATTTGACGGTGAGGGGATGGCCAACACATGGCGACTCACTGTTGCCAGCATTCTCATCCAGAAGAGAACAGCTGTCAGTATGCCAGGGGACAGTGATGTGTGGATCCAGAGTGGTAATTCCACCCAAGCTAAGGGAGAGAGTGCTCAATGAGCTTCACGAAGGTCATCTGGGAGGGGTGAAAATGAAAAGCCTTGCTAGGGCTTATGTGTGGTGGCCGGGGATCGATCAACAAATCGAGGGCCGAACAAAGAGCTGCTCAGGATGTCAGAAGATCCAAAATGCACCACCACATGCCCCTCTACACCCATGGGAGTGGCCCTCCTCTCCATGGCAACGGGTGCATATTGATTTTGCTGGTCCATTCATGGACTCAATGTTCTTAATAGCAGTGGATGCGCACTCAAAATGGCCTGAGGTGATCAAAATGTCCTCAACCACTACAGAGAAAACGATTGCAGTCCTACGGACCATGTTTGCCAGGAACGGCTTGCCAGAGCAGATTTGCTCTGATAATGGACCACAGTTTGTGTCCGAAGAGTTTCGGAAATTTATGAGAAGGAATGGGGCAAGGCATTACACATCCGCCCCGTATCATCCAGCCACAAATGGATTGGCTGAGAGGTTCGTACAAACCTTTAAAAAGGCGATAAAGGCCATGTGCGATGATGAAATTCCACTACAGCATAAGGTGGACAATTTCTTGTTAGCCTACAGAAATGCGACACATACAGTTACCAACCAGGCCCCGGCCATGTGTTCTTTAACCGAAGGTTGAGATCTCGTCTGGATTTGCTCAGACCAAATGTGTGAAGAAATGTTGAGGATAAGCAATTCCAGCACATCAATGAGAAGCCGACAAGGAGCTTCAATGTAGGACAACCAGTCTTGGCCCGCGACTACTGAACAGAGAAATGGCAACCCGGAACGATATGCACACGGCAGCGGCCATTAATGTACACAGTGGATGTCGGGGAGAACATTGTGAGACGCCACGTCGACCAGATCCTTGCGTCACAGGAACGAGTCAACCCCATGTCTCGCGTACCTGGGAATGAACCCGACATACCGGTAGCATCTACCTCAGAAACAGTAGCAGCGGAAACTGATGAATTAACCGACGAAAAGGGGCCAGAATCGCCTCCGCACCAAGAACAAGAACCTCAGGAAAGACGCTATCCAGAAATGATCAGGAAGCCGCCCCAAAGACTGAATCTATAAATGGACTATTTCAGTTTAATCTGCATGTTAAAGTGTTAACTGTTATTTGAATGTTATGGGTACTGTTAATCTAAAAGGGGAGGAATTGTAGTGTATGTACCTTTAAGAGAGAACTACTTTTACTGCTCCTGTATACTGTAGTACCGGCAGTGACCACACCTGTATGTAAGCCTTGAGCATGCCTCTGTACTGTTAGTCTTTAGACTACCCTCCTCCAGTAAACACCTGTTGATTGTTAAGTTACAGCCTCCGTCTAGTTATTGGAAAACATCATACTTTAAGAATCACGGATTCAACAGCCTCCATCCCGACCCCACCCGATTTTCGTGAGTGTCGGGTCAGCCGCTCCCAAACTGACCCGACTGGAACCGGTGGGACAGGTAATTAAGGCAGTTAAGAGCCTGTTAACTCTCTTGCTAATTCTATTTTTATAGTGGTTTCCCATTTTCGTGCTTCTGGTTCCTCTTTCCCGTCTTGTCAGAAACAGGCCAACTGTAAGGAGATGAGTTTCTCGAGGACATGATTTGTCGTCATTGGTGCAGCGCTTTAAAAATGCTTCTGTAACACGACTGACATTCAAATGCAACAACTTTGTTGTTGGAGGTTTGGAATAAGATAGCACCACAACCAGCCACAACAGCAGCACCAGCACCAGGAGTGCCAACCTCCTCCTTACCCACCTGATGATGCACTGGACACAGGGCATCAGCCCGACAAAAGTTGCTGGCCATGAGGCATCACTATGGCCAGATTTTCTTCACGTGATGCTGTAAATCCTGGCTGCCACATGATGTGCCAGGTTGACACCATCCCACACCAGCACCGTGAAGCATCCCTTTAACGCCCAAGCCATTCCATGCACACTCATCACTATAGCGGGGGGGGGCGGAGTTATGACTGAACAATCACTGGAACTCAGCAAGACACTTCTCAATGTGTGCTCAGATCTGTCCAATAAGGGGCACTTTTGGAAAAAGATATTACACTGCATGACAACACATTACCCAAAACTTCACATGGACATTGGCTAAACCTCTCAAGTGCCTACCCTTGTGTGTTGTTAGTTGGTATGCTTGCAGTAGGATGAGAGTGAGTGTGAGGGGTGACTAGTGAGATGGGGAAGTGATAAAGTAGATAGAGAGGGTTGGGTGGAGGTTCAAGGTAAATTGGTGTCCTGGGGAGGGCAGCACCTCAATGCTGTCAAACACTGACAGATCAACTGTCAAAATAAAATTGTGCATGGTTCCTTTAAGGCAACTGGGAAATGACGAGTCGTCAAATGACATCATCAGACCCGCTTCCTGTTAATTGGCCGGGAAACCAGCAGGGCGAGCTTAACAAGGCCAATCAAGGGAAAATCACGTCTGCAGAGCGGAGGCAGCTGGGAGCGGGACTGGAACCTGGAAACCCACTGACCCGCCCCCATCCCGCCTCCAGAATTAAATTCGCGGCCTTAGTTTCTCAAGTACTTTTTCTCTACTGATATTAATTACTTAAAGTTCCTCACTTTTAATAGCCCCTTTGTTCCCCACTATTTTTGGTACGAAGCTTGGCTTAATAATAGAGGAATAGAGTACAAAAGCAAGGAAGTTATGCTAAACCTTTTTAAATCACTGGTTCGGCCTCAGCTGGAGTGTTGTGCACAATTCTGGCGCAGTATGTTAAGTTTTTAAATGTCTGAAAATATTTTTACCATGTTAAAAAACATTATTTGAGAACAATGAATAAAAAGCTCCTCCTGCACATCTCCCAGTGTCCTGGGGATTTAGAAACTGCAAAGTGAGGCTCCCCCGGCCCATTAGCTGTTCAGAATCAATCTTCCTCAGATTAATAATTCTGGGCACCACTTTTTAGGAAGGATGTTGCGGCCTTAGGGAGGGTGCAGAGGAGGTTTACTAGAACGGTACCAGGGATGCGGGACTTTAGTTATGTGGAGAGACTAGAGAAGCTGGGGTTGTTCTCCTTAGAGCAGAGAAGGTTAAAGGGAGATTTGATAGAGGTGTTCAAGATCATGAGGGATTTTGATAGAGTAAATGAGGAGAAACTGTTTCCACTTGCAGTCGGGTCAGTAACCAGAGGACACAGATTTAAGGTCATTGGCAAAAGAACTGGAGGCGAGGTGAGGAGAATATTTTTTATGCTGCTAGTTGTTATAATTGGAATCCACTGCCTGAAAGGGTGGTGGAAGCAGATTCAATAATAACTTTCAAAAGAACATTGGATAAATACTTGAAGGGAAAAAATTTGCAGGGCTAGGGGGAAAGGGCAGGGGAATGGGACTAATTGGATAGCTCTTTCAAAGAGCCTGCACAGACATGATGAGTTAAATGGCCTCATGTGCTGTATAATTCTATGATTCTCTATAGCACCTTTAACGTAGTAAAACATCCCAAGGTGCTTCACAAGAGCGTTATCAGACAAAATTTAACACCGAGCCACATAAGGAGATATTAGGACATGTGACCAAAAGCTTGATCAAAGAGGTAGATTTTAATAAACGTCTTAAAGGAGGGCATGACACGCTGTTCCAGCATACCCAGTGGCAACCCCAAAATAATCTTGCTGAATTCACCAAGGCTAGAGGTAAGGAAGACCCGGCTTTCCTGGTGAGTTTACTTTGTGGTTGTCACCAGTTACGGAGGACCCAGACATTGGGAGCCAGCTGCACTGGCACAGATCTGGAACAATATAAAAGTGGTTTTATAGTTCAAGGCATAGAAAAATAGGTAACAGGACAAGGGATGAGATCTGTCACTGAATGCTGCATTTTCAAAGAAAAGTCACAAGCTGATTGTGATCTTTTAAAATCCATTGCTCTGCCGAGTCACTTCACCAGCTATCTGTCTGTACACTGCAACATTAAGAGGAACCGTGTACAGTTTGTTTCGTTTGATTGAGGAGAAGTTAGTCAGCCTTGCTGCAGCTGTATGATGACTTGTCTCCACAAACAAGTCTAATAAGCTGAATATTCATGTATGCGGCCCCGGGTTCAGTTGAATATTCAAATGCCATATTTACTATTCACAACCGCCCTGTAAGGAAATGGTCAGCAGTGAAATTTGCCTTTACTTTAGGAGTGTGAACCTGTGACACACGAGGGCCTTCTTTTGATGTGTGTGTATGCACAGTTCCATTCTGGGCAGTGTTTTTGAAACCTGGTGTTGGGTATTTTGCTGTTAGTTTTGAAAATCAATTTTCTCCTTTTCCCTCTTTAGCTCACATTCTGTCATATGCCAACTCACAAAGTGAACTATGTCGAAAATTTAAGGGCTGATTCTCCAATTGGGTGGTTCCTGCGAGGAATGGCACTCACAGAGAAGGCTTATCAGCAAATTACAGGGTCGCAACATCTGATTTAAATAAATGTAAAATCAGGCACTGTGGGCCCATGATTTCCCGACCACTGCTCCCTATGGGTGTGGCTCCTTGCCCTGAGTGACCAATTGTGGAATCGATTGCCTAGAAATTCATTGAGGTTGCACCCATTTTTCAGACGCAAAACGGGCACCTAAGCAACATTATGGCGGGTGGTGTGCACACTCATTCTGCGCCAGAAGTGCACTGATGATGCATCTTCAGGGAGGCTCGTCTCCTCTTCCTGAAGCAGCAGAGGTATCTACACATTTTCAGCATCTGACAAGGGTTAGGTTTTAGTGTGAAGACAGAGCAGAGGAAGAAGTGACTGGTGAAACCATGTCATGCAGAGTGTGTAGTGTGAGATAGAAGTAAGAAGGGAAAAAGAAGATAAGGTGTGAAGAAACCCTGCATGACATCTCCTCCAGCAATACCACTCACCACAGCCATGACTCTCCCCATGCCTATGATGGCCAGCACATTTTCTTCGAGAAGGGAGAGGGTGTGAAGGCAGGCTTGGCTTCATCCAGTGGAAGCCTCCTGTCTCAAGTTGTGTGCGATTTTCTCCTGCAAGACAGAAAGGATGTATTAGTGAGAGTCTTGTGAGGTAGTTAGAGAATGCGCCTGTCATGTAGAGTAGTTATAATGCAGTGTGTAAGATGTGAAGTCTGGGGAAGTGAGGGTTGCAGTAGTGGTTTGTATGTGAATATGAGAAGAAGGAGGTGGAGTGAAGTGTGGCGCTGTGATTGTATGAGAATGAAGGGAAGCGGGGGATGGGAGTATTGTGAGTGGTGAGGCTGGAGGTGTGAGCAGAGAGTGAGAGAGCAGGATTCTAACCTTGACAATTCTGCTGAGGTCATTGAACTTCTTTCAACATTACAACCATGTCCTGCGAGCTAAGCTACTGGCATTGACCACCTCTTCCGACTAGCAGCAGAGGTGTTGCCTAGAGGGCTTTCTGACCAAAGGGTGAACAGGATCTCCCTCCTCTTGTCCACTGCTTGCACCAGGGCCTCCAATGCAGCATGTTCGGACATCATCCAGCCATCCACTTAAATCTGGGCAGTTTCCCGCTGTCTGCAGCTAGGAACATAGGAATAAAGTAGGTCATTCAGCCGCTCGAGCCTGCTCCGTCATTCAATTAGATCATGGCTGATGTGTACCTCAACTCAATTTACCAGCCTTAGCTCTGTATCCCTTGATACCCTTACCTAACAAAAATTTATCAATCTCAGTCTTGAAAGCTCCAATTGTCCCAGAATCCACAGCCTTTTGGGGAGAGAGTTCTAGATTTCTACTATCCTTTGTGTGAAACAGTGCGTCCTGATTTCCCTCCTAAATGGCCTAGCTCTAATTTTAAGATTCTGTCTGCTTGTTCGTGATTCCCCCATCAGAGGAAATAGTTTCGCTCTATCTACCCTATCGAATCCTTTTAACATTTTAAGCACCATGATCAGATCACCCCTAAACCTTCTAAGCTCCAGGGAATGCAAACCAAGTTTATGCAACCTATCCTCATAATTTAGCCCTTTAAGTCCGGTGTCATTCTGATGAATCTGCGCTGCACCCCCTCCAATGCCAATATATCCTTCCGAATGTGTGGTGCCCAAAACTGAATGCAGTACTCCAGATGGGTCTGACCAAGGCTCTGTACAACTGAGGCCATAACTTCCTCCCTTTTGTATTCCAACCCCTTGAGATAAAGGCAAACATTCAATTAGCCATTTTGATTAATTTGTGTACCTGTTTACTAGCTGTAAATGATTTGTGTACTTGGACTCCCAAATCTTTTTGCTCCTCTATAGTTCCCAGTATCTCACCATTTAGAAAATACTCTGATTTATCTTTCTTAGATCCCAAATGGATGACTTCACATTTGACATATTGAACTCCATCTGCTACAGTTTTCCCCATTCGCTTAATCTGTCTATGTCCCTTTGCAACTTGCTGTTCCCAACTGTATTACTTACTGCCCCTCTGAACTTAGTGCCATCTGCAACTTCGATATACAACTCTCTATTCCTTCACCCAAGTCATTAATAAATATGGTGTAAAGTTGAGGCCCCAGAACCAACGTTCCCTTTAAACTGCGCGGCCATGCTGCCGTGCGGCAGTCATGAGGTCCCGCGCAAAAGGTGAGCTGGCTTCACAATGCAAAAAAACGCACATGCACGGAAGATTGAATGGGCCGCGGAGCCCGTTAAAGGGGCCGCGTGACCCCCAAAAATTTAGAGGGAACATTATCCAGAACAGATCCCCGGGGGACACCACTTGTCACATCCTGCCAATCTGAGTACCTACCATAAGAACATAAGAACATAAAAACATAAGAAATAGGAGCAGGAGTAGGCCAATCGGCCCCCCGAGCCTGCTCCACCATTCAATAAGATCATGGCTGATCTGATCCTAACCTCAAATCTTCTATCACTCTCCAGCCACCCGAACCCATGTGATCTCCCGGGAGAGGCGAAAAACCAGATAAAAGACCCAATGGCCAATTTGGGAGAAAGAAATCTGGGAAATTCCTCTCCGACCCATCTAGGCGATCAAAATTCTTCCAGGAGATCACTCTGTCCCTATATTTTCTACAGTACTTACCTTCTGTAAAGGCGATCTCCACCCCAGCCAGGAACAGGAATAAAACCATCTCCTGAAATCTAACACAGAATTAGAACACAGTAGGAGTAGAACCAGGCTACACGGCCCCTGGGCCCACTCCACTACCCACAGGGCCATGACCATTCCGAACCTAGACTCATGTCCAATTTCCTGCCCGTTCCCCGTAACCCTTAATTCCCTTTACTTCTAGGAAACTATCTATTTCTGTTTTAAATCTATTTAATGATTTAGCTTCCACAGCTTTCTGGGGCAGCAAATTCCACAAACCTACCACCCTCTGAGTGAAGAAGTTTCTCCTCATCTCAGTTTTGAAAGAGCAGCCCCTTATTCTAAGATTATGCCCCCTAGTTCTAGTTTCACCCATCATTGGGAACATCCTCACCGCATCCACCCGATCAAGCCCCTTCACAATCTTATATGTTTCAATAAGATCGCCTCTCATTCTTCTGAACTCCAATGAGTAGAGTCCCAATCTACTCAACCTCTCCTCATATGACCACCCCCTCATCCCCGGGATTAACCGAGTGAACCTTCTTTGTACTGACTCGAGAGCAAGTATGTCTTTTCTTGAGTATGGACACCAAAACTGTATGCAGTATTCCAGGTGCGGTCTCACCAATACCTTGTACAACTGCAGCAAAACCTCCCTGTTTTTATATTCCATCCCCCTAGCAATAAAAGCCAACATTCCATTGGCCTTCTTGATCACTTGCTGCACCTGCATACTAACTTTTTGAGTTTCGTGCACCAGGACCCCCAGATCCCTTTGTACTACAGTACTTTCCAGTTTCTTGCCATTAAGATAATAACTTGCTCTATGACTTTTCCTGCCAAAGTGCATAACCTCACACTTTCCAGTATTGTATTCCATCTGCCAAATCTCTGCCCACTTACTTAGCCTGTCTATGTCCCTTTGCAGGTTTTTTATGTCCTCCTCACTCACTACTTTCCGTCCCATCTTTGTATCATCTGCAAACTTTGATATGTTACACTCGGTCCCCTCTTCCAAATTGTTAATATAGATTGTAAAGAGTTGGGGATCCAGGACTGACCCCTGCGGAACACCACTAGTTACTGGTTGCCAATCTGAGAACGAACCATTTATCCCAACTCTCTGCTTTCTGTTAGAGAGCCAATCCTCCACCCACGCCAGAATATTACCCCCAATCCCGAGATTTTTTATCTTGAGCAATAATCTTTTGTGTGGCACCTTGTCAAATGCCTTTTGGAAGTCTAAATACAATACATCCACTGGTTCCCCTTTATCCACCCTGTATGTTACTTCCTCAAAAAACTCAAGCAAATTTGTCAAACATGACTTCCCCTTCATGAAACCATGCTGAGTTTGTCCTATTAAATTATGTTTATCCAAATGTCCCATTACTGTCTCCTTAATAATGGACTCTAACATTTTACCAACCACAGATGTTAGACTAACAGGTCTATAGTTTCCAGCCTTCTGCCTACTACCCTTTTTAAATAAGGGTGTTACATTAGCAGTTTTCCAATCTGCCGGGACCTTTGCTGAGTCCAGGGAGTTTTGGAAAATTATTACCAATGCATCCACAATCCCTACCGCCACTTCCCTCAAGACCCTAGGATGTAAGCCATCAGGTCCAGGGGATTTATCCGCCTTCAGTCCCATTATTTTACCAAGTACCACTTCCTTAGTGATTTTAATCGTATTTAGTTCCTCCCCCGCTAGAGCCCCCTGTTTGTCCAGTGTTGGGATATTCTTAGTGTCCTCTACCGTAAAGACTGATACAAAATAATTGTTCAGCGTTTTTGCCATCTCCATGTTTCCCACCATTAATTTCCCGGTCTCATCCTCTAAGGGACCAACATTTACTTTAGCCACCCTTTTTCTTTTTATATAACTATAGAAACGTTTGCTGTCTGTTTTTATATTTTTTGCTAATTTACTTTCATAATCTATCTTCCCTTTTTTAATCAATCTTTTAGTTATTTTTTGCTGTCTTTTAAAGACTTCCCAATCTTCCATCCTCCCACTAGATTTGGCTACCTTATATGCCCTTGTTTTTAGTCGGATACTATCCTTAATTACTTTACTTAGCCACGGATGGCTATCTTTTCTTTAACACCCTTTTTTCCTCAGTGGAATATATATTTTTTGGAAGTTGTAAAATAACTCCTTAAATGTACACCACTGATCATGTACCGTCTTACCCTTTAATCTATTTTCCCAGTCCACTCTAATCAATTCCGCTCTCATACCTTCATAGTCTCCTTTATTCAAGCTCAGCACGCTTGTTTGAGATCCAACCTTCTCACCCTCTAATTGAATATGGAACTCAACCATGTTATGGTCACTCATTCCAAGGGGATCCTTTACTAGGACATTTTTAATTAATCCTGTCTCATTACACAGGACCAAATATAAGGTTGCTTGCCCCCTGGTCGGCTCAGTTACATACTGCTCAAGAAACCCATCCCTAATACACTCAATGAACTCATCCTCAAGGCTGCTCTGCCCAATTTGATTTGTCCAGTTAATATGATAATTAAAATCCCCCATAATTATAGCTGTTCCCTTATTACAAGCCTCAACTATTTCCTGATTAATACTCCGTCCAACAGAGTTGCAACTGTTCGGAGGCCTATACACTACACCCACTAATGTTTTTTTCCCCTTATTATTCCTTATCTCCACCCAAACTGTTTCACTATCCTGCTCCTTTGACCCAATATCATTTCTCTGTATTACAGTGATTTCTTCCTTTATTAACATAGCCACCCCACCTCCTCTCTCTTCCTGCCTGTCCTTCCTGATTGTTAAATAACCTGGTATGTTTAATTCCCAGTCATGGTCACCCTGCAGCCATGTTTCTGTAATGGCCACAAGATCATACCCATATGTTGTTATTTGTGCCGTTAACTCATTCATTTTGTTACGAATGCTACGTGCATTCAGATAAAGAAATTTCAAATATGTTTTGTAACACTTAGTTCCTGTTTTTTCCCTTTTTAGTACTTTACTTTTTACTCCATACCTTCTGTCCCTTCCTGACACGTTCTGTTTTTTAATTCGCCCACTGCTACCTAAGTCTATGACTTTTTCTGTTGTCATTTCTATTATTTGCTCTCTGGAAACCTCCCCCCCCCCACTAATTAGTTTAAAGCCCTCTCTACAGCCCTAGTTATATGATTCGCCAGGACTCTAGTCCCAGCACTGGCCAAGTGGAGTCCGTCCCAACGGAACAGCTCCCTCCTGTCCCAGTACTGGTGCCAGTGTCCCAAGAAGCAAAACCCATTTCTCCCACACCAGTCTTTGAGCCACGCATTTTACTCTTTAATTTTATTTATCCTAGCCAAATTCGCTCGTGGCTCAGGTAGTAACCCAGAGATTATTACCCTTGAGGTTCTGTTTTTTAATTTGACCCCTAGCTGCTCATACTCCTTTAACAGAACCGTCTTCCTTGTCCTATCTACGTCATTTGTACCAACATGGACCACGACAACTGGATCCTCCCCCTCCCACTCCAAGTTTCTTTCCAGCCCAGAAGAGATGTCCTTAACCCTGGCACCGGGCAGGCAACACAGCCTTCGGGACACCCTCTCTTGACTGTGGAGAACCCTATCTATCCCCCTAATGATACTATCCCCTACCACTACAACATTTCTTTTTACTCCCTCCACTTGAATGGCCCCCTGTACCATGGTGCTGTGGCCAGGTTGCTCATCCTCCCTGCAGTCCCCGCTCCTGCCCTCACAGGGAGTAAGACCCTCGATCCTTCTTGACAAGAGCAAGGGCTGCGTCTCCTTCAACACTACATCCTGGATCCCTGTATGTTCCTCACTCGTAGTCACACCATCCTGTCCCTGACCATGGACTACATCTGCAGTAATTAACTTCATAGGTGTGACCATCTCCTGAAACATAGAGTCCAGGAACTTCTCCCCCTCCCTGATGTGTCGCAGTGTCTGAAGCTCAGTCTCAAGCTCTTTAACATGGAGCTTGAGTTCCTCTAGCAGCAAACACTTATTGCAAATGTAATCACTGTGAGCCTCAATGGGGTCCACCAGCTCCCACATTTCACAACAGTGACACATCACCTGTTCACCCATATCTATGTAATTAATTAAATTTATTATTATTAGTTATGAAGGCCCTCTGCCCCGATGTAGATGATACTATTACACCACTATTCAATAGGACTTACCAACTTAAAGGAATAAAAGAGAAGGAAGAAAACCAACCAACCAGCTGATCACCAACCTCCTCCTTGAATACTGTCTGTGGGGCCTGTTTGGTTGACCCGTCTCGCTGCTCCGCCTCCGCAGTGCTGTCTAAGCCTGGGAGTGGGGAAAACAGAACAAAAAACACCCTCACCTCCCACTTTTTTGAACTCTCCCTCTTACCAAACTGTAGCAGCACTCAATGCACAGCACTCCATGCACAAGCACTAGTCCCGCCCCTTTTATACCCGGATTCTACTTCCGGGTTAAACTCCCCAACAGTTTAATATACACTTAAAAATTAAACACACTTCAAATAATTAACTTTTTAACACACTAAAATTCACAAAATACACTTAAATGACTTTTCTCCCTCTTACCAAACTGTAGCAGCACTCAATGCACAGCACTCAATGCACAAGCACTAGCCCCGCCCCTTTTATACCTGGATTCTACTTCCGGGTTAAACTCCCCAACAGTTTAATATACACTTAAAAATTAAACACACTTCAAATAATTAACTTTTTAACACTAAAATTCACAAAATACACTTAAATGACTTTTCTCCCTCGAACCAAACTCTAGCAGCACTCAATGCACAGCATCACTCTCTGTCTCCTCCCTCCCAACCAATTTCCAACCCAAGTTAAAAGGCTGCCTCCAATTCTGTGCACACTCAATTTTGCCAATAACATTTTGGGTGGAACCTTATCGAATGTCTTCTGGAAATCCTTATAGATAACATCCTTGCCTACCTTTCTTGCCTACCTTATTAGTGATCTCCTCAAAAGATTCAACTAGATTAGTCAGACATTACTTACCCTTAATAAAGCCATGCTGGCTCTCTCTGATCTGCTCATATTTGTTCAATTGATCAGTCACTATATCCCTAATGACTGATTCCAGTAGCTTCTCTGCATCTACCCTTTAAGAGGTGCTGGTGTCAGACTTCATATTTCCTGCTCCCCACCCCATCTCCCTCCCCCAAACAGGCATGCAGCCAATGAATAGCACAGGTAGTGCTGGCTGCATGCCTCAATCACTTTAATGAGGTCTCAGCATTAATTTTGCATTCTGCCTTGGACCACGTGAACAAGTGTGTTTGAATTTCTAGGCCATCATGTTTTCTACAAGAAGATAGTCAGGCAATCTGCTCCTCGGTTTCTATGGTTGCCATTCATGGACTAGCCACCAGAAAATGTGGAAGAGAAGCTTAGGATTAGTCATCCTCTGAATTTCCCTCCTGTTCTGTAGGAGAGTACCTGGTCTCTGTTGGCGCCACCCTCAATGGCAAGGCCTGGGGAATCATGGATCTAATCCTGTGTCCTACCACACTGGGCTACATTTTGTTGACACATCCAACACATTGCACCACCATGACACCCTTTTACTGGTGAGAAAACAAATGAAAAAAATGGATGGGTAGCCGAAAATATTGAACTTCCTTCTTAAAGAAAGAAATTTATCAGTGGGAAAAGAGTCAACTAAAAGTGGTGGCTCATGCACGGTACTTTGGATGCCAGCAGCTCATCACTAATGTGCCCAGGTCACTCTCCATCACATGTGCCCGGACGGCAAGTGCTGGCAGAAGGTTTGACTACTCAATGATGGAACAAATTACAGGCAAGCTCAATCTGCGCGATTGCTGGATTACTTCTATTGGATGATTGCTGGCTTACTCCTGTTGGTTGATTTCTGCCACACTCCTATTGGTTGACTGCTGGCTTACTCCTATTGGTTGATTGTTGGCTTACTCCTATTGGTTCATTGCTGGCACACTCCTATTGGTTGATTGCTGGCTTACTCCTACTGGTTCATTGCTGGCATACTTCTATTGGTTGCTGACTTACACCTGGTGGCTGCTTGTAGGTAATGGTAGGCTGACTGGTTGGTGGGTTGTGGGTTGGTGGGTTGGAAGGCCTCTTTTCATCTATATGGTTCAGTTACTCATAAGTATAAAGTGCAGATCTCTAGAAAATACACCAAGTAAAGCATGAAAAACAATATTTTATTTTCAGATCCTTCCTAGATAGAAGATCTTGTGCATCATGTACTGTATGCCCACTTCTAAATTGCCGCCACAGCTCTGGCCAGTAAGCTAGTATATCATTTCCTTACCTAGCCCAGGGACACACACGCCAATTGTAGCCAAGTCCTCCCAGCCTGCCTGCCACCAAAAGCCTTGGATTAGGTAACTCAGTACGAATCAGGGATCAAACCTGAGGTCTTCTTGGATGTGGTTAATCCTGCCTATAGCTGCTGAGCTGAAAAGGTAGCCTGCAGATTTGTCTTTAAAAGCTACCTGTGTGAGTACTCTACCTCACTCCACTTAAGTGCACTCATAGAATCATAGAATGGTTACAGCACGGAAGAAGGCCATTCGGCCTGTCGAGCCCGTGCTGACTCTCAGCTAGTCCCACTCGAGCCCTTTCCCTGTAGCCCTGCAAATTTTTTTCCTTCAGATACTTATCCAACTCCCTTTTAAAAGATAAGATTGAGTCTGCCTCCATCACCCTTTCAGGCAGTGCATTCCAGATCTTAACCACTCACTGCATAAAAACATTTTTTCTTACATCGCCTTTGATTCTTTTGCCAATCACCTTAAATCTGTGTCCTCTGGTTCTCGACTCTTCTGCCAATGGGAACAGTTTCTCTCTACTCTGTCCAGACCCATCATGATTTTGAACACCTCTATCAAATCTCCTCTCAAACTTCTCTGCTCCAAGGAGAACAACCCCAGCTTCTCCAGTCTATCAACGTAACTGAAGTCCCTCATTCCTGGGACATTCTCATGAATCTTTTCTGCACCTTCTCTAAGGCCTTCACATCTTTCCTAAAGTGTGGTGCCCAGAATTGGACACATTACTCCAGTTGGGGTCGAACCAGTGTTTATACAGGTTCATCATAATTTCCACACTTTTGTACTCTATACCTCTATTTATGAAGTCCAGGATCCCATAAGCCATTTTAACTACTTTCTCAACCTGCCCCGCCACCTTCAACAATTTGTGCACACATACCCACAGGTCTCTCTGTTCGTGCACCCCCTTTAGGATTGTACCATTTAGTTTATATGTTCTCTCCTCATTCTTTCTACAAAAATGTATCACTTCACACTTTTCTGCATTAAATTTCATCTGCCACGTGTCCGCCCATTTCACCAGCCTGTCTATGTCTTCCTGAAGTCTACCACTCTCCTCCTCACTGTTCACTATACTTCCAAGTTTTGTGTCATCTGCAAATTTTGAAATGGTGCCCTGTCCACCCACGTCCAAGTCATTAATATATATCAAGAAAAGCAGTGGTCCTAGAACCGACCCCTGGGGAACACCACTGTATACCTTCCTCCAGTCTGAAAAACAACCGTTCACCACTACTCTCTGTTTCCTGTCACTTAGCCAATTTTGTATCCATGCTGCCACTGTCCCTGTTATTCCATGGGCTTCAACTTTGCTGGCAAACCCATTATGTGGCACTTTGTCGAACGCCTTTTGGAAATCCATGTACACTACGTCAACCCTCTCTGTTACCTCATCAAAAAACTCGATCAAGTTGGTTAACCACAATTTGCCTTTAACAAATTGGTGCTGGCTTTCCTTAATTAATCCACACCAATCCAAGTGACCGTTAATTTTGTCCCTGATTACTGTTTCTAAAAGCTTCCCCACTACCGAGGTTAAACTGACTGGCCTGTAGTTGCTGGGTTTAACTTTACACCCTTTTTTGAACAATAGTGTAACATTTGCAACTCTCCAGTCCTCTGGCACCACCCCGTATCTATGCAGGATTGGAATATTATGGCCAGTACCTCAGCGATTTCCTCCCTCAATTCCCTCAGCATCCTACGATGTACCCCATCCGCTCCTGATGATTTATCTACTTTAAGTACAGCCAGCCTTTCTAATACCTCTTTTTTTATCAATTTTTATCCTATCAAGTGTCACCACTACCTCCTCCTTCACTATGTCTATGGAAGCATCCTCTTCCTTGATGAAGACAGATGCAAAATACTCATTTAGTACCTCAGCCATAAACTCTGCCTCCATGCATAGGTCTCCTTTTTGGTCCCTAATGGGCCCCACCACGCCTCTTACTAACCTTTTACTATTTATATGCCTATAGAAGACTTTTGGATTACCTTTTATGTTGGCTACAACTCTATTCTCATACACTCTCTTTGCCCCTCTTATTTTCTTTTTGACTTCTCCTCTGACCTTTCTCTATATAGCCTGATTCTCAGATGTATTTGCAACCTGACATCTGTCATACGCGCTCTTTTACTGCTCATCATATTCTCTATCTGTTTCGTCATCCAGGGAGCCCTGACTTTAGTTGCCTTGCCTTTCCCCCTAGTGGGAATGTACCTCAACTGTACCTGAACTATTTCCTCTTTAAAGGCAGCCCATTGTTCCATTACAGTTTACCCGGGCCAGATCTGTTCAAATCCCACTGAAATTGACTTTCCCCCAGTTAAACCCTTTTACTCTAGATTGCTCCCTTTCCTTTTCCATAGCTAATCTAAACTGTCTGCTAATAAGGATCACAATGAAAATCACTCAACATTCGTTGCACCAAAGGGCATGTCCAAGACACAGAGATACATGTGGCCCTTGAACTTCTATTGCCTGGCTTGTGAAGCCCCAGTTGGATTTTCTCTCTTTGCATGTTTATGCACATAACCTGTTATCTGTTTATTACCCTTTTCATACAGGGATTTTGTAACTGTCTATTCTGGTGTGTTTTCAGTGCCACTGGTCCTGCTGACTGAATCCTCTTTGTGATTGGATGTTACCAAGGTCTGTCACCTACTGCAGGCCCACAGACAGTGTAGCAATGCAAATATAGGGGGTGGGTTATGTCCTTCCTCTGTCAGCAGAGACAATGATGGATTAGTCCTTGGCCGTTTAAACTGCCTGGGCCTGGAGGATTGTTTGGTGGATTCAGATCAATCAAAGTGCCACCTTTTTGCTGCCTTTACCAATCCTCCAGGCCCAGGAGGTTCAAAGAGCTTCCTCACTGTTGTAATTGGATTTGAGTATGGAGGTGGTATCATTGGATGTGGATGCAACAACAGCAGAAGCCGGAGACCAGAGGCAGCAGACTTGAAAGTGGAGGTGGTACTGAAAGCAAAGGTAGTAGAGACAAAGTGGGAAAAGCAGAGCAGAGATTATATCAGGCGGTCAGCAACAGTGGAGGACTGTGGAAGGCGGTGGAGCAGACCAGGCCAGGCTGCACAGGACTGCTGACCGCTGAATTGGTGGTGGATAAGGTGAGGCTGGGCTGCACAGGACCGCCGACAGTGCTGGAGCAGACCAGGCCAGACTGTGCAGGACCGCTGACAGTGGTGGAGCAGACCAGGCCAGACTGTGCAGGACCGCTGACAGTGGTGGAGCAGACCAGGCCAGACTGTGCAGGACCGCTGACAGTGGTGGAGCAGACCAGGCCAGACTGTGCAGGACCGCTGACAGTGCTGGAGCAGACCAGGCCAGACTGTGCAGGACCGCTGACAGTGGTGGAGCAGACCAGGCCAGACTGTGCAGGACCGCTGACAGTGGTGGAGCAGACCAGGCCAGACTGTGCAGGACGGCTGACAGTGGTGGAGCAGACCAGGCCAGACTGTGCAGGACCGCTGACAGTGGTGGAGCAGACCAGACCAGACTGTACAGGACCGCTGACAGTGGTGGAGCAGACCAGGCCAGACTGTGCAGGACGGCTGACAGTGGTGGAGCAGACCAGGCCAGACTGTGCAGGACCGCTGACAGTGGTGGAGCAGACCAGGCCAGACTGTGCAGGACTGCTGACAGTGGTGGAGCAGACCAGGCCAGACTGTGCAGGACCGCTGACAGTGGTGGAGCAGACCAGGCCAGACTGTGCAGGACTGCTGGCAGTGGTGGAGCAGACCAGGCCAGACTGTGCAGGACCGCTGACAGTGGTGGAGCAGACCAGGCCAGACTGTGCAGGACCGCTGACAGTGGTGGAGCAGACCAGGCCAGACTGTGCAGGACTGCTGACAGTGGTGGAGCAGACCAGGCCAGACTGTGCAGGACTGCTGACAGTGGTGGGGCAGACCAGGCCAGACTGTGCAGGACCGCTGACAGTGGTGGAGCAGACCAGGCCAGACTGTGCAGGACTGCTGACAGTGGTGGAGCAGACCAGGCCAGACTGTGCAGGACCGCTGACAGTGGTGGAGCAGACCAGGCCAGACTGTGCAGGACTGCTGACAGTGCTGGAGCAGACCAGGCCAGACTGTGCAGGACCGCTGACAGTGGTGGAGCAGACCAGGCCAGACTGTGCAGGACCGCTGACAGTGGTGGAGCAGACCAGGCCAGACTGTGCTGGACTGCTGACAGTGGTGGAGCAGACCAGGCCAGACTGTGCAGGACCGCTGACAGTGGTGGAGCAGACCAGGCCAGACTGTGCAGGACCGCTGACAGTGGTGGAGCAGACCAGGCCAGACTGTGCAGGACCGCTGACAGTGGTGGAGCAGACCAGGCCAGACTGTGCAGGACCGCTGACAGTGGTGGAGCAGACCAGGCCAGACTGTGCAGGACCGCTGACAGTGGTGCAGCAGACCAGGCCAGACTGTGCAGGACTGCTGACAGTGGTGGAGCAGACCAGGCCAGACTGTGCAGGACCGCTGACAGTGGTGGAGCAGACCAGGCCAGACTGTGCAGGACCGCTGACAGTGGTGGAGCAGACCAGGCCAGACTGTGCAGGACCGCTGACAGTGGTGGAGCAGACCAGGCCAGACTGTGCAGGACGGCTGACAGTGGTGGAGCAGACCAGGCCAGACTGTGCAGGACTGCTGACAGTGGTGGAGCAGACCAGGACAGACTGTGCAGGACTGCTGGCAGTGGTGGAGCAGACCAGGCCAGACTGTGCAGGACCGCTGACAGTGCTGGAGCAGACCAGACCAGACTGTGCAGGACCGCTGACAGTGGTGGAGCAGACCAGGCCAGACTGTGCAGGACCGCTGACAGTGGTGGAGCAGACCAGGCCAGACTGTGCAGGACTGCTGACAGTGGTGGAGCAGACCAGGCCAGACTGTGCAGGACCGCCGACAGTGGTGGAGCAGACCAGGCCAGACTGTGCAGGACCGCTGACAGTGGTGGAGCAGACCAGGCCAGACTGTGCAGGACTGCTGACAGTGGTGGAGCAGACCAGGCCAGACTGTGCAGGACTGCTGGCAGTGGTGGAGCAGACCAGGCCAGACTGTGCAGGACTGCTGACAGTGGTGGAGCAGACCAGGCCAGACTGTGCAGGACCGCTGACAGTGGTGGAGCAGACCAGGCCAGACTGTGCAGGACCGCTGACAATGGTGGAGCAGACCAGGCCAGACTGCACAGGACCGCTGACAACAATAGATCGGGCCAGATCTTTGGTGTTGGGGGCTTGAATTCCAATGCTATCGTGGCTGGCCTCCCATTTACCACCCTCCATAAACTTAAGCTCATCCAAAACTCTGCTGCCCGAAGTCCCGTTCACCCATCACCCCTGGCTCCTGGTCTGGCAACGCCTCGAATCTAAAATTGTCATGCTTGCTTTCAAATTCCTCCATTGCCTCACTCCACCCTATCTCTATAATCTTCTCCAGCCCCAAAACCATCCGAGAAATCTGCACTCCTCTAATTTAGGCCTCTTGTGATCCCCGATTTTAATCGCTTCACCATTGGCAGCCGTGTCTTCAGCTGCCAAGGTCCTAAGCTCTGGAATTCCATCCTTAAACCTCTCCGCTTCTCTACCTCCCTCTCGCCCTTTAAGATGCTCCTTAAAACCTACCTCATCATCAGCTCTGATATTCCGTTATGTGGCTTGATGTCAAATTTTGATAACGCTCCTGTGAAGTGCCTTGGGATGTTTTACTACGTTAAAGGCGCTATATAAATGCAAGTTGTTTTTGTGTTTGAGGCTTGGATTTCCAGGGTTGCGAATTTGGAATTCCAATGTTCGGAATTTAGATTTCTGGTGTTGGGATTTGGATATTTGGTGTTGGGAATTTGGATTACCGGTGTTGGGAAATTGGATTTCCGGTGTTCGGAATTTGGATTTCTGGCGTTCAGAATTTAGATTTCTGGTGTTGGGATTTGGATTTTCGGTGTTGGGAATTTGGATTTCCGGTGTTGGGATTTGGATTTCTGGCGTTCGGAATTTTGATTTCTGGCGTTCGGAATTTCGATTTCTGGTGTTCGGAATTTGGAATTCTGCCGTTCAGAATTTGGATTTCTGGTGTTGAGATTTTGATTACTGGTGTTGGGATTTGGATTCCGGTGTTGGGATTTTGAATACTGGTGTTGGGATTTGGATTCTGTTGTTGGGAATTGGATTACTGGTATTGGGTTTTGGAATCTGGTGTTGGGATTTGGATTTCTGGTGTTGGGATTTGGATTCCGCTGTTGAGATTTTGATTACTGGTGTTGAAATTTGGATTCCGGTGTTGAGATTTTGATTTCTGGTGTTGGGATATGGATTCCGGTGTTGAGATTTTGATTTCTGGTGTTGGGATTTGGATTCCGGTGTTGAGATTTTGATTACTGGTGCTGGGATTTGGATTCCGGTGTTGAGATTTTGATTACTGGTGCTGGGATTTGGATTCCGGTGTTGAGATTCTGATTACTGGTGTTGAGATTTTGATTACTGGAGTTGGGATTTGGATTCCGGTGTTGAGATTTTGATTACTGGTGTTGGGATTTGGATTCCGGTGTTGGGATTTGGATTACTGGTATTGGGATTTGTATTCTGGTGTTGGGATTTGGATTACTGGTGTTGGGATTTGGATTCTGTTGTTGAGATTTGGATTCTATTGTTGGGATTTGGTTACTGGTGTTGGGATTCGGATTCTGTTGTTGAGATTTGGACTCTGTGGTTGGGATTTGGATTCTGTTGTTGAGATTTGTATTACTGGTGTTGGGATTTGGATTCTGTTGTTGAGATTTGGATTCTATTGGGATTCGGATTACTGGTGTTGGGATTTGGATTCTGTTGTTGAGATTTGGATTACTGGTGTTGGGATTTGTATTCTGTTGTTGAGATTTGTATTACTGGTGTTGGGATTTGTATTCTGTTGTTGAGATTTGGATTCTATTGGGATTCGGATTACTGGTGTTGGGATTTGGATTCTGTTGTTGAGATTTGGATTACTGGTGTTGGGATTTGGATTCTGTTGTTGAGATTTGGATTTCTGGGGTTGGGATATGGATTTCTGGTGTTGGAATTTGGATTACTGGTGTTGGGATTTGGATTCTGTTGTTGAGATTTGGATTCTGTTGTTGGGATTTGGATTACTGGTGTTGGGATTTGGATTCTGTTGTTGGGATTTGGATTCTATTGTTGGGATTCGGATTCTGTTGTTGAGATTTGGATTCTGTTGTTGGGATTTGGATTACTGGTGTTGGGATTTGGATTCTATTGTTGGGATTTGGATTCTGTTGTTGGGATTTGGATTACTGGTGTTGGGATTTGGATTCTGTTGTTGAGATTTGGAATTCTGATGTTGGGATTTGGATTACTGGTGTTGGGATTTGGATTCTGGTGTTGGGATTTTGATTACTGGTGTTGGGAATTGGGTTACTGGTTTTGGGATTGGGATTACTGGTGTTGGGATTTGGATTACTGGTTTTGGGATTTGGGTTACTGGTGTTGGGATTTGGATGACTGGTGTTGAGATTTGGATTACTGGTGTTGGGATTTGAATTACTGGTTTGGGGATTTGGATTACTGGTGTTGGGATTTTAATTACTGGTGTTGGGATTTGGATTCTGATGTTGGGATTTGGATTACTGGGGTTGGGATTTGGATTACTGGTGTTGGGATTTGGATTTCTGGTGTTGGGATTTGGATTACTGGTGTTGGGATTTGGATTCTGTTGTTGAGATTTGGATTTCTGGTGTTGGGATTTGGATTACTGGTGTTGGGATTTGGATTCTGTTGTTGGGATTTGGATTCTGTTGTTGGGATTTGGATTACTGGTGTTGGGATTTGGATTCTGTTGTTGAGATTTGGAATTCTGCTGTTGGGATTTGGATTACTGGTGTTGGGATTTGGACTCTGGTGTTGGGATTTTGATTACTGGTGTTGGGATTTGGATTACTGGTGTTGGGATTTGGATTACTGGTGTTGGGATTTGGATTAGTCATGTTGGGATTTGGATTACTGGTGTTGGGGTTTGGATTACTGGTGTTGGGATTTGGATTACTGGTGTTGGGATTTGGATTACTGTTGTTGAGATTTGGATTTCTGGTGTTGGGATTTGGATTACTGGTTCTGGGATTTGGATTCTGTGGTGGGGATTTGGATTCTGTTGTTGGGATTTAGATTTCTGGTGTTGCGATTTGGATTACTGGTGTTGGGATTTGGATTCTGTTGTTGGGATTTGGATTCTGTTGTTGGGATTTGGATTACTGGTGTTGGGATTTGGATTCAGTTGTTAAGATTTGGATTCTATTGTTGGGATTCGGATAACTGTTGTTGGGATTTGGATTCTGTTGTTGAGATTTGGATTACTAGTGTTGGGATTTGGATTCTGTTGTTGAGATTTGGATTTCTGGTGTTGGGATTTGGATTACTGGTGTTGGGATTTGGATTCAGTTGTTGAGATTTGGATTCTGTTGTTGGGATTTTGATTCTGTTGTTGAGATTTGGATTACTGGTGTTGGGATTTGGATTCTATTGTTGGGATTTGGATTTCTGGTGTTGGGATTTGGATTACTGGTGTTGGGATTTGGATTCTGTTGTTGAGATTTGGATTCAGTTGTTGGGATTTGGATTACTGGTGTTGGGATTTGGATTCTGTTGTTGGGATTTGGATTCTGTTGTTGGGATTTGGATTACTGGTGTTGGGATTTGGATTCTGTTGTTGAGATTTGGATTACTGGTGTTGGGATTTGGATTTTGTTGTTGAGATTTGGATTAATGGTGTTGGGATTTGGATTCTGTTGTTGAGATTTGGATTACTGGTGTTGGGATTTGGATTCTGTTGTTGAGATGTGGATTCTGTTGTTGGGATTTGGATTCTGTTGGGATTTGGATTTCTGGTGTTGGGATTTGGATTACTGGTGTTGGGATTTGGATTCCGTTGTTGGGATTTGGATTCTGTTGTTGGGATTTGGATTACTGGTGTTGGGATTTGGATTCTGTTGTTGGGATTTGGATTCTATTGTTGGGATTTGGATTACTGGTGTTGGGATTCGGATTCTGTTGTTGAGATTTGGATTCTGTTGTTGGGATTTGGATTCTGTTGTTGAGATTTACATTACTGGTGTTGAGATTTGGATTACTGGCATTGGGATTTGGATTTCCGGTGTTGGGATTTGGATTCTATTGTTGGGATTTGGATTCTGTTGTTGGGATTTGGATTCTGTTGTTGGGATTTGGATTACTGGTGTTGGGATTTTGATTCTGTTGTTGAGATTTGGATTCTGTTGGGATTTGGATTACTGGTGTTGGGATTTGGATTCTGTTGTTGAGATTTGGATTTCTGGTGTTGGGATTTAGATTACTGGTGTTGGGATTTGGATTTTGTTGGGATTTGGATCCTGTTGTTGGGATTTGGATTACTGGTGTTGGGATTTGGATTCTGTTGTTGAGATGTGGATTCTGTTGTTGGGATTTGGATTCTGTTGTTGGGATTTGGATTTCTGGTGTTGGGATTTGGATTACTGGTGTTGGGATTTGGATTCTGTTGTTGAGATTTGGATTCTGTTGTTGGGATTTGGATTACTGTTGTTGAGATTTGGATTTCTGGTGTTGGGATTTGGATTACTGGTTCTGGGATTTGGATTCTGTGGTGGGGATTTGGATTCTGTTGTTGGGATTTAGATTTCTGGTGTTGCGATTTGGATTACTGGTGTTGGGATTTGGATTCTGTTGTTGGGATTTGGATTCTGTTGTTGGGATTTGGATTACTGGTGTTGGGATTTGGATTCAGTTGTTAAGATTTGGATTCTATTGTTGGGATTCGGATAACTGTTGTTGGGATTTGGATTCTGTTGTTGAGATTTGGATTACTAGTGTTGGGATTTGGATTCTGTTGTTGAGATTTGGATTTCTGGTGTTGGGATTTGGATTACTGGTGTTGGGATTTGGATTCAGTTGTTGAGATTTGGATTCTGTTGTTGGGATTTTGATTCTGTTGTTGAGATTTGGATTACTGGTGTTGGGATTTGGATTCTATTGTTGGGATTTGGATTTCTGGTGTTGGGATTTGGATTACTGGTGTTGGGATTTGGATTCTGTTGTTGAGATTTGGATTCAGTTGTTGGGATTTGGATTACTGGTGTTGGGATTTGGATTCTGTTGTTGGGATTTGGATTCTGTTGTTGGGATTTGGATTACTGGTGTTGGGATTTGGATTCTGTTGTTGAGATTTGGATTACTGGTGTTGGGATTTGGATTTTGTTGTTGAGATTTGGATTAATGGTGTTGGGATTTGGATTCTGTTGTTGAGATTTGGATTACTGGTGTTGGGATTTGGATTCTGTTGTTGAGATGTGGATTCTGTTGTTGGGATTTGGATTCTGTTGGGATTTGGATTTCTGGTGTTGGGATTTGGATTACTGGTGTTGGGATTTGGATTCCGTTGTTGGGATTTGGATTCTGTTGTTGGGATTTGGATTACTGGTGTTGGGATTTGGATTCTGTTGTTGGGATTTGGATTCTATTGTTGGGATTTGGATTACTGGTGTTGGGATTCGGATTCTGTTGTTGAGATTTGGATTCTGTTGTTGGGATTTGGATTCTGTTGTTGAGATTTACATTACTGGTGTTGAGATTTGGATTACTGGCATTGGGATTTGGATTTCCGGTGTTGGGATTTGGATTCTATTGTTGGGATTTGGATTCTGTTGTTGGGATTTGGATTCTGTTGTTGGGATTTGGATTACTGGTGTTGGGATTTTGATTCTGTTGTTGAGATTTGGATTCTGTTGGGATTTGGATTACTGGTGTTGGGATTTGGATTCTGTTGTTGAGATTTGGATTTCTGGTGTTGGGATTTAGATTACTGGTGTTGGGATTTGGATTTTGTTGGGATTTGGATCCTGTTGTTGGGATTTGGATTACTGGTGTTGGGATTTGGATTCTGTTGTTGAGATGTGGATTCTGTTGTTGGGATTTGGATTCTGTTGTTGGGATTTGGATTTCTGGTGTTGGGATTTGGATTACTGGTGTTGGGATTTGGATTCTGTTGTTGAGATTTGGATTCTGTTGTTGGGATTTAGATTACTGGTGTTGGGATTTGGATTCTGTTGTTGGGATTTGGATTCTATTGTTGGGATTTGGATTACTGGTGTTGGGATTCGGATTCTGTTGTTGAGATTTGGATTCTGTTGTTGGGATTTGGATTCTGTTGTTGAGATTTAGATTACTGGTGTTGAGATTTGGATTACTGGCGTTGGGATTTGGATTTCTGGTGTTGGGATTTGGATTCTATTGTTGGGATTTGGATTCTGTTGTTGGGATTTGGATTCTGTTGTTGGGATTTGGATTACTGGTGTTGGGATTTGGATTCTGTTGTTGGGATTTGGATTCTATTGTTGGGATTTGGATTACCGGTGTTGGGCTTCGGATTCTGTTGTTGAGATTTGGATTCTGTTTGTGGGATTTGGATTCTGTTGTTGAGATTTGGATTTCTGGTGTTGGGATTTGGATTACTGGTGTTGGGATTTGGATTCAGTTGTTGAGATTTGGATTCTGTTGTTGGGATTTTGATTCTGTTGTTGAGATTTGGATTACTGGTGTTGGGATTTGGATTCTATTGTTGGGATTTGGATTTCTGGTGTTGGGATTTGGATTACTGGTGTTGGGATTTGGATTCTGTTGTTGAGATTTGGATTCAGTTGTTGGGATTTGGATTACTGGTGTTGGGATTTGGATTCTGTTGTTGGGATTTGGATTCTGTTGTTGGGATTTGGATTACTGGTGTTGGGATTTGGATTCTGTTGTTGAGATTTGGATTACTGGTGTTGGGATTTGGATTTTGTTGTTGAGATTTGGATTAATGGTGTTGGGATTTGGATTCTGTTGTTGAGATTTGGATTACTGGTGTTGGGATTTGGATTCTGTTGTTGAGATGTGGATTCTGTTGTTGGGATTTGGATTCTGTTGTTGGGATTTGGATTTCTGGTGTTGGGATTTGGATTACTGGTGTTGGGATTTGGATTCCGTTGTTGGGATTTGGATTCTGTTGTTGGGATTTGGATTACTGGTGTTGGGATTTGGATTCTGTTGTTGGGATTTGGATTCTATTGTTGGGATTTGGATTACTGGTGTTGGGATTCGGATTCTGTTGTTGAGATTTGGATTCTGTTGTTGGGATTTGGATTCTGTTGTTGAGATTTACATTACTGGTGTTGAGATTTGGATTACTGGCATTGGGATTTGGATTTCCGGTGTTGGGATTTGGATTCTATTGTTGGGATTTGGATTCTGTTGTTGGGATTTGGATTCTGTTGTTGGGATTTGGATTACTGGTGTTGGGATTTTGATTCTGTTGTTGAGATTTGGATTCTGTTGGGATTTGGATTACTGGTGTTGGGATTTGGATTCTGTTGTTGAGATTTGGATTTCTGGTGTTGGGATTTAGATTACTGGTGTTGGGATTTGGATTTTGTTGGGATTTGGATTCTGTTGTTGGGATTTGGATTACTGGTGTTGGGATTTGGATTCTGTTGTTGAGATGTGGATTCTGTTGTTGGGATTTGGATTCTGTTGTTGGGATTTGGATTTCTGGTGTTGGGATTTGGATTACTGGTGTTGGGATTTGGATTCTGTTGTTGAGATTTGGATTCTGTTGTTGGGATTTAGATTACTGGTGTTGGGATTTGGATTCTGTTGTTGGGATTTGGATTACTGGTGTTGGGATTTGGATTCTGTTGTTGGGATTTGGATTCTATTGTTGGGATTTGGATTACTGGTGTTGGGATTCGGATTCTGTTGTTGAGATTTGGATTCTGTTTGTGGGATTTGGATTCTGTTGTTGAGATTTGGATTTCTGGTGTTGGGATTTGGATTACTGGTGTTGGGATTTGGATTCTGTTGTTGGGATTTGGATTCTTTTGTTGAGATTTGGATTACTGTTGTTGGGATTTGGATTCTGTTGTTGAGATTTGGATTTCTGGTATTGGGATTTGGATTACTGGTGTTGGGATTTGGATTCTGGTGTTGGGATTTTGATTACTGGTGTTGGGATTTGGATTACTGGTTTTGAGATTTGGATTACTGGTGTTGGGATTTGGATTACTTGTTTTGGGATTTGGATTACTGGTGTTGGGATTTGGAGTACTGGTGTTGAGATTTGGATGACTGGTGCCGGGATTTGAATTACTGGTTTGGGGATTTGGATTACTGGTGTTGGGATTTTAATTACTGGTGTTGGGATTTGGATTTCTGGTGTTGGGATTTGGATTACTGGTGTTGGGATTTGGATTCTGTTGTTGGGATATGGATTCTTTTGTTGAGATTTGGATTACAGGTGTTGGGATTTGGATTCTGTTGTTGAGATTTGGATTTCTGGTATTGGGATTTGGATTACTGGTGTTGGGATTTGGATTCTGGTGTTGGGCTTTTGATTACTGGTGTTGGGATTTGGATTACTGGTTTTGAGATTTGGATTACTGGTGTTGGGATTTGGATTACTTGTTTTGGGATTTGGATTGCTGGTGTTGCGATTTGGAGTACTGGTGTTGAGATTTGGATTACTGGCGTCGGGATTTGAATTACTGGTTTGGGGATTTGGATTACTGGTTTTGGGATTTTAATTACTGGTGTTGGGATTTGGATTTCTGGTGTTGGGATTTGGATTACTGGTGTTGGGATTTGGATTCTGTTGTTGAGATTTGGATTCTTTTGTTGAGATTTGGATTACAGGTGTTGGGATTTGGATTCTTTTGTTGAGATTTGGATTTCTGGTATTGGGATTTGGATTACTGGTGTTGGGATTTGGATTCTGGTGTTGGGATTTTGATTACTGGTGTTGGGATTTGGATTACTGGTTTTGAGATTTGGATTACTGGTGTTGGGATTTGGATTACTTGTTTTGGGATTTGGATTACTGGTGTTGGGATTTGGAGTACTGGTGTTGAGATTTGGATTACTGGCGTCGGGATTTGAATTACTGGTTTGGGGATTTGGATTACTGGTGTTGGGATTTTAATTACTGGTGTTGGGATTTGGATTCTGTTGTTGGGACTTGGATTCTGTTGTTGAGGTTTAGATTACTGTTGTTCAGATTTGGATTACTGGCATTGGGATTTGGATTTCTGGTGTTGTGATTTGGATTCTATTGTTGGGATTTGGATTCTGTTGTTGGGATTTGGATTCTGTTGTTGGGATTTGGATTACTGGTGTTGGGATTTGGATTCTGTTGTTGCGATTTGGATTCTGTTGTTGGGATTTGGATTACTGGTGTTGGGATTTGGATTCTGTTGTTGAGATTTGGATTTCTGGTGTTGGGATTTGGATTACTGGTGTTGGGATTTGGATTCTGTTGTTGGGATTTGGAATCTGTTGTTGGGATTTGGATTACTGGTGTTAGGATTTGGATTCTGTTGTTGAGATTTGGATTACTGGTGTTGGGATTTGGATTCTGTTGTTGAGATGTGGATTCTGTTGTTGGGATTTGGATTCTGTTGTTGGGATTTGGATTTCTGGTGTTGGGATTTGGATTACTGGTGTTTGGATTTGGATTCTGTTGTTGGGATTTGGATTCTGTTGTTGGGATTTGGATTCTATTGTCGGTATTTGGATTACTGGTGTTGGGATTCGGATTCAGTTGTTGAGATTTGGATTCTGTTGTTGGGATTTGGATTCTGTTGTTGAGATTTAGATTACTGGTGTTGAGATTTGGATTACTGGCGTTGGGATTTGGATTTCTGGTGTTGGGATTTGGATTCTATTGTTGGGATCTGGATTCTGTTGTTGGGATTTGGATTACTGGTGTTGGGATTTGGTTTCTGTTGTTGAGATTTGGATTTCTGGTGTTGGGATTTGGATTACTGGTGTTGGGATTTTGATTCTGGTGTTGGGATTTTGATTACTGGTGTTGGGATTTGGATTACTGGTTTTGGGATTTGGATTCTGTTGTTGGGATTTGGATTCTGGTGTTGGGATTTGGATTCCGTTGTTGGGATTTGGAGTCTGTTGTTGGGATTTGGATTACTGGTGTTGGGATTTGGATTCTATTGTTGGGATTTGGATTCTATTGTTGGGATTTGGATTACTGGTGTTGGGATTCGGATTCTGTTGTTGAGATTTGGATTCTGTTGTTGGGATTTGGATTCTGTTGTTGAGATTTACATTACTGGTGTTGAGATTTGGATTACTGGCATTGGGATTTGGATTTCCGGTGTTGGGATTTGGATTCTATTGTTGGGATTTGGATTCTGTTGTTGGGATTTGGATTCTGTTGTTGGGATTTGGATTACTGGTGTTGGGATTTTGATTCTGTTGTTGAGATTTGGATTCTGTTGGGATTTGGATTACTGGTGTTGGGATTTGGATTCTGTTGTTGAGATTTGGATTTCTGGTGTTGGGATTTAGATTACTGGTGTTGGGATTTGGATTTTGTTGGGATTTGGATTCTGTTGTTGGGATTTGGATTACTGGTGTTGGGATTTGGATTCTGTTGTTGAGATGTGGATTCTGTTGTTGGGATTTGGATTCTGTTGTTGGGATTTGGATTTCTGGTGTTGGGATTTGGATTACTGATGTTGGGATTTGGATTCTGTTGTTGAGATTTGGATTCTGTTGTTGGGATTTAGATTACTGGTGTTGGGATTTGGATTCTGTTGTTGGGATTTGGATTCTATTGTTGGGATTTGGATTACTGGTGTTGGGATTCGGATTCTGTTGTTGAGATTTGGATTCTGTTGTTGGGATTTGGATTCTGTTGTTGAGATTTAGATTACTGGTGTTGAGATTTGGATTACTGGCGTTGGGATTTGGATTTCTGGTGTTGGGATTTGGATTCTATTGTTGGGATTTGGATTCTGTTGTTGGGATTTGGATTCTGTTGTTGGGATTTGGATTACTGGTGTTGGGATTTGGATTCTGTTGTTGGGATTTGGATTCTATTGTTGGGATTTGGATTACTGGTGTTGGGATTCGGATTCTGTTGTTGAGATTTGGATTCTGTTTGTGGGATTTGGATTCTGTTGTTGAGATTTGGATTTCTGGTGTTGGGATTTGGATTACTGGTGTTGGGATTTGGATTCTGTTGTTGGGATTTGGATTCTTTTGTTGAGATTTGGATTACTGGTGTTGGGATTTGGATTCTGTTGTTGAGATTTGGATTTCTGGTATTGGGATTTGGATTACTGGTGTTGGGATTTGGATTCTGGTGTTGGGATTTTGATTACTGGTGTCGGGATTTGGATTACTGGTTTTGAGATTTGGATTACTGGTGTTGGGATTTGGATTACTTGTTTTGGGATTTGGATTACTGGTGTTGGGATTTGGAGTACTGGTGTTGAGATTTGGATGACTGGCGCCGGGATTTGAATTACTGGTTTGGGGATTTGGATTACTGGTGTTGGGATTTTAATTACTGGTGTTGGGATTTGGATTTCTGGTGTTGGGATTTGGATTACTGGTGTTGGGATTTGGATTCTGTTGTTGGGATTTGGATTCTTTTGTTGAGATTTGGATTACAGGTGTTGGGATTTGGATTCTGTTGTTGAGATTTGGATTTCTGGTATTGGGATTTGGATTACTGGTGTTGGGATTTGGATTCTGGTGTTGGGATTTTGATTACTGGTGTTGGGATTTGGATTACTGGTTTTGAGATTTGGATTACTGGTGTTGGGATTTGGATTACTTGTTTTGGGATTTGGATTGCTGGTGTTGCGATTTGGAGTACTGGTGTTGAGATTTGGATTACTGGCGTCGGGATTTGAATTACTGGTTTGGGGATTTGGATTACTGGTGTTGGGATTTTAATTACTGGTGTTGGGATTTGGATTTCTGGTGTTGGGATTTGGATTACTGGTGTTGGGATTTGGATTCTGTTGTTGGGATTTGGATTCTTTTGTTGAGATTTGGATTACAGGTGTTGGGATTTGGAATCTTTTGTTGAGATTTGGATTTCTGGTATTGGGATTTGGATTACTGGTGTTGGGATTTGGATTCTGGTGTTGGGATTTTGATTACTGGTGTTGGGATTTGGATTACTGGTTTTGAGATTTGGATTACTGGTGTTGGGATTTGGATTACTTGTTTTGGGATTTGGATTACTGGTGTTGGGATTTGGAGTACTGGTGTTGAGATTTGGATTACTGGCGTCGGGATTTGAATTACTGGTTTGGGGATTTGGATTAGTGGTGTTGGGATTTTAATTACTGGTGTTGGGATTTGGATTCTGTTGTTGGGACTTGGATTCTGTTGTTGAGGTTTAGATTACTGTTGTTCAGATTTGGATTACTGGCATTGGGATTTGGATTTCTGGTGTTGTGATTTGGATTCTGTTGTTGGGATTTGGATTCTGTTGTTGGGATTTGGATTACTGGTGTTGGGATTTGGATTCTGTTGTTGCGATTTGGATTCTGTTGTTGGGATTTGGATTACTGGTGTTGGGATTTGGATTCTGTTGTTGAGATTTGGATTTCTGGTGTTGGGATTTGGATTACTGGTGTTGGGATTTGGATTCTGTTGTTGGGATTTGGAATCTGTTGTTGGGATTTGGATTACTGGTGTTGGGATTTGGATTCTGTTGTTGAGATTTGGATTACTGGTGTTGGCATTTGGATTCTGTTGTTGAGATGTGGATTCTGTTGTTGGGATTTGGATTCTGTTGTTGGGATTTGGATTTCTGGTGTTGGGATTTGGATTACTGGTGTTGGGATTTGGATTCTTTTGTTGGGATTTGGATTCTGTTGTTGGGATTTGGATTCTATTGTCGGTATTTGGATTACTGGTGTTGGGATTCGGATTCAGTTGTTCAGATTTGGATTCTGTTGTTGGGATTTGGATACTGTTGTTGAGATTTAGATTACTGGTGTTGAGATTTGGATTACTGGCGTTGGGATTTGGATTTCTGGTGTTGGGATTTGGATTCTATTGTTGGGATTTGGATTCTGTTGTTGGGATTTGGATTACTGGTGTTGGGATTTGGTTTCTGTTGTTGAGATTTGGATTTCTGGTGTTGGGATTTGGATTACTGGTGTTGGGATTTTGATTCTGGTGTTGGGATTTTGATTACTGGTGTTGGGATTTGGATTACTTGTTTTGGGATTTGGATTCTGTTGTTGGGATTTGGATTACTGGGGTTGGGATTTGGATTTCTGTGTTGGGATTTGGATTACTGGTGTTGGGATTTGGATTACTGGTGTTGGAATTTGGATTACTGGTGTTGGGATTTGGATTAGTCATGTTGGGATTTGAATTACTGGTGTTGGGATTTGGATTTCTGGTGTTGGGATTTGGATTACTGGTGTTGGGATTTGGATTAGTGTTGTAGAGATTTGGATTTCTGGTGTTGGGATTTGGATTACTGGTGTTGGCATTTGGATTCCGTTGTTGGGATTTGGATTCTGTTGTTGGGATTTGGATTACTGGTGTTGGGATTTGGATTCTGTTGTTGGGATTTGGATTCTATTGTTGGGATTTGGATTACTGGTGTTGGGATTCGGATTCTGATGTTGAGATTTGGATTCTGTTGTTGGGATTTGGATTCTGTTGTTGAGATTTAGATTACTGGTGTTGAGATTTGGATTACTGGCATTGGGATTTGGATTTCTGGTGTTGGGATTTGGATTCTATTGTTGGGATTTGGATTCTGTTGTTGGGATTTGGATTCTGTTGTTGGGATTTTGATTACTGGTGTTGGGATTTTGATTCTGTTGTTGAGATTTGGATTCTGTTGGGATTTGGATTACTGGTGTTGGGATTTGGATTCTGTTGTTGAGATTTGGATTTCTGGTGTTGGGATTTAGATTACTGGTGTTGGGATTTGGATTCTGTTGGGATTTGGATTCTGTTGTTGGGATTTGGATTGCTGGTGTTGGGATTTGGATTCTGTTGTTGAGATGTGGATTCTGTTGTTGGGATTTGGATTCTGTTGTTGTGATTTGGATTTCTGGTGTTGGGATTTGGATTACTGGTGTTGGGATTTGGATTCTGCTGTTGGGATTTGGATTCTGTTGTTGGGATTTGGATTACTGGTGTTGGGATTTGGATTCTGTTGTTGGGATTTGGATTCTATTGTTGGGATTTTGATTACTGGTGTTGGGATTCGGATTCTGTTGTTGAGATTTGGATTCTGTTGTTGGGATTTGGATTCTGTTGTTGAGATTTAGATTACTGGTGTTGAGATTTGGATTACTGGCATTGGGATTTGGATTTCTGGTGTTGGGATTTGGATTCTATTGTTGGGATTTGGATTCTGTTGTTGGGATTTGGATTCTGTTGTTGGGATTTGAATTACTGGTGTTGGGATTTGGATTCTGTTGTTGGGATTTGGATTCTATTGTTGGGATTTGGATTACTGGTGTTGGGATTCGGATTCTGTTGTTGAGATTTGGATTCTGTTTGTGGGATTTGGATTCTGTTGTTGAGATTTGGATTTCTGGTGCTGGGATTTGGATTACTGGTGTTGGGATTTGGATTCTGTTGTTGGGATTTGGATTCTGTTGTTGAGATTTGGATTACTGGTGTTGGGATTTGGATTCTGTTGTTGAGGTTTGGATTTCTGGTATTGGGATTTGGATTACTGGTGTTGGGATTTGGATTCTGTTGTTGGGATTTTGATTACTGGTGTTGGGATTTGGATTACTGGTTTTGAGATTTGGATTACTGGTGTTGGGATTTGGATTACTGGTTTTGGGATTTGGATTACTGGTGTTGGGATTTGGAGTACTGGTGTTGAGATTTAAATTACTGGTGTCGGGTTTTGAATTACTGGTTTGGGGATTTGGATTACTGGTGTTGGGATTTTAATTACTGGTGTTGGGATTTGGATTCTGGTGTTGGGATTTGGATTACTGGTGTTGGGATTTGGATAACTGGTGTTGGGATTTGGATTTCTGATGTTGGGATTTGGATTGCTGGTGTTGGGATTTGGATTACTGGTGTTGGGATTTGGATGACTGGTGTTGGGATTTGGATTAGTCATGTTGGGATTTGGATTACTGGTGTTGGGATTTGGATTTCTGGTGTTGGGATTTGGATTCTGTTGTTGAGATTTAGATTACTGGTGTTGAGATTTGGATTACTGGCGTTGGGATTTGGATTTCTGGTGTTGGGATTTGGATTCTATTGTTGGGATTTGGATTCTGTTGTTGGGATTTGGATTCTGTTGTTGGGATTTGGATTACTGGTGTTGGGATTTGGATTCTGTTGTTGGGATTTGGATTCTATTGTTGGGATTTGGATTACTGGTGTTGGGATTCGGATTCTGTTGTTGAGATTTGGATTCTGTTTGTGGGATTTGGATTCTGTTGTTGAGATTTGGATTTCTGGTGTTGGGATTTGGATTACTGGTGTTGGGATTTGGATCCTGTTGTTGGGATTTGGACTCTTTTGTTGAGATTTGGATTACTGGTGTTGGGATTTGGATTCTGTTGTTGAGATTTGGATTTCTGGTATTGGGATTTGGATTACTGGTGTTGGGATTTGGATTCTGGTGTTGGGATTTTGATTACTGGTGTTGGGAATTGGATTACTGGTTTTGAGATTTGGATTACTGGTGTTGGGATTTGGATTACTTGTTTTGGGATTTGGATTACTGGTGTTGGGATTTGGAGTACTGGTGTTGAGATTTGGATTACTGGCGTCGGGATTTGAATTACTGGTTTGGGGATTTGGATTACTGGTGTTGGGATTTTAATTACTGGTGTTGGGATTTGGATTTCTGGTGTTGGGATTTGGATTACTGGTGTTGGGATTTGGATTCTGTTGTTGGGATTTGGATTCTTTTGTTGAGATTTGGATTACAGGTGTTGGGATTTGGAATCTGTTGTTGAGATTTGGATTTCTGGTATTGGGATTTGGATTACTGGTGTTGGGATTTGGATTCTGGTGTTGGGATTTTGATTACTGGTGTTGGGATTTGGATTACTGGTTTTGAGATTTGGATTACTGGTGTTGGGATTTGGATTACTTGTTTTGGGATTTGGATTGCTGGTGTTGGGTTTTGGAGTACTGGTGTTGAGATTTGGATTACTGGCGTCGGGATTTGAATTACTGGTTTGGGGATTTGGATTACTGGTGTTGGGATTTTAATTACTGGTGTTGGGATTTGGATTTCTGGTGTTGGGATTTGGATTACTGGTGTTGGGATTATGGATTCTGTTGTTGGGATTTGGATTCTTTTGTTGAGATTTGGATTACAGGTGTTGGGATTTGGATTCTTTTGTTGAGATTTGGATTTCTGGTATTGGGATTTGGATTACTGGTGTTGGGATTTGGATTCTGGTGTTGGGATTTTGATTACTGGTGTTGGGATTTGGATTACTGGTTTTGAGATTTGGATTACTGGTGTTGGGATTTGGATTACTTGTTTTGGGATTTGGATTACTGGTGTTGGGATTTTAATTACTGGTGTTGGGACTTGGATTCTGTTGTTGGGACTTGGATTCTGTTGTTGAGGTTTAGATTACTGTTGTTCAGATTTGGATTACTGGCATTGGGATTTGGATTTCTGGTGTTGTGATTTGGATTCTATTGTTGGGATTTGGATTCTGTTGTTGGGATTTGGATTCTGTTGTTGGGATTTGGATTACTGGTGTTGGGATTTGGATTCTGTTGTTGCGATTTGGATTCTGTTGTTGGGATTTGGATTACTGGTGTTGGAATTTGGATTCTGTTGTTGAGATTTGGATTTCTGGTGTTGGGATTTGGATTACTGGTGTTGGGATTTGGATTCTGTTGTTGGGATTTGGAATCTGTTGTTGGGATTTGGATTACTGGTGTTGGGATTTGGATTCTGTTGTTGAGATTTGGATTACTGGTGTTGGGATTTGGATTCTGTTGTTGAGATGTGGATTCTGTAGTTGGGATTTGGATTCTGTTGTTGGGATTTGGATTTCTGGTGTTGGGATTTGGATTACTGGTGTTGGGATTTGGATTCTGTTGTTGGGATTTGGATTCTGTTGTTGGGATTTGGATTCTATTGTCGGTATTTGGATTACTGGTGTTGGGATTCGGATTCAGTTGTTGAGATTTGGATTCTGTTGTTGGGATTTGGATTCTGTTGTTGAGATTTAGATTACTGGTGTTGAGATTTGGATTACTGGCGTTGGGATTTGGATTTCTGGTGTTGGGATTTGCATTCTATTGTTGGGATTTGGATTCTGTTGTTGGGATTTGGATTACTGGTGTTTGGATTTGGTTTCTGTTGTTGAGATTTGGATTTCTGGTGTTGGGATTTGGATTACTGGTGTTGGGATTTTGATTCTGGTGTTGGGATTTTGATTACTGGTGTTGGGATTTGGATTAATGGTTTTGGGATTTGGATTCTGTTGTTGGGATTTGGATTCTGGTGTTGGGATTTGGATTACTGGTGTTGGCATTTGGATTACTGGGGTTGGGATTTGGATTTCTGTGTTGGGATTTGGATTACTGGTGTTGGGATTTGGATTACTGGTGTTGGGATTTGGATTACTGGTGTTGGGATTTGGATTAGTCATGTTGGGATTTGAATTACTGGTGTTGGGATTTGGATTTCTGGTGTTGGGATTTGGATTACTGGTGTTGGGATTTGGATTAGTGTTGTCGAGATTTGGATTTCTGGTGTTGGGATTTGGATTACTGGTGTTGGGATTTGGATTCCGTTGTTGGGATTTGGATTCTGTTGTTGGGATTTGGATTACTGGTGTTGGGATTTGGATTCTGTTGTTGGGATTTGGATTCTATTGTTGGGATTTGGATTACTGGTGTTGGGATTCGGATTCTGATGTTGAGATTTGGATTCTGTTGTTGGGATTTGGATTCTGTTGTTGAGATTTAGATTCTGGTGTTGTGATTTGGATTACTGGCGTTGGGATTTGGATTTCTGGTGTTGGGATTTGGATTCTATTGTTGGGATTTGGATTCTGTTGTTGGGATTTGGATTCTGTTGTTGGGATTTGGATTACTGGTGTTGGGATTTTGATTCTGTTGTTGAGATTTGGATTCTGTTGGGATTTGAATTACTGGTGTTGGGATTTGGATTCTGTTGTTGAGATTTGGATTTCTGGTGTTGGGATTTAGATTACTGGTGTTGGGATTTGGATTCTGTTGGGATTTGGATTCTGTTGTTGGGATTTGGATTGCTGGTGTTGGGATTTGGATTCTGTTGTTGAGATGTGGATTCTGTTGTTGGGATTTGGATTCTGTTGTTGGGATTTGGATTTCTGGTGTTGGGATTTGGATTACTGGTGTTGGGATTTGGATTCTGTTGTTGGGATTTGGATTCTGTTGTTGGGATTTGGATTACTGGTGTTGGGATTTGGATTCTGTTGTTGGGATTTGGATTCTATTGTTGGGATTTTGATTACTTGTGTTGGGATTCGGATTCTGTTGTTGAGATTTGGATTCTGTTGTTGGGATTTGGATTCTGTTGTTGAGATTTAGATTACTGGTGTTGAGATTTGGATTACTGGCATTGGGATTTGGTTTTCTGGTGTTGGGATTTGGATTCTATTGTTGGGATTTGTATTCTGTTGTTGGGATTTGGATTCTGTTGTTGGGATTTGGATTACTGGTGTTGGGATTTGGATTCTGTTGTTGGGATTTGGATTCTATTGTTGGGATTTGGATTACTGGTGTTGGGATTCGGATTCTGTTGTTGAGATTTGGATTCTGTTTGTGGGATTTGGATTCTGTTGTTGAGATTTGGATTTCTGGTGCTGGGATTTGGATTACTGGTGTTGGGATTTGGATTCTGTTGTTGGGATTTGGATTCTGTTGTTGAGATTTGGATTACTGGTGTAGGGATTTGGATTCTGTTGTTGAGGTTTGGATTTCTGGTATTGGGATTTGGATTACTGGTGTTGGGATTTGGATTCTGTTGTTGGGATTTTGATTACTGGTGTTGGGATTTGGATTACTGGTTTTGAGATTTGGATTACTGGTGTTGGGATTTGGATTACTGGTTTTGGGATTTGGATTACTGGTGTTGGGATTTGGAGTACTGGTGTTGAGATTTGGATTACTGGTGTCGGGATTTGAATTACTGGTTTGGGGATTTGGATTACTGGTGTTGGGATTTTAATTACTGGTGTTGGGATTTGGATTCTGGTGTTGGGATTTGGATTACTGGTGTTGGGATTTGGATAACTGGTGTTGGTATTTGGATTTCTGATGTTGGCATTTGGATTGCTGGTGTTGGGATTTGGATTACTGGTGTTGGGATTTGGATGACTGGTGTTGGGATTTGGATTAGTCATGTTGGGACTTGGATTACTGGTGTTGAGATTTGGATTTCTGGTGTTGGGATTTGGATTCTGTTGTTGAGATTTAGATTACTGGTGTTGAGATTTGGATTACTGGCGTTGGGATTTGGATTTCTGGTGTTGGGATTTGGATTCTATTGTTGGGATTTGGATTCTGTTGTTGGGATTTGGATTCTGTTGTTGGGATTTGGATTACTGGTGTTGGGGTTTGGATTCTGTTGTTGGGATTTGGATTCTATTGTTGGGATTTGGATTACTGGTGTTGGGATTCGGATTCTGTTGTTGAGATTTGGATTCTGTTTGTGGGATTTGGATTCTGTTGTTGAGATTTGGATTTCTGGTGTTGGGATTTGGATTACTGGTGTTGGGATTTGGATTCTGTTGTTGGGATTTGGATTCTTTTGTTGAGATTTGGATTACTGGTGTTGGGATTTGGATTCTGTTGTTGAGATTTGGATTTCTGGTATTGGGATTTGGATTACTGGTGTTGGGATTTGGATTCTGGTGTTGGGATTTTGATTACTGGTGTTGGGAATTGGATTACTGGTTTTGAGATTTGGATTACTGGTGTTGGGATTTGGATTACTTGTTTTGGGATTTGGATTACTGGTGTTGGGATTTGGAGTACTGGTGTTGAGATTTGGATTACTGGCGTCGGGATTTGAATTACTGGTTTGGGGATTTGGATTACTGGTGTTGGGATTTTAATTACTGGTGTTGGGATTTGGATTTCTGGTGTTGGGATTTGGATTACTGGTGTTGGGATTTGGATTCTGTTGTTGGGATTTGGATTCTTTTGTTGAGATTTGGATTACAGGTGTTGGGATTTGGATTCTGTTGTTGAGATTTGGATTTCTGGTATTGGGATTTGGATTACTGGTGTTGGGATTTGGATTCTGGTGTTGGGATTTTGATTACTGGTGTTGGGATTTGGATTACTGGTTTTGAGATTTGGATTACTGGTGTTGGGATTTGGATTACTTGTTTTGGGATTTGGATTGCTGGTGTTGGGTTTTGGAGTACTGGTGTTGAGATTTGGATTACTGGCGTCGGGATTTGAATTACTGGTTTGGGGATTTGGATTACTGGTGTTGGGATTTTAATTACTGGTGTTGGGATTTGGATTTCTGGTGTTGGGATTTGGATTACTGGTGTTGAGATTTGGATTCTGTTGTTGGGATTTGGATTCTTTTGTTGAGATTTGGATTACAGGTGTTGGGATTTGGATTCTTTTGTTGAGATTTGGATTTCTGGTGTTGGGATTTGGATTACTGGTGTTGGGATTTGGATTCTGGTGTTGGGATTTTGATTACTGGTGTTGGGATTTGGATTACTGGTTTTGAGATTTGGATTACTGGTGTTGGGATTTGGATTACTTGTTTTGGGATTTGGATTACTGGTGTTGGGATTTTAATTACTGGTGTTGGGACTTGGATTCTGTTGTTGGGACTTGGATTCTGTTGTTGAGGTTTAGATTACTGTTGTTCAGATTTGGATTACTGGCATTGGGATTTGGATTTCTGGTGTTGTGATTTGGATTCTATTGTTGGGATTTGGATTCTGTTGTTGGGATTTGGATTCTGTTGTTGGGATTTGGATTACTGGTGTTGGGATTTGGATTCTGTTGTTGCGATTTGGATTCTGTTGTTGGGATTTGGATTACTGGTGTTGGAATTTGGATTCTGTTGTTGAGATTTGGATTTCTGGTGTTGGGATTTGGATTACTGGTGTTGGGATTTGGATTCTGTTGTTGGGATTTGGAATCTGTTGTTGGGATTTGGATTACTGGTGTTGGGATTTGGATTCTGTTGTTGAGATTTGGATTACTGGTGTTGGGATTTGGATTCTGTTGTTGAGATGTGGATTCTGTAGTTGGGATTTGGATTCTGTTGTTGGGATTTGGATTTCTGGTGTTGGGATTTGGATTACTGGTTTTGGGATTTGGATTCTGTTGTTGGGATTTGGATTCTGTTGTTGGGATTTGGATTCTATTGTCGGTATTTGGATTACTGGTGTTGGGATTCGGATTCAGTTGTTGAGATTTGGATTCTGTTGTTGGGATTTGGATTCTGTTGTTGAGATTTAGATTACTGGTGTTGAGATTTGGATTACTGGCGTTGGGATTTGGATTTCTGGTGTTGGGATTTGCATTCTATTGTTGGGATTTGGATTCTGTTGTTGGGATTTGGATTACTGGTGTTTGGATTTGGTTTCTGTTGTTGAGATTTTGATTTCTGGTGTTGGGATTTGGATTACTGGTGTTGGGATTTTGATTCTGGTGTTGGGATTTTGATTACTGGTGTTGGGATTTGGATTAATGGTTTTGGGATTTGGATTCTGTTGTTGGGATTTGGATTCTGGTGTTGGGATTTGGATTACTGGGGTTGGGATTTGGATTTCTGTGTTGGGATTTGGATTACTGGTGTTGGGATTTGGATTACTGGTGTTGGGATTTGGATTACTGGTGTTGGGATTTGGATTAGTCATGTTGGGATTTGAATTACTGGTGTTGGGATTTGGATTTCTGGTGTTGGGATTTGGATTACTGGTGTTGGGATTTGGATTAGTGTTGTCGAGATTTGGATTTCTGGTGTTGGAATTTGGATTACTGGTGTTGGGATTTGGATTCCGTTGTTGGGATTTGGATTCTGTTGTTGGGATTTGGATTACTGGTGTTGGGATTTGGATTCTATTGTTGGGATTTGGATTCTATTGTTGGGATTTTGATTACTGGTGTTGGGATTCGGATTCTGTTGTTGAGATTTGGATTCTGTTGTTGGGATTTGGATTCTGTTGTTGAGATTTAGATTACTGTTGTTGAGATTTGGATTACTGGCATTGGGATTTGGATTTCTGGTGTTGGGATTTGGATTCTATTGTTGGGATTTGGATTCTGTTGTTGGGATTTGGATTCTGTTGTTGGGATTTGGATTACTGGTGTTGGGATTTGGATTCTGTTGTTGGGATTTGGATTCTATTGTTGGGATTTGGATTACTGGTGTTGGGATTCGGATTCTGTTGTTGAGATTTGGATTCTGTTTGTGGGATTTGGATTCTGTTGTTGAGATTTGGATTTCTGGTGCTGGGATTTGGATTACTGGTGTTGGGATTTGGATTCTGTTGTTGGGATTTGGATTCTGTTGTTGAGATTTGGATTACTGGTGTTGGGATTTGGATTCTGTTGTTGAGGTTTGGATTTCTGGTATTGGGATTTGGATTACTGGTGTTGGGATTTGGATTCTGTTGTTGGGATTTTGATTAATGGTGTTGGGATTTGGATTACTGGTTTTGAGATTTGGATTACTGGTGTTGGGATTTGGATTACTGGTTTTGGGATTTGGATTACTGGTGTTGGGATTTGGAGTACTGGTGTTGAGATTTGGATTACTGGTGTCGGGATTTGAATTACTGGTTTGGGGATTTGGATTACTGGTGTTGGGATTTTAATTACTGTTGTTGGGATTTGGATTCTGGTGTTGGGATTCGGATTACTGGTGTTGGGATTTGGATTACTGGTGTTCGGATTTGGATTTCTGGTGTTGGAATTTGGATTGCTGGTGTTGGGATTTGGATTACTGGTGTTGGGATTTGGATGACTGGTGTTGGGATTTGGATTAGTCATGTTGGGATTTGGATTACTGGTGTTGGGATTTGGATTTCTGGTGTTGGGATTTGGATTACTGGTGTTGGGATTTGGATTACTGTTGTTGAGATTTGGAATTCTGGTGTTGGGATTTGGATTACTGGTGTTGGGATTTGGATTCTGTGGTTGGGAATTGGATTCTGTTGTTGGGATTTGGATTTCTGGTGTTGGGATTTGGATTCTGTTGTTGAGATTTGGATTCTGTGGTTGGGATTTGGATTCTGTTGTTGAGATTTGGATTACTGGTGTTGGGATTTGGATTCTGTTGTTGAGAGTTGGATTCTGTGGTTGGGATTTGGATTACTGGTGTTTGGATTTGGATTCTGTTGTTGGGATTTGGGTTCTGTTGTAGGGATTTGGATTACTGGTGTTGGGTTTTGGATTCTGTTGTTGGGATTTGGATTCTATTGTTGGGATTTGGATTACTGGTGTTGGGATTCGGATTCTGTTGTTGAGATTTGGATTCTGTTGTTGGGACTTGGATTCTGTTGTTGAGATTTAGATTACTGGTGTTGAGATTTGGATTACTGGCATTGGGATTTGGATTTCTGGTGTTGGGATTTGGATTCTATTGTTGGGATTTGGATTCTGTTGTTGGGATTTGGATTCTGTTGTTGGGATTTGGATTACTGGTGTTGGGATTTGGATTCTGTTTTTGTGATTTGGATTATGTTGTTGGGATTTGGATTACTGGTGCTGGGATTTGGATTCTGTTGCTGAGATTTGGATTTCTGGTGTTGGGATTTGGATTACTGGTGTTGGGATTTGGATTCTGTTGGGATTTGGATTACTGGTGTTGGGATTTGGATTACTGGTGTTGAGATTTGGATTACTGGTGTCGGGATTTGAATTACTGGTTTGGGGATTTGGATTACTGGTGTTGGGATTTTAATTACTGGTGTTGGGATTTGGATTCTGGTGTTGGGATTTGGATTACTGTTGTTGGGATTTGGATTTCTGGTGTTGGGATTTGGATTACTGGTGTTGGGATTTGGATTACTGGTGTTGGGATTTGGATTACTGGTGTTGGGATTTGGATTAGTCGTGTTGGGATTTGGATTACTGGTGTTGCGATTTGGATTTCTGGTGTTGGGATTTGGATTACTGGTGTTGGGATTTGGATTACTGGTGCTGGGATTTGGATTCTGTGGTGGGGATTTGGATTCTGTTGTTGGGATTTGGATTTCTGGTGTTGCGATTTGGATTACTGGTGTTGGGATTTGGATTCTGTTGTTGGGATTTGGATTCTGTTGTGGGGATTTGGATTACTGGTGTTGGGATTTGGATTCTGTTGTTGAGATTTGGATTCTATTGTTGGGATTTGGATAACTGTTGTTGGGATTTGGATTCTGTTGTTGAGATTTGGATTACTAGTGTTGGGATTTGGATTCTGTTGTTGAGATTTGGATTACTGGTGTTGGGATTTGGATTCTATTGTTGGGATTTGGATTTCTGGTGTTGGGATTTGGATTACTGGTGCTGGGATTTGGATTCTGTTGTTGAGATTTGGATTCTGTTGTTGGGATTTGGATTACTGGTGTTGGGATTTGGATTCTGTTGTTGAGATTTGGATTTCTGCTGTTGGGATTTGGATTACTGGTGTTGGGATTTGGATTCTGTTGTTGGGATTTGGATTCTGTTGTTGGGATTTGGATTATTGGTGTTGGGATTTGGATTCTGTTGTTGAGATTTGGATTACTGGTGTTGGGATTTGGATTTTGCTGTTGAGATTTGGATTAATGGTGTTGGGATTTGGATTCTGTTGTTGAGATTTGGATTACTGGTGTTGGGATTTGGATTCTGTTGTTGAGATGTGGATTCTGTTGTTGGGATTTGGATTCTGTTGTTGGGATTTGGATTTCTGGTGTTGGGATTTGGATTACTGGTGTTGGGATTTGGATTCCATTGTTGGGATTTGGATTCTGTTGTTGGGATTTGGATTACTGGTGTTGGGATTTGAATTCTGTTGTTGGGATTTGGATTCTATTGTTGGGATTTGGATTACTGGTGTTGGGATTCGGATTCTGTTGTTGAGATTTGGATTCTGTTGTTGGGATTTGGATTCTGTTGTTGAGATTTAGATTACTGGTGTTGAGATTTGGATTACTGGTGTTGAGATTTGGATTTCTGGTGTTGGGATTTGGATTCTATTGTTGGGATTTGGATTCTGTTGTTGGGATTTGGATTCTGTTGTTGGGATTTGGAATACTGGGGTTGGAATTTTGATTCTGTTGTTGAGATTTGGATTCTGTTGGGATTTGGATTACTGGTGTTGGGATTTGGATTCTGTTGTTGAGATTTGGATTTCTGGTGTTGGGATTTAGATTACTGGTCTTGGGATTTGGATTCTGTTGGGATTTGGATTCTGTTGTTGGGATTTGGATTACTGGTGTTGGGATTTGGATTCTGTTGTTCAGATATGCATTCTGTTGTTGGGATTTGGATTCTGTTGTTGGGATTTGTATTTCTGGTGTTGGGATTTGGATTACTGGTGTTGGGATTTGGATTCTGTCGTTGAGATTTGGATTCTGTTGTTGAGATTTAGATTACTGGTGTTGGGATTTGGATTCTGTTGTTGGGATTTGGATACTATTGTTGGGATTTGGATTACTGGTGTTGAGATTTGGATTACTGGTGTCGGGATTTGAATTACTGGTTAGGGGATTTGGATTACTGGTGTTGGGATTTTAATTACTGGTGTTGGGATTTGGATTCTGGTGTTGGGATTTGGATTACTGGTGTTGGGATTTGGATTACTGGTGTTGGGATTTGGATTTCTGGTGTTGGGATTTGGATTACTGGTGTTGGGATTTGGATTACTGGTGTTGGGATTTGGATTACTGGTGTTGGGATTTGGATTAGTCATGTTGGGATTTGGATTACTGGTGTTGCGATTTGGATTTCTGGTGTTGGGATTTGGATTACTGGTGTTGGGATTTGGGTTACTGGTGCTGGGATTTGGATTCTGTGGTGGGGATTTGGATTCTGTTGTTGGGATTTGGATTTCTGGTGTTGCGATTTGGATTACTGGTGTTGGGATTTGGATTCTGTTGTTGGGATTTGGATTCTGTTGTGGGGATTTGGATTACTGGTGTTGGGATTTGGATTCTGTTGTTGAGATTTGGATTCTATTGTTGGGATTTGGATAACTGTTGTTGGGATTTGGATTCTGTTGTTGAGATTTGGAGTACTAGTGTTGGGATTTGGATTCTGTTGTTGAGATTTGGATTTCTGGTGTTGTGATTTGGATTACTGATGTTGGGATTTGGATTCTGTTGTTGAGATTTGGATTCTGTTGTTGGGATTTTGATTCTGTTGTTGAGATTTGGATTACTGGTGTTGGGATTTGGATTCTATTGTTGGGATTTGGATTTCTGGTGTTGGGATTTGGATTACTGGTGCTGGGATTTGGATTCTGTTGTTGAGATTTGGATTCTGTTGTTGGGATTTGGATTACTGGTGTTGGGATTTGGATTCTGTTGTTGGGATTTGGATTCTGTTGTTGGGATTTGGATTACTGGTGTTGGGATTTGGATTCTGTTGTTGAGATTTGGATTACTGGTGTTGGGATTTGGATTTTGCTGTTGAGATTTGGATTAATGGTGTTGGGATTTGGATTCTGTTGTTGAGATTTGGATTACTGGTGTTGAGATTTGGATTCTGTTGTTGAGATGTGGATTCTGTTGTTGGGATTTGGATTCTGTTGTTGGGATTTGGATTTCTGGTGTTGAGATTTGGATTACTGGTGTTGGGATTTGGATTCCGTTGTTGGGATTTGGATTCTGTTGTTGGGATTTGAATTACTGGTGTTGGGATTTGGATTCTGTTGTTGGGATTTGGATTCTATTGTTGGGATTTGGATTACTGGTGTTGGGATTCGGATTCTGTTGTTGAGATTTGGATTATGTTGTTGGGATTTGGATTCTGTTGTTGAGATTTAGATTACTGGTGTTGAGATTTGGATTACTGGCGTTGAGATTTGGATTTCTGGTGTTGGGATTTGGATTCTATTGTTGGGATTTGGATTCTGTTGTTGGGATTTGGATTCTGTTGTTGGGATTTGGAATACTGGTGTTGGGATTTTGATTCTGTTGTTGAGATTTGGATTCTGTTGGGATTTGGATTACTGGTGTTGGGATTTGGATTCTGTTGTTGAGATTTGGATTTCTGGTGTTGGGATTTAGATTACTGGTCTTGGGATTTGGATTCTGTTGGGATTTGGATTCTGTTGTTGGGATTTGGATTACTGGTGTTGGCATTTGGATTCTGTTGTTCAGATATGCATCCTGTTGTTGGGATTTGGATTCTGTTGTTGGGATTTGCATTTCTGGTGTTGGGATTTGGATTACTGGTGTTGGGATTTGGATTCTGTCGTTGAGATTTGGATTCTGTTGTTGGGATTTAGATTACTGGTGTTGGGATTTGGATTCTGTTGTTGGGATTTGGATTCTATTGTTGGGATTTGGATTACTGGTGTTGAGATTTGGATTACTGGTGTCGGGATTTGAATTACTGGTTTGGGGATTTGGATTACTGGTGTTGGGATTTTAATTACTGGTGTTGGGATTTGGATTCTGGTGTTGGGATTTGGATTACTGGTGTTGGGATTTGGATTAGTCATGTTGGGATTTGGATTACTGGTTTTGGGTTGTGGATTTCTGGTGTTGGGATTTGGATTACTGGTGTTGGTATTTGGATTACTGTTGTTGAGATTTGGAATTCTGGTGTTGGGATTTGGATTACTGGTGTTGGGATTTGAATTCTGTGGTTGGGAATTGGATTCTGTTGTTGGGATTTGGATTTCTGGTGTTGGGATTTGGATTCTGCTGCTGAGATTTGGATTCTGTGGTTGGGATTTGGATTCTGTTGTTGAGATTTGGATTACTGGTGTTGGGATTTGGATTCTGTTGTTGAGATTTGGATTCTGTGGTTGGGATTGGATTCTGCTGTTGGGATTTGGATTTCAGATGTTGGGATTCGGATTCTCTTGTTGAGATTTGGATTCTGTTGTTGGGACTTGGATTCTGTTGTTGAGATTTAGATTACTGGTGTTGGGATTCGGATTCTCTTGTTGAGATTTGGATTCTGTGGTTGGGATTTGGATTCTGCTGTTGGGATTTGGATTTCAGATGTTGGGATTCGGATTCTGTTGTTGAGATTTGGATTCTGTGGTTGGGATTTGGATTCTGCTGTTGGGATTTGGATTACTGGTGTTGGGATTCGGATTCTCTTGTTGAGATTTGGATTCTGTTGTTGGGACTTGGATTCTGTTGTTGAGATTTAGATTACTGGTGTTGAGATTTGGATTACTGGCATTGGGATTTGGATTTTTGGTGTTGGGATTTGGATTCTTTGTTGGGATTTGGATTCTGTTGTTGGGATTTGGATTCTGTTGTTGGGATTTGGATTACTGGTGTTGGGATTTGGATTCTGTTGTTGCGATTTGGATTCTGTTGTTGGGATTTGGATTACTGGTGTTGGGATTTGGATTCTGTTGTTGAGATTTGGATTTCTGGTGTTGGGATTTCGATTACTGGTGTTGGGATTTGGATTCTGTTGTTGGGATTTGGAATCTGTTGTTGTGATTTGGATTACTGGTGTTGGGATTTGGATTCTGTTGTTGAGATTTGGATTGCTGGTGTTGGGATTTTGATTCTGTTGTTGAGATGTGGATTCTGTTGTTGGGATTTGGACTCTGTTGTTGGGATTTGGATTTCTGGTGTTGGGATTTGGATTACTGGTGTTGGGATTTGCATTCTGTTGTTGAGATTTGGATTTCTGGTATTGGGATTTGGATTACTGGTGTTGGGATTTTAATTACTGGTGTTGGGATTTGGATTTCTGGTGTTGGGATTTGGATTACTGGTGTTGGGATTTGGATTCTGTTGTTGGGATTTGGATTCTTTTGTTGAGATTTGGATTACAGGTGTTGGGATTTGGATTCTTTTGTTGAGATTTGGATTTCTGGTATTGGGATTTGGATTACTGGTGTTGGGATTTGGATTCTGGTGTTGGGATTTTGATTACTGGTGTTGGGATTTGGATTACTGGTTTTGAGATTTGGATTACTGGTGTTGGGATTTGGATTACTTGTTTTGGTATTTGGATTACTGGTGTTGGGATTTGGAGTACTGGTGTTGAGATTTGGATTACTGGCGTCGGGATTTGAATTACTGGTTTGGGGATTTGGATTACTGGTGTTGGGATTTTAATTACTGGTGTTGGGATTTGGATTCTGTTGTTGGGACTTGGATTCTGTAGTTGAGGTTTAGATTACTGTTGTTCAGATTTGGATTACTGGCATTGGGATTTGGATTTCTGGTGTTGTGATTTGGATTCTATTGTTGGGATTTGGATTCTGTTGTTGGGATTTGGATTCTGTTGTTGGGATTTGGATTACTGGTGTTGGGATTTGGATTCTGTTGTTGCGATTTGGATTCTGTTGTTGGGATTTGGATTACTGGTGTTGGGATTTGGATTCTGTTGTTGAGATTTGGATTTCTGGTGTTGGGATTTGGATTACTGGTGTTGGAATTTGGATTCTGTTGTTGGGATTTGGAATCTGTTTTTGGGATTTGGATTACTGGTGTTGGGATTTGGATTCTGTTGTTGAGATTTGGATTACTGGTGTTGGGATTTGGATTCTGTTGTTGAGATGTGGATTCTGTTGTTGGGATTTGGATTCTGTTGTTGGGATTTGGATTTCTGGTGTTGGGATTTGGATTACTGGTGTTGGGATTTGGATTCTGTTGTTGGGATTTGGATTCTGTTGTTGGGATTTGGATTCTATTGTCGGTATTTGGATTACTGGTGTTGGGATTCGGATTCAGTTGTTGAGATTTGGATTCTGTTGTTGGGATTTGGATTACTGGTGTTGGGATTTGGTTTCTGTTGTTGAGATTTGGATTTCTGGTGTTGGGATTTGGATTACTGGTGTTGGGATTTTGATTCTGGTGTTGGGATTTTGATTACTGGTGTTGGGATTTGGATTACTGGTTTTGGGATTTGGATTCTGTTGTTGGGATTTGGATTCTGGTGTTGGGATTTGGATTACTGGTGTTGGGATTTGGATTACTGGGGTTGGGATTTGGATTTCTGTGTTGGGATTTGGATTACTGGTGTTGGGATTTGGATTACTGGTGTTGGGATTTGGATTACTGGTGTTGGGATTTGGATTAGTCATGTTGGGATTTGAATTACTGGTGTTGGGATTTGGATTTCTGGTGTTGGGATTTGGATTACTGGTGTTGGGATTTGGATTAGTGTTGTAGAGATTTGGATTTCTGGTGTTGGGATTTGGATTTCTGGTGTTGGGATTTGGATTCCGTTGTTGGGATTTGGATTCTGTTGTTGGGATTTGGATTACTGGTGTTGGGATTTGGATTCTGTTGTTGGGATTTGGATTCTATTGTTGGGATTTGGATTACTGGTGTTGGGATTCGGATTCTGATGTTGAGATTTGGATTCTGTTGTTGGGATTTGGATTCTGTTGTTGAGATTTAGATTACTGGTGTTGAGATTTGGATTACTGGCGTTGGGATTTGGATTTCTGGTGTTGGGATTTGGATTCTATTGTTGGGATTTGGATTCTGTTGTTGGGATTTGGATTCTGTTGTTGGGATTTGGATTACTGGTGTTGGGATTTTGATTCTGTTGTTGAGATTTGGATTCTGTTGGGATTTGGATTACTGGTGTTGGGATTTGGATTCTGTTGTTGAGATTTGGATTTCTGGTGTTGGGATTTAGATTACTGGTGTTGGGATTTGGATTCTGTTGGGATTTGGATTCTGTTGTTGGGATTTGGATTGCTGGTGTTGGGATTTGGATTCTGTTGTTGAGATGTGGATTCTGTTGTTGGGATTTGGATTCTGTTGTTGTGATTTGGATTTCTGGTGTTGGGATTTGGATTACTGGTGTTGGGATTTGGATTCTGTTGTTGGGATTTGGATTCTGTTGTTGGGATTTGGATTACTGGTGTTGGGATTTGGATTCTGTTGTTGGGATTTGGATTCTATTGTTGGGATTTTGATTACTGGTGTTGGGATTCGGATTCTGTTGTTGAGATTTGGATTCTGTTGTTGGGATTTGGATTCTGTTGTTGAGATTTAGATTACTGGTGTTGAGATTTGGATTACTGGCATTGGGATTTGGATTTCTGGTGTTGGGATTTGGATTCTATTGTTGGGATTTGGATTCTGTTGTTGGGATTTGGATTCTGTTGTTGGGATTTGGATTACTGGTGTTGGGATTTGGATTCTGTTGTTGGGATTTGGATTCTATTGTTGTGATTTGGATTACTGGTGTTGGGATTCGGATTCTGTTGTTGAGATTTGGATTCTGTTTGTGCGATTTGGATTCTGTTGTTGAGATTTGGATTTCTGGTGCTGGGATTTGGATTACTGGTGTTGGGATTTGGATTCTGTTGTTGGGATTTGGATTCTGTTGTTGAGATTTGGATTACTGGTGTTGGGATTTGGATTCTGTTGTTGAGGTTTGGATTTCTGGTATTGGGATTTGGATTACTGGTGTTGGGATTTGGATTCTGTTGTTGGGATTTTGATTACTGGTGTTGGGATTTGGATTACTGCTTTTGAGATTTGGATTACTGGTGTTGGGATTTGGATTACTGGTTTTGGGATTTGGATTACTGGTGTTGGGATTTGGAGTACTGGTGTTGAGATTTGGATTACTGGTGTCGGGATTTGAATTACTGGTTTGGGGATTTGGATTACTGGTGTTGGGATTTTAATTACTGGTGTTGGGATTTGGATTCTGGTGTTGGGATTTGGATTACTGGTGTTGGGATTTGGATTACTGGTGTTGGGATTTGTATTTCTGATGTTGGGATTTGGATTGCTGGTGTTGGGATTTGGATTACTGGTGTTGGGATTTGGATGACTGGTGTTGGGATTTGGATTAGTCATGTTGGGATTTGGATTACTGGTGTTGGGATTTGGATTTCTGGTGTTGGGATTTGGATTCTGTTGTTGAGATTTAGATTACTGGTGTTGAGATTTGGATTACTGGTGTTGGGATTTGGATTTCTGGTGTTGGGATTTGGATTCTATTGTTGGGATTTGGATTCTGTTGTTGGGATTTGGATTCTGTTGTTGGGATTTGGATTACTGGTGTTGGGATTTGGATTCTGTTGTTGGGATTTGGATTCTATTGTTGGGATTTGGATTACTGGTGTTGGGATTCGGATTCTGTTGTTGAGATTTGGATTCTGTTTGTGGGATTTGGATTCTGTTGTTGAGATTTGGATTTCTGGTGTTGGGATTTGGATTACTGGTGTTAGGATTTGGATTCTGTTGTTGGGATTTGGATTCTTTTGTTGAGATTTGGATTACTGGTGTTGGGATTTGGATTCTGTTGTTGAGATTTGGATTTCTGGTATTGGGATTTGGATTACTGGTGTTGGGATTTGGATTCTGGTGTTGGGATTTTGATTACTGGTGTTGGGATTTGGATTACTGGTTTTGAGATTTGGATTACTGGTGTTGGGATTTGGATTACTTGTTTTGGGATTTGGATTACTGGTGTTGGGATTTGGAGTACTGGTGTTGAGATTTGGATTACTGGCATCGGGATTTGAATTACTGGTTTGGGGATTTGGATTACTGGTGTTGGGATTTTAATTACTGGTGTTGGGATTTGGATTTCTGGTGTTGGGATTTGGATTACTGGTGTTGGGATTTGGATTCTGTTGTTGGGATTTTGATTCTTTTGTTGAGATTTGGATTACAGGTGTTGGGATTTGGATTCTGTTGTTGAGATTTGGATTTCTGGTATTGGGATTTGGATTACTGGTGTTGGGATTTGGATTCTGGTGTTGGGATTTTGATTACTGGTGTTGGGATTTGGATTACTGGTTTTGAGATTTGGATTACTGGTGTTGGGATTTGGATTACTTGTTTTGGGATTTGGATTGCTGGTGTTGGGATTTGGAGTACTGGTGTTAAGATTTGGATTACTGGCGTCGGGATTTGAATTACTGGTTTGGGGATTTGGATTACTGGTGTTGGGATTTTAATTACTGGTGTTGGGATTTGGATTTCTGGTGTTGGGATTTGGATTACTGGTGTTGGGATTTGGATTCTGTTGTTGGGATTTGGATTCTTTTGTTGAGATTTGGATTACAGGTGTTGGGATTTGGATTCTTTTGTTGAGATTTGGATTTCTGGTATTGGGATTTGGATTACTGGTGTTGGGATTTGGATTCTGGTGTTGGGATTTTGATTACTGGTGTTGGGATTTGGATTACTGGTTTTGAGATTTGGATTACTGGTGTTGGGATTTGGATTACTTGTTTTGGGATTTGGATGACTGGTGTTGGGATTTGGAGTACTGGTGTTGAGATTTGGATTACTGGCGTCGGGATATGAATTACTGGTTTGGGGATTTGGATTACTGGTGTTGGGATTTTAATTACTGGTGTTGGGATTTGGATTCTGTTGTTGGGACTTGGATTCTGTTGTTGAGGTTTAGATAACTGTTGTTCAGATTTGGATTACTGGCATTGGGATTTGGATTTCTGGTGTTGTGATTTGGATTCTATTGTTGGGATTTGGATTCTGTTGTTGGGATTTGGATTCTGTTGTTGGGATTTGGATTACTGGTGTTGGGATTTGGATTCTGTTGTTGCGATTTGGATTCTGTTGTTGGGATTTGGATTACTGGTGTTGGGATTCGGATTCTGTTGTTGAGATTTGGATTTCTGGTGTTGGGATTTGGATTACTGGTGTTGGGATTTGGATTCTGTTGTTGGGATTTGGAATCTGTTGTTGGGATTTGGATTACTGGTGTTGGGATTTGGATTCTGTTGTTGAGATTTGGATTACTGGTGTTGGGATTTGGATTCTGTTGTTGAGATGTGGATTCTGTTGTTGGGATTTGGATTCTGTTGTTGGGATTTGGATTTCTGGTGTTGGGATTTGGATTACTGGTGTTGGGATTTGGATTCTGTTGTTGGGATTTGGATTCTGTTGTTGGGATTTGGATTCTATTGTCGGTATTTGGATTACTGGTGTTGGGATTCGGATTCAGTTGTTGAGATTTGGATTCGATTGTTGGGATTTGGATTCTGTTGTTGAGATGTGGATTCTGTTGTTGGGATTTGGATTCTGTTGTTGTGATTTGGATTTCTGGTGTTGGGATTTGGATTACTGGTGTTGGGATTTGGATTCTGTTGTTGGGATTTGGATTCTGTTTTTGGGATTTGGATTACTGGTGTTGGGATTTGGATTCTGTTGTTGGGATTTGGATTCTATTGTTGGGATTTTGATTACTGGTGTTGGGATTCGGATTCTGTTGTTGAGATTTGGATTCTGTTGTTGGGATTTGGATTCTGTTGTTGAGATTTAGATTACTGGTGTTGAGATTTGGATTACTGGCATTGGGATTTGGATTTCTGGTGTTGGGATTTGGATTCTATTGTTGGGATTTGGATTCTGTTGTTGGGATTTGGATTCTGTTGTTGGGATTTGGATTACTGGTGTTGGGATTTGGATTCTGATGTTGGGATTTGGATTCTATTGTTGTGATTTGGATTACTGGTGTTGGGATTCGGATTCTGTTGTTGAGATTTGGATTCTGTTTGTGCGATTTGGATTCTGTTGTTGAGATTTGGATTTCTGGTGCTGGGATTTGGATTACTGGTGTTGGGATTTGGATTCTGTTGTTGGGATTTGGATTCTGTTGTTGAGATTTGGATTACTGGTGTTGGGATTTGGATTCTGTTGTTGAGGTTTGGATTTCTGGTATTGGGATTTGGATTACTGGTGTTGGGATTTGGATTCTGTTGTTGGGATTTTGATTACTGGTGTTGGGATTTGGATTACTGGTTTTGAGATTTGGATTACTGATGTTGGGATTTGGATTACTGGTTTTGGGATTTGGATTACTGGTGTTGGGATTTGGAGTACTGGTGTTGAGATTTGGATTACTGGTGTCGGGATTTGAATTACTGGTTTGGGGATTTGGATTACTGGTGTTGGGATTTTAATTACTGGTGTTGGGATTTGGATTCTGGTGTTGGGATTTGGATTACTGGTGTTGGGATTTGGATTACTGGTGTTGGGATTTGTATTTCTGATGTTGGGATTTGGATTGCTGGTGTTGGGATTTGGATTACTGGTGTTGGGATTTGGATGACTGGTGTTGGGATTTGGATTAGTCATGTTGGGATTTGGATTACTGGTGTTGGGATTTGGATTTCTGGTGTTGGGATTTGGATTCTGTTGTTGAGATTTAGATTACTGGTGTTGAGATTTGGATTACTGGTGTTGGGATTTGGATTTCTGGTGTTGGGATTTGGATTCTATTGTTGGGATTTGGATTCTGTTGTTGGGATTTGGATTCTGTTGTTGGGATTTGGATTACTGGTGTTGGGATTTGGATTCTGTTGTTGGGATTTGGATTCTATTGTTGGGATTTGGATTACTGGTGTTGGGATTCGGATTCTGTTGTTGAGATTTGGATTCTGTTTGTGGGATTTGGATTCTGTTGTTGAGATTTGGATTTCTGGTGTTGGGATTTGGATTACTGGTGTTAGGATTTGGATTCTGTTGTTGGGATTTGGATTCTTTTGTTGAGATTTGGATTACTGGTGTTGGGATTTGGATTCTGTTGTTGAGATTTGGATTTCTGGTATTGGGATTTGGATTACTGGTGTTGGGATTTGGATTCTGGTGTTGGGATTTTGATTACTGGTGTTGGGATTTGGATTACTGGTTTTGAGATTTGGATTACTGGTGTTGGGATTTGGATTACTTGTTTTGGGATTTGGATTACTGGTGTTGGGATTTGGAGTACTGGTGTTGAGATTTGGATTACTGGCATCGGGATTTGAATTACTGGTTTGGGGATTTGGATTACTGGTGTTGGGATTTTAATTACTGGTGTTGGGATTTGGATTTCTGGTGTTGGGATTTGGATTACTGGTGTTGGGATTTGGATTCTGTTGTTGGGATTTGGATTCTTTTGTTGAGATTTGGATTACAGGTGTTGGGATTTGGATTCTGTTGTTGAGATTTGGATTTCTGGTATTGGGATTTGGATTACTGGTGTTGGGATTTGGATTCTGGTGTTGGGATTTTGATTACTGGTGTTGGGATTTGGATTACTGGTTTTGAGATTTGGATTACTGGTGTTGGGATTTGGATTACTTGTTTTGGGATTTGGATTGCTGGTGTTGGGATTTGGAGTACTGGTGTTAAGATTTGGATTACTGGCGTCGGGATTTGAATTACTGGTTTGGGGATTTGGATTACTGGTGTTGGGATTTTAATTACTGGTGTTGGGATTTGGATTTCTGGTGTTGGGATTTGGATTACTGGTGTTGGGATTTGGATTCTGTTGTTGGGATTTGGATTCTTTTGTTGAGATTTGGATTACTGGTGTTGGGATTTGGATTCTTTTGTTGAGATTTGGATTTCTGGTATTGGGATTTGGATTACTGGTGTTGGGATTTGGATTCTGGTGTTGGGATTTTGATTACTGGTGTTGGGATTTGGATTACTGGTTTTGAGATTTGGATTACTGGTGTTGGGATTTGGATTACTTGTTTTGGGATTTGGATGACTGGTGTTGGGATTTGGAGTACTGGTGTTGAGATTTGGATTACTGGCGTCGGGATATGAATTACTGGTTTGGGGATTTGGATTACTGGTGTTGGGATTTTAATTACTGGTGTTGGGATTTGGATTCTGTTGTTGGGACTTGGATTCTGTTGTTGAGGTTTAGATAACTGTTGTTCAGATTTGGATTACTGGCATTGGGATTTGGATTTCTGGTGTTGTGATTTGGATTCTATTGTTGGGATTTGGATTCTGTTGTTGGGATTTGGATTCTGTTGTTGGGATTTGGATTACTGGTGTTGGGATTCGGATTCTGTTGTTGAGATTTGGATTTCTGGTGTTGGGATTTGGATTACTGGTGTTGGGATTTGGATTCTGTTGTTGGGATTTGGAATCTGTTGTTGGGATTTGGATTACTGGTGTTGGGATTTGGATTCTGTTGAGATTTGGATTACTGGTGTTGGGATTTGGATTCTGTTGTTGAGATGTGGATTCTGTTGTTGGGATTTGGATTCTGTTGTTGGGATTTGGATTTCTGGTGTTGGGATTTGGATTACTGGTGTTGGGATTTGGATTCTGTTGTTGGGATTTGGATTCTGTTGTTGGGATTTGGATTCTATTGTCGGTATTTGGATTACTGGTGTTGGGATTCGGATTCAGTTGTTGAGATTTGGATTCTATTGTTGGGATTTGGATTCTGTTGTTGAGATGTGGATTCTGTTGTTGGGATTTGGATTCTGTTGTTGTGATTTGGATTTCTGGTGTTGGGATTTGGATTACTGGTGTTGGGATTTGGATTCTGTTGTTGGGATTTGGATTCTGTTGTTGGGATTTGGATTACTGGTGTTGGGATTTGGATTCTGTTGTTGGGATTTGGATTCTATTGTTGGGATTTTGATTACTGGTGTTGGGATTCGGATTCTGTTGTTGAGATTTGGATTCTGTTGTTGGGATTTGGATTCTGTTGTTGAGATTTAGATTACTGTTGTTGAGATTTGGATTACTGGCATTGGGATTTGGATTTCTGGTGTTGGGATTTGGATTCTATTGTTGGGATTTGGATTCTGTTGTTGGGATTTGGATTCTGTTGTTGGGATTTGAATTACTGGTGTTGGGATTTGGATTCTGTTGTTGGGATTTGGATTCTATTGTTGTGATTTGGATTACTGGTGTTGGGATTCGGATTCTGTTGTTGATATTTGGATTCTGTTTGTGCGATTTGGATTCTGTTGTTGAGATTTGGATTTCTGGTGCTGGGATTTGGATTACTGGTGTTGGGATTTGGATTCTGTTGTTGGGATTTGGATTCTGTTGTTGAGATTTGGATTACTGGTGTTGGGATTTGGATTCTGTTGTTGAGGTTTGGATTTCTGGTATTGGGATTTGGATTACTGGTGTTGGGATTTGGATTCTGTTGTTGGGATTTTGATTACTTGTGTTGGGATTTGGATTACTGGTTTTGAGATTTGGATTACTGGTGTTGGGATTTGGATTACTGGTTTTGGGATTTGGATTACTGGTGTTGGGATTTGGAGTACTGGTGTTGAGATTTGGATTACTGGTGTCGGGATTTGAATTACTGGTTTGGGGATTTGGATTACTGGTGTTGGGATTTTAATTACTGGTGTTGGGATTTGGATTCTGGTGTTGGGATTTGGATTACTGGTGTTGGGCTTTGGATTACTGGTGTTGGGATTTGTATTTCTGATGTTGGGATTTGGATTGCTGGTGTTGGGATTTGGATTACTGGTGTTGGGATTTGGATGACTGGTGTTGGGATTTGGATTAGTCATGTTGGGATTTGGATTACTGGTGTTGGGATTTGGATTTCTGGTGTTGGGATTTGGATTCTGTTGTTGAGATTTAGATTACTGGTGTTGAGATTTGGATTACTGGTGTTGGGATTTGGATTTCTGGTGTTGGGATTTGGATTCTATTGTTGGGATTTGGATTCTGTTGTTGGGATTTGGATTCTGTTGTTGGGATTTGGATTACTGGTGTTGGGATTTGGATTCTGTTGTTGGGATTTGGATTCTATTGTTGGGATTTGGATTACTGGTGTTGGGATTCGGATTCTGTTGTTGAGATTTGGATTCTGTTTGTGGGATTTGGATTCTGTTGTTGAGATTTGGATTTCTGGTGTTGGGATTTGGATTACTGGTGTTAGGATTTGGATTCTGTTGTTGGGATTTGGATTCTTTTGTTGAGATTTGGATTACTGGTGTTGGGATTTGGATTCTGTTGTTGAGATTTGGATTTCTGGTATTGGGATTTGGATTACTGGTGTTGGGATTTGGATTCTGGTGTTGGGATTTTGATTACTGGTGTTGGGATTTGGATTACTGGTTTTGAGATTTGGATTACTGGTGTTGGGATTTGGATTACTTGTTTTGGGATTTGGATTACTGGTGTTGGGATTTGGAGTACTGGTGTTGAGATTTGGATTACTGGCATTGGGATTTGAATTACTGGTTTGGGGATTTGGATTACTGGTGTTGGGATTTTAATTACTGGTGTTGGGATTTGGATTTCTGGTGTTGGGATTTGGATTACTGGTGTTGGGATTTGGATTCTGTTGTTGGGATTTGGATTCTTTTGTTGAGATTTGGATTACAGGTGTTGGGATTTGGATTCTGTTGTTGAGATTTGGATTTCTGGTATTGGGATTTGGATTACTGGTGTTGGGATTTGGATTCTGGTGTTGGGATTTTGATTACTGGTGTTGGGATTTGGATTACTGGTTTTGAGATTTGGATTACTGGTGTTGGGATTTGGATTACTTGTTTTGGGATTTGGATTGCTGGTGTTGGGATTTGGAGTACTGGTGTTAAGATTTGGATTACTGGCGTCGGGATTTGAATTACTGGTTTGGGGATTTGGATTACTGGTGTTGGGATTTTAATTACTGGTGTTGGGATTTGGATTTCTGGTGTTGGGATTTGGATTACTGGTGTTGGGATTTGGATTCTGTTGTTGGGATTTGGATTCTTTTGTTGAGATTTGGATTACAGGTGTTGGGATTTGGATTCTTTTGTTGAGATTTGGATTTCTGGTATTGGGATTTGGATTACTGGTGTTGGGATTTGGATTCTGGTGTTGGGATTTTGATTACTGGTGTTGGGATTTGGATTACTGGTTTTGAGATTTGGATTACTGGTGTTGGGATTTGGATTACTTGTTTTGGGATTTGGATTACTGGTGTTGGGATTTGGAGTACTGGTGTTGAGATTTGGATTACTGGCGTCGGGATATGAATTACTGGTTTGGGGATTTGGATTACTGGTGTTGGGATTTTAATTACTGGTGTTGGGATTTGGATTCTGTTGTTGGGACTTGGATTCTGTTGTTGAGGTTTAGATAACTGTTGTTCAGATTTGGATTACTGGCATTGGGATTTGGATTTCTGGTGTTGTGATTTGGATTCTATTGTTGGGATTTGGATTCTGTTGTTGGGATTTGGATTCTGTTGTTGGGATTTGGATTACTGGTGTTGGGATTTGGATTCTGTTGTTGCGATTTGGATTCTGTTGTTGGGATTTGGATTACTGGTGTTGGGATTTGGATTCTGTTGTTGAGATTTGGATTTCTGGTGTTGGGATTTGGATTACTGGTGTTGGGATTTGGATTCTGTTGTTGGGATTTGGAATCTGTTGTTGGGATTTGGATTACTGGTGTTGGGATTTGGATTCTGTTGTTGAGATTTGGATTACTGGTGTTGGGATTTGGATTCTGTTGTTGAGATGTGGATTCTGTTGTTGGGATTTGGATTCTGTTGTTGGGATTTGGATTTCTGGTGTTGGGATTTGGATTACTGGTGTTTGGATTTGGATTCTGTTGTTGGGATTTGGATTCTGTTGTTGGGATTTGGATTCTATTGTCGGTATTTGGATTACTGGTGTTGGGATTCGGATTCAGTTGTTGAGATTTGGATTCTATTGTTGGGATTTGGATTCTGTTGTTGGGATTTGGATTACTGGTGTTGGGATTTGGTTTCTGTTGTTGAGATTTGGATTTCTGGTGTTGGGATTTGGATTACTGGTGTTGGGATTTTGATTCTGGTGTTGGGATTTTGATTACTGGTGTTGGGATTTGGATTACTGGTGTTGGGATTTGGATTACTGGGGTTGGGATTTGGATTTCTGTGTTGGGATTTGGATTACTGGTGTTGGGATTTGGATTACTGGTGTTGGGATTTGGATTACTGGTGTTGGGATTTGGATTAGTCATGTTGGGATTTGAATTACTGGTGTTGGGATTTGGATTTCTGGTGTTGGGATTTGGATTACTGGTGTTGGGATTTGGATTAGTGTTGTAGAGATTTGGATTTCTGGTGTTGGGATTTGGATTACTGGTGTTGGGATTTGGATTCCGTTGTTGGGATTTGGATTCTGTTGTTGGGATTTGGATTACTGGTGTTGGGATTTGGATTCTGTTGTTGGGATTTGGATTCTATTGTTGGGATTTGGATTACTGGTGTTGGGATTCGGATTCTGATGTTGAGATTTGGATTCTGTTGTTGGGATTTGGATTCTGTTGTTGAGATTTAGATTACTGGTGTTGAGATTTGGATTACTGGCGTTGGGATTTGGATTTCTGGTGTTGGGATTTGGATTCTATTGTTGGGATTTGGATTCTGTTGTTGGGATTTGGATTCTGTTGTTGGGATTTGGATTACTGGTGTTGGGATTTTGATTCTGTTGTTGAGATTTGGATTCTGTTGGGATTTGGATTACTGGTGTTGGGATTTGGATTCTGTTGTTGAGATTTGGATTTCTGGTGTTGGGATTTGGATTACTGGTGTTGGGATTTGGATTCTGTTGGGATTTGGATTCTGTTGTTGGGATTTGGATTGCTGGTGTTGGGATTTGGATTCTGTTGTTGAGATGTGGATTCTGTTGTTGGGATTTGGATTCTGTTGTTGTGATTTGGATTTCTGGTGTTGAGATTTGGATTACTGGTGTTGGGATTTGGATTCTGTTGTTGGGATTTGGATTCTGTTGTTGGGATTTGGATTACTGGTGTTGGGATTTGGATTCTGTTGTTGGGATTTGGATTCTATTGTTGGGATTTTGATTACTGGTGTTGGGATTCGGATTCTGTTGTTGAGATTTGGATTCTGTTGTTGGGATTTGGATTCTGTTGTTGAGATTTAGATTACTGGTGTTGAGATTTGGATTACTGGCATTGGGATTTGGATTTCTGGTGTTGGGATTTGGATTCTATTGTTGGGATTTGGATTCTGTTGTTGGGATTTGGATTCTGTTGTTGGGATTTGGATTACTGGTGTTGGGATTTGGATTCTGTTGTTGGGATTTGGATTCTATTGTTGGGATTTGGATTCTGTTTGTGGGATTTGGATTCTATTGTTGAGATTTGGATTTCTGGTGCTGGGATTTGGATTACTGGTGTTGGGATTTGGATTCTGTTGTTGGGATTTGGATTCTGTTGTTGAGATTTGGATTACTGGTGTTGGGATTTCGATTCTGTTGTTGAGGTTTGGATTTCTGGTATTGGGATTTGGATTACTGGTGTTTGGATTTGGATTCTGTTGTTGGGATTTTGATTACTGGTGTTGGGATTTGGATTACTGGTTTTGAGATTTGGATTACTGGTGTTGGGATTTGGATTACTGGTTTTGGGATTTGGATTACTGGTGTTGGGATTTGGAGTACTGGTGTTGAGATTTGGATTACTGGTGTCGGGATTTGAATTACTGGTTTGGGGATTTGGATTACTGGTGTTGGGATTTTAATTACTGGTGTTGGGATTTGGATTCTGGTGTTGGGATTTGGATTACTGGTGTTGGGATTTGGATTACTGGTGTTGGGATTTGTATTTTTGATGTTGGGATTTGGATTGCTCGTGTTGGGATTTGGATTACTGGTGTTGGGATTTGGATGACTGGTGTTGGGATTTGGATTAGACATGTTGGGATTTGGATTACTGGTGTTGGGATTTGGATTTCTGGTGTTGGGATTTGGATTCTGTTGTTGAGATTTAGATTACTGGTGTTGAGATTTGGATTACTGGCGTTGGGATTTGGATTTCTGGTGTTGGGATTTGGATTCTATTGTTGGGATTTGGATTCTGTTGTTGGGATTTGGATTCTGTTGTTGGGATTTGGATTCTATTGTTGGGATTTGGATTACTGGTGTTGGGATTCGGATTCTGTTGTTGAGATTTGGATTCTGTTTGTGGGATTTGGATTCTGTTGTTGAGATTTGGATTTCTGGTGTTGGGATTTGGATTACTGGTGTTGGGATTTGGATTACTGGTTTTGAGATTTGGATTACTGGTGTTGGGATTTGGATTACTTGTTTTGGGATTTGGATTGCTGGTGTTGGGATTTGGAGTACTGGTGTTAAGATTTGGATTACTGGCGTCGGGATTTGAATTACTGATTTGGGGATTTGGATTACTGGTGTTGGGATTTTAATTACTGGTGTTGGGATTTGGATTTCTGGTGTTGGGATTTGGATTACTGGTGTTGGGATTTGGATTCTGTTGTTGGGATTTGGATTCTTTTGTTGAGATTTGGATTACAGGTGTTGGGATTTGGATTCTTTTGTTGAGATTTGGATTTCTGGTATTGGGATTTGGATTACTGGTGTTGGGATTTGGATTCTGGTGTTGGGATTTTGATTACTTGTGTTGGGATTTGGATTACTGGTTTTGAGATTTGGATTACTGGTGTTGGGATTTGGATTACTTGTTTTGGGATTTGGATTACTGGTGTTGGGATTTGGAGTACTGGTGTTGAGATTTGGATTACTGGCGTCGGGATTTGAATTACTGGTTTGGGGATTTGGATTACTGGTGTTGGGATTTTAATTACTGGTGTTGGGATTTGGATTCTGTTGTTGGGACTTGGATTCTGTTGTTGAGGTTTAGATAACTGTTGTTCAGATTTGGATTACTGGCATTGGGATTTGGATTTCTGGTGTTGTGATTTGGATTCTATTGTTGGGATTTGGATTCTGTTGTTGGGATTTGGATTCTGTTGTTGGGATTTGGATTACTGGTGTTGGGATTTGGATTCTGTTGTTGCGATTTGGATTCTGTTGTTGGGATTTGGATTACTGGTGTTGGGATTTGGATTCTGTTGTTGAGATTTGGATTTCTGGTGTTGGGATTTGGATTACTGGTGTTGGGATTTGGATTCTGTTGTTGGGATTTGGAATCTGTTGTTGGGATTTGGATTACTGGTGTTGGGATTTGGATTCTGTTGTTGAGATTTGGATTACTGGTGTTGGGATTTGGATTCTGTTGTTGAGATGTGGATTCTGTTGTTGGGATTTGGATTCTGTTGTTGGGATTTGGATTTCTGGTGTTGGGATTTGGATTACTGGTGTTGGGATTTGGATTCTGTTGTTGGGATTTGGATTCTGTTGTTGGGATTTGGATTCTATTGTCGGTATTTGGATTACTGTTGTTGGGATTCGGATTCAGTTGTTGAGATTTGGATTCTATTGTTGGGATTTGGATTCTGTTGTTGGGATTTGGATTACTGGTGTTGGGATTTGGTTTCTGTTGTTGAGATTTGGATTTCTGGTGTTGGGATTTGGATTACTGGTGTTGGGATTTTGATTCTGGTGTTGGGATTTTGATTACTGGTGTTGGGATTTGGATTACTGGTTTTGGGATTTGGATTCTGTTGTTGGGATTTGGATTCTGGTGTTGGGATTTGGATTACTGGTGTTGGGATTTGGATTACTGGGGTTGGGATTTGGATTTCTGTGTTGGGATTTGGATTACTGGTGTTGGGATTTGGATTACTGGTGTTGGGATTTGGATTACTGGTGTTGGGATTTGGATTAGTCATGTTGGGATTTGAATTACTGGTGTTGGGATTTGGATTTCTGGTGTTGGGATTTGGATTACTGGTGTTGGGATTTGGATTAGTGTTGTAGAGATTTGGATTTCTGGTGTTGGGATTTGGATTACTGCTGTTGGGATTTGGATTCCGTTGTTGGGATTTGGATTCTGTTGTTGGGATTTGGATTACTGGTGTTGGGATTTGGATTCTGTTGTTGGGATTTGGATTCTATTGTTGGGATTTGGATTACTGGTGTTGGGATTCGGATTCTGATGTTGAGATTTGGATTCTGTTGTTGGGATTTGGATTCTGTTGTTGAGATTTAGATTACTGGTGTTGAGATTTGGATTACTGGCGTTGGGATTTGGATTTCTGGTGTTGGGATTTGGATTCTATAGTTGGGATTTGGATTCTGTTGTTGGGATTTGGATTCTGTTGTTGGGATTTGGATTACTGGTGTTGGGATTTTGATTCTGTTGTTGAGATTTGGATTCTGTTGGGATTTGGATTACTGGTGTTGGGATTTGGATTCTGTTGTTGAGATTTGGATTTCTGGTGTTGGAATTTAGATTACTGGTGTTGGGATTTGGATTCTGTTGGGATTTGGATTCTGTTGGGATATGGATTGCTGGTGTTGGGATTTGGATTCTGTTGTTGAGATGTGGATTCTGTTGTTGGGATTTGGATTCTGTTGTTGTGATTTGGATTTCTGGTGTTGGGATTTGGATTACTGGTGTTGGGATTTGGATTCTGTTGTTGGGATTTGGATTCTGTTGTTGGGATTTGGATTACTGGTGTTGGGATTTGGATTCTGTTGTTGGGATTTGGATTCTATTGTTGGGATTTTGATTACTGGTGTTGGGATTCGGAGTCTGTTGTTGAGATTTGGATTCTGTTGTTGGGATTTGGATTCTGTTGTTGAGATTTAGATTACTGGTGTTGAGATTTGGATTCCTGGCATTGGGATTTGGATTTCTGGTGTTGGGATTTGGATTCTATTGTTGGGATTTGGATTCTGTTGTTGGGATTTGGATTCTGTTGTTGGGATTTGGATTACTGGTGTTGGGATTTGGATTCTGTTGTTGGGATTTGGATTCTATTGTTGGGATTTGGATTACTGGTGTTGGGATTCGGATTCTGTTGTTGAGATTTGGATTCTGTTTGTGGGATTTGGATTCTGTTGTTGAGATTTGGATTTCTGGTGCTGGGATTTGGATTCTGTTGTTGGGATTTGGATTCTGTTGTTGAGATTTGGATTACTGGTGTTGGGATTTGGATTCTGCTTTTGGGATTTGGATTCCATTGTTGGGATTTGGATTACTGGTGTTGGGATTCGGATTCTGTTGTTGAGATTTGGATTCTGTTTGTGGGATTTGGATTCTGTTGTTGAGATTTGGATTTCTGGTGTTGGGATTTGGATTACTGGTGTTGGGATTTGGATTCTGTTGTTGGGATTTGGATTCTTTTGTTGAGATTTGGATTACTGGTTTTGGGATTTGGATTCTGTTGTTGAGATTTGGATTTCTGGTGTTGGGATTTGGATTACTGGTTTTGAGATTTGGATTACTGGTGTTGGGATTTGGATTACTTGTTTTGGGATTTGGATTGCTGGTGTTGGGATTTGGAGTACTGGTGTTAAGATTTGGATTACTGGCGTCGGGATTTGAATTACTGGTTTGGGGATTTGGATTACTGGTGTTGGGATTTTAATTACTGGTGTTGGGATTTGGATTTCTGGTGTTGGGATTTGGATTACTGGTGTTGGGATTTGGATTCTGTTGTTGGGATTTGGATTCTTTTGTTGAGATTTGGATTACAGGTGTTGGGATTTGGATTCTTTTGTTGAGATTTGGATTTCTGGTATTGGGATTTGGATTACTGGTGTTGGGATTTGGATTCTGGTGTTGGGATTTTGATTACTGGTGTTGGGATTTGGATTACTGGTTTTGAGATTTGGATTACTGGTGTTGGGATTTGGATTACTTGTTTTGGGATTTGGATTACTGGTGTTGGGATTTGGAGTACTGGTGTTGAGATTTGGATTACTGGCGTCGGGATTTGAATTACTGGTTTGGGGATTTGGATTACTGGTGTTGGGATTTTAATTACTGGTGTTGGGATTTGGATTCTGTTGTTGGGACTTGGATTCTGTTGTTGAGGTTTAGATAACTGTTGTTCAGATTTGGATTACTGGCATTGGGATTTGGATTTCTGGTGTTGTGATTTGGATTCTATTGTTGGGATTTGGATTCTGTTGTTGGGATTTGGATTCTGTTGTTGGGATTTGGATTACTGGTGTTGGGATTTGGATTCTGTTGTTGCGATTTGGATTCTGTTGTTGGGATTTGGATTACTGGTGTTGGGATTTGGATTCTGTTGTTGAGATTTGGATTTCTGGTGTTGGGATTTGGATTACTGGTGTTGGGATTTGGATTCTGTTGTTGGGATTTGGAATCTGTTGTTGGGATTTGGATTACTGGTGTTGGGATTTGGATTCTGTTGTTGAGATTTGGATTACTGGTGTTGGGATTTGGATTCTGTTGTTGAGATGTGGATTCTGTTGTTGGGATTTGGATTCTGTTGTTGGGATTTGGATTTCTGGTGTTGGGATTTGGATTACTGGTGTTGGGATTTGGATTCTGTTGTTGGGATTTGGATTCTGCTGTTGGGATTTGGATTCTATTGTCGGTATTTGGATTACTGGTGTTGGGATTCGGATTCAGTTGTTGAGATTTGGATTCTATTGTTGGGATTTGGATTCTGTTGTTGGGATTTGGATTACTGGTTTTGAGATTTGGATTACTGGTGTTGGGATTTGGATTACTTGTTTTGGGATTTGGATTACTGGTGTTGGGATTTGGAGTACTGGTGTTGAGATTTGGATTACTGGCGTCGGGATTTGAATTACTGGTTTGGGGATTTGGATTACTGGTGTTGGGATTTTAATTACTGGTGTTGGGATTTGGATTCTGTTGTTGGGACTTGGATTCTGTTGTTGAGGTTTAGATAACTGTTGTTCAGATTTGGATTACTGGCATTGGGATTTGGATTTCTGGTGTTGTGATTTGGATTCTATTGTTGGGATTTGGATTCTGTTGTTGGGATTTGGATTCTGTTGTTGGGATTTGGATTACTGGTGTTGGGATTTGGATTCTGTTGTTGCGATTTGGATTCTGTTGTTGGGATTTGGATTACTGGTGTTGGGATTTGGATTCTGTTGTTGAGATTTGGATTTCTGGTGTTGGGATTTGGATTACTGGTGTTGGGATTTGGATTCTGTTGTTGGGATTTGGAATCTGTTGTTGGGATTTGGATTACTGGTGTTGGGATTTGGATTCTGTTGTTGAGATTTGGATTACTGGTGTTGGGATTTGGATTCTGTTGTTGAGATGTGGATTCTGTTGTTGGGATTTGGATTCTGTTGTTGGGATTTGGATTTCTGGTGTTGGGATTTGGATTACTGGTGTTGGGATTTGGATTCTGTTGTTGGGATTTGGATTCTGCTGTTGGGATTTGGATTCTATTGTCGGTATTTGGATTACTGGTGTTGGGATTCGGATTCAGTTGTTGAGATTTGGATTCTATTGTTGGGATTTGGATTCTGTTGTTGGGATTTGGATTACTGGTGTTGGGATTTGGTTTCTGTTGTTGAGATTTGGATTTCTGGTGTCGGGATTTGGATTACTGGTGTTGGGATTTTGATTCTGGTGTTGGGATTTTGATTACTGGTGTTGGGATTTGGATTACTGGTTTTGGGATTTGGATTCTGTTGTTGGGATTTGGATTCTGGTGTTGGGATTTGGATTACTGGTGTTGGGATTTGGATTACTGGGGTTGGGATTTGGATTTCTGTGTTGGGATTTGGATTACTGGTGTTGGGATTTGGATTACTGGTGTTGGGATTTGGATTACTGGTGTTGGGATTTGGATTAGTCATGTTGGGATTTGAATTACTGGTGTTGGGATTTGGATTCTGTTGTTGGGATTTGGATTCTATTGTTGGGATTTTGATTACTGGTGTTGGGATTCGGAGTCTGTTGTTGAGATTTGGATTCTGTTGTTGGGATTTGGATTCTGTTGTTGAGATTTAGATTACTGGTGTTGAGATTTGGATTACTGGCATTGGGATTTGGATTTCTGGTGTTGGGATTTGGATTCTATTGTTGGGATTTGGATTCTGTTGTTGGGATTTGGATTCTGTTGTTGGGATTTGGATTACTGGTGTTGGGATTTGGATTCTGTTGTTGGGATTTGGATTCTATTGTTGGGATTTGGATTACTGGTGTTGGGATTCGGATTCTGTTGTTGAGATTTGGATTCTGTTTGTGGGATTTGGATTCTGTTGTTGAGATTTGGATTTCTGGTGCTGGGATTTGGATTCTGTTGTTGGGATTTGGATTCTGTTGTTGAGATTTGGATTACTGGTGTTGGGATTTGGATTCTGTTGTTGAGGTTTGGATTTCTGGTATTGGGATTTGGATTACTGGTGTTGGGATTTGGATTCTGTTGTTGGGATTTTGATTACTGGTGTTGGGATTTGGATTACTGGTTTTGAGATTTGGATTACTGGTGTTGGGATTTGGATTACTGGTTTTGGGATTTGGATTACTGGTGTTGGGATTTGGAGTACTGGTGTTGAGATTTGGATTACTGGTGTCGGGATTTGAATTACTGGTTTGGGGATTTGGATTACTGGTGTTGGGATTTTAATTACTGGTGTTGGGATTTGGATTCTGGTGTTGGGATTTGGATTACTGGTGTTGGGATTTGGATTACTGGTGTTGGGATTTGTATTTCTGATGTTGGGATTTGGATTGCTGGTGTTGGGATTTGGATTACTGGTGTTGGGATTTGGATGACTGGTGTTGGGATTTGGATTAGTCATGTTGGGATTTGGATTACTGGTGTTGGGATTTGGATTAGTCATGTTGGGATTTGGATTACTGGTGTTGGGATTTGGATTCTGTTGTTGGGATTTGGATTCTATTGTTGGGATTTTGATTACTGTTGTTGGGATTTGGATTCTGTTGTTGAGATTTAGATTACTGGTGTTGAGATTTGGATTACTGGCATTGGGATTTGGATTTCTGGTGTTGGGATTTGGATTCTGGTGTTGGGATTTGGATTACTGGTGTTGGGATTTGGATTAGTGTTGTAGAGATTTGGATTTCTGGTGTTGGGATTTGGATTACTGGTGTTGGGATTTGGATTCCGTTGTTGGGATTTGGATTCTGTTGTTGGGATTTGGATTACTGGTGCTGGGATTTGGATTCTGTTGTTGGGATTTGGATTCTATTGTTGGGATTTGGATTACTGGTGTTGGGATTCGGATTCTGATGTTGAGATTTGGATTCTGTTGTTGGGATTTGGATTCTGTTGTTGAGATTTAGATTACTGGTGTTGAGATTTGGATTACTGGCGTTGGGATTTGGATTTCTGGTGTTGGGATTTGGATTCTATTGTTGGGATTTGGATTCTGTTGTTGGGATTTGGATTCTGTTGTTGGGATTTGGATTACTGGTGTTGGGATTTTGATTCTGTTGTTGAGATTTGGATTCTGTTGGGATTTGGATTACTGGTGTTGGGATTTGGATTCTGTTGTTGAGATTTGGATTTCTGGTGTTGGGATTTAGATTACTGGTGTTGGGATTTGGATTCTGTTGGGATTTGGATTCTGTTGTTGGGATTTGGATTGCTGGTGTTGAGATTTGGATTCTGTTGTTGAGATGTGGATTCTGTTGTTGGGATTTGGATTCTGTTGTTGTGATTTGGATTTCTGGTGTTGGGATTTGGATTACTGGTGTTGGGATTTGGATTCTGTTGTTGGGATTTGGATTCTGTTGTTGGGATTTGGATTACTGGTGTTGGGATTTGGATTCTGTTGTTGGGATTTGGATTCTATTGTTGGGATTTTGATTACTGGTGTTGGGATTCGGAGTCTGTTGTTGAGATTTGGATTCTGTTGTTGGGATTTGGATTCTGTTGTTGAGATTTAGATTACTGGTGTTGAGATTTGGATTACTGGCATTGGGATTTGGATTTCTGGTGTTGGGATTTGGATTCTATTGTTGGGATTTGGATTCTGTTGTTGGGATTTGGATTCTGTTGTTGGGATTTGGATTACTGGTGTTGGGATTTGGATTCTGTTGTTGGGATTTGGATTCTATTGTTGGGATTTGGATTACTGGTGTTGGGATTCGGATTCTGTTGTTGAGATTTGGATTCTGTTTGTGGGATTTGGATTCTGTTGTTGAGATTTGGATTTCTGGTGCTGGGATTTGGATTCTGTTGTTGGGATTTGGATTCTGTTGTTGAGATTTGGATTACTGGTGTTGGGATTTGGATTCTGTTGTTGAGGTTTGGATTTCTGGTATTGGGATTTGGATTACTGGTGTTGGGATTTGGATTCTGTTGTTGGGATTTTGATTACTGGTGTTGGGATTTGGATTACTGGTTTTGAGATTTGGATTACTGGTGTTGGGATTTGGATTACTGGTTTTGGGATTTGGATTACTGGTGTTGGGATTTGGAGTACTGGTGTTGAGATTTGGATTACTGGTGTCGGGATTTGAATTACTGGTTTGGGGATTTGGATTACTGGTGTTGGGATTTTAATTACTGGTGTTGGGATTTGGATTCTGGTGTTGGGATTTGGATTACTGGTGTTGGGATTTGGATTACTGGTGTTGGGATTTGTATTTCTGATGTTGGGATTTGGATTGCTGGTGTTGGGATTTGGATTACTGGTGTTGGGATTTGGATGACTGGTGTTGGGATTTGGATTAGTCATGTTGGGATTTGGATTACTGGTGTTGGGATTTGGATTTCTGGTGTTGGGATTTGGATTCTGTTGTTGAGATTTAGATTACTGGTGTTGAGATTTGGATTACTGGCGTTGGGATTTGGATTTCTGGTGTTGGGATTTGGATTCTATTGTTGGGATTTAGATTCTGTTGTTGGGATTTGGATTCTGTTGTTGGGATTTGGATTACTGGTGTTGGGATTTGGATTCTGCTTTTGGGATTTGGATTCTATTGTTGGGATTTGGATTACTGGTGTTGGGATTCGGATTCTGTTGTTGAGATTTGGATTCTGTTTGTGAGATTTGGATTCTGTTGTTGAGATTTGGATTTCTGGTGTTGGGATTTGGATTACTGGTGTTAGGATTTGGATTCTGTTGTTGGGATTTGGATTCTTTTGTTGAGATTTGGATTACTGGTGTTGGGATTTGGATTCTGTTGTTGAGATTTGGATTTCTGGTATTGGGATTTGGATTACTAGTGTTCGAATTTGGATTCTGGTGTTGGGATTTGGATTACTGGTGTTGGGATTTGGATTACTTGTTTTGGGATTTGGATTACTGGTGTTGGGATTTGGAGTACTGGTGTTGAGATTTGGATTACTGGCGTCGGGATTTGAATTACTGGTTTGGGGATTTGGATTACTGGTGTTGGGATTTTAATTACTGGTGTTGGGATTTGGATTTCTGGTGTTGGGATTTGGATTACTGGTGTTGGGATTTGGATTCTGTTGTTGGGATTTGGATTCTTTTGTTGAGATTTGGATTACAGGTGTTGGGATTTGGATTCTGTTGTTGAGATTTGGATTTCTGGTATTGGGATTTGGATTACTGGTGTTGGGATTTGGATTCTGGTGTTGGGATTTTGATTACTGGTGTTGGGATTTGGATTACTGGTTTTGAGATTTGGATTACTGGTGTTGGGATTTGGATTACTTGTTTTGGGATTTGGATTGCTGGTGTTGGGATTTGGAGTACTGGTGTTGAGATTTGGATTACTGGCGTCGGGATTTGAATTACTGGTTTGGGGATTTGGATTACTGGTGTTGGGATTTTAATTACTGGTGTTGGGATTTGGATTTCTGGTGTTGGGATTTGGATTACTGGTGTTGGGATTTGGATTCTGTTGTTGGGATTTGGATTCTTTTGTTGAGATTTGGATTACAGGTTTTGGGATTTGGATTCTTTTGTTGAGATTTGGATTTCTGGTATTGGGATTTGGATTACTGGTGTTGGGATTTGGATTCTGGTGTTGGGATTTTGATTACTGGTGTTGGGATTTGGATTACTGGTTTTGAGATTTGGATTACTGGTATTGGGATTTGGATTACTTGTTTTGGGATTTGGATTACTGGTGTTGGGATTTGGAGTACTGGTGTTGAGATTTGGATTACTGGCGTCGGGATTTGAATTACTGGTTTGGGGATTTGGATTACTGGTGTTGGGATTTTAATTACTGGTGTTGGGATTTGGATTCTGTTGTTGGGACTTGGATTCTGTTGTTGAGGTTTAGATTACTGTTGTTCAGATTTGGATTATTGGCATTGGGATTTGGATTTCTGGTTTTGTGATTTGGATTCTATTGTTGGGATTTGGATTCTGTTGTTGGGATTTGGATTCTGTTGTTGGGATTTGGATTACTGGTGTTGGGATTTGGATTCTGTTGTTGCGATTTGGATTCTGTTGTTGGGATTTGGATTACTGGTGTTGGGATTTGGATTCTGTTGTTGAGATTTGGATTTCTGGTGTTGGGATTTGGATTACTGGTGTTGGGATTTGGATTCTGTTGTTGGGATTTGGAATCTGTTGTTGGGATTTGGATTACTGGTGTTGGGATTTGGATTCTGTTGTTGAGATTTGGATTACTGGTGTTGGGATTTGGATTCTGTTGTTGAGATGTGGATTCTGTAGTTGGGATTTGGATTCTGTTGTTGGGATTTGGATTTCTGGTGTTGGGATTTGGATTACTGGTGTTGGGATTTGGATTCTGTTGTTGGGCTTTGGATTCTGTTGTTGAGATTTGGATTACTGGTGTTGGGATTTGGATTCTGTTGTTGAGATGTGGATTCTGTAGTTGGGATTTGGATTCTGTTGTTGGGATTTGGATTTCTGGTGTTGGGATTTGGATTACTGGTGTTGGGATTTGGATTCTGTTGTTGGGATTTGGATTCTGTTGTTGGGATTTGGATTCTATTGTCGGTATTTGGATTACTGGTGTTGGGATTAGGATTCTGTTGTTGAGATTTAGATTACTGGTGTTGAGATTTGGATTACTGGCGTTGGGATTTGGATTTCTGGTGTTGGGATTTGCATTCTATTGTTGGGATTTGGATTCTGTTGTTGGGATTGTGATTACTGGTGTTGGGATTTGGTTTCTGTTGTTGAGATTTGGATTTCTGGTGTTGGGATTTGGATTACTGGTGTTGGGATTTTGATTCTGGTGTTGGGATTTTGATTACTGGTGTTGGGATTTGGATTACTGGTTTTGGGATTTGGATTCTGTTGTTGGGATTTGGATTCTGGTGTTGGGATTTGGATTACTGGTGTTGGGATTTGGATTTCTGGTGTTGGGATTTGGATTCTGTTGTTGCGATTTGGATTCTGTTGTTGGGATTTGGATTACTGGTGTTGGGATTTGGATTCTGTTGTTGAGATTTGGATTTCTGGTGTTGGGATTTGGATTACTGGTGTTGGGATTTGGATTCTGTTGTTGGGATTTGGAATCTGTTGTTGGGATTTGGATTACTGGTGTTGGGATTTGGATTCTGTTGTTGAGATTTGGATTACTGGTGTTGGGATTTGGATTCTGTTGTTGAGATGTGGATTCTGTAGTTGGGATTTGGATTCTGTTGTTGGGATTTGGATTTCTGGTGTTGGGATTTGGATTACTGGTGTTGGGATTTGGATTCTGTTGTTGGGCTTTGGATTCTGTTGTTGAGATTTGGATTACTGGTGTTGGGATTTGGATTCTGTTGTTGAGATGTGGATTCTGTAGTTGGGATTTGGATTCTGTTGTTGGGATTTGGATTTCTGGTGTTGGGATTTGGATTACTGGTGTTGGGATTTGGATTCTGTTGTTGGGATTTGGATTCTGTTGTTGGGATTTGGATTCTATTGTCGGTATTTGGATTACTGGTGTTGGGATTAGGATTCTGTTGTTGAGATTTAGATTACTGGTGTTGAGATTTGGATTACTGGCGTTGGGATTTGGATTTCTGGTGTTGGGATTTGCATTCTATTGTTGGGATTTGGATTCTGTTGTTGGGATTTGGATTACTGGTGTTGGGATTTGGTTTCTGTTGTTGAGATTTGGATTTCTGGTGTTGGGATTTGGATTACTGGTGTTGGGATTTTGATTCTGGTGTTGGGATTTTGATTACTGGTGTTGGGATTTGGATTACTGGTTTTGGGATTTGGATTCTGTTGTTGGGATTTGGATTCTGGTGTTGGGATTTGGATTACTGGTGTTGGGATTTGGATTACTGGGGTTGGGATTTGGATTTCTGTGTTGGGATTTGGATTCCTGGTGTTGGGATTTGGATTAATGGTGTTGGGATTTGGATTACTGGTGTTGGGATTTGGATTAGTCATGCTGGGATTTGAATTACTGGTGTTGGGATTTGGATTTCTGGTGTTGGGATTTGGATTACTGGTGTTGGGATTTGGATTAGTGTTGTAGAGATTTGGATTTCTGGTGTTGGGATTTGGATTACTGGTGTTGGGATTTGGATTCCGTTGTTGGGATTTGGATTCTGTTGTTGGGATTTGGATTACTGGTGTTGGGATTTGGATTCTGTTGTTGGGATTTGGATTCTATTGTTGGGATTTGGATTACTGGTGTTGGGATTCGGATTCTGATGTTGAGATTTGGATTCTGTTGTTGGGATTTGGATTCTGTTGTTGAGATTTAGATTACTGGTGTTGAGATTTGGATTACTGGCGTTGGGATTTGGATTTCTGGTGTTGGGATTTGGATTCTATTGTTGGGATTTGGATTCTGTTGTTGGGATTTGGATTCTGTTGTTGGGATTTGGATTACTGGTGTTGGGATTTTGATTCTGTTGTTGAGATTTGGATTCTGTTGGGATTTGGATTACTGGTGTTGGGATTTGGATTCTGTTGTTGAGATTTGGATTTCTGGTGTTGGGATTTAGATTACTGGTGTTGGGATTTGGATTCTGTTGGGATTTGGATTCTGTTTTGGGATTTGGATTGCTGGTGTTGGGATTTGGATTCTGTTGTTGAGATGTGGATTCTGTTGTTGGGATTTGGATTCTGTTGTTGTGATTTGGATTTCTGGTGTTGGGATTTGGATTACTGGTGTTGGGATTTGGATTCTGTTGTTGGGATTTGGATTCTGTTGTTGGGATTTGGATTACTGGTGTTGGGATTTGGATTACTGGGGTTGGGATTTGGATTTCTGTGTTGGGATTTGGATTACTGGTGTTGGGATTTGGATTACTGGTGTTGGGATTTGGATTACTGGTGTTGGGATTTGGATTAGTCATGTTGGGATTTGAATTACTGGTGTTGGGATTTGGATTTCTGGTGTTGGGATTTGGATTACTGGTGTTGGGATTTGGATTAGTGTTGTAGAGATTTGGATTTCTGGTGTTGGGATTTGGATTACTGGTGTTGGGATTTGGATTCCGTTGTTGGGATTTGGATTCTGTTGTTGGGATTTGGATTACTGGTGTTGGGATTTGGATTCTGTTGTTGGGATTTGGATTCTATTGTTGGGATTTGGATTACTGGTGTTGGGATTCGGATTCTGATGTTGAGATTTGGATTCTGTTGTTGGGATTTGGAATCTGTTGTTGGGATTTGGATTACTGGTGTTGGGATTTGGATTCTGTTGTTGAGATTTGGATTACTGGTGTTGGGATTTGGATTCTGTTGTTGAGATGTGGATTCTGTAGTTGGGATTTGGATTCTGTTGTTGGGATTTGGATTTCTGGTGTTGGGATTTGGATTACTGGTGTTGGGATTTGGATTCTGTTGTTGGGCTTTGGATTCTGTTGTTGAGATTTGGATTACTGGTGTTGGGATTTGGATTCTGTTGTTGAGATGTGGATTCTGTAGTTGGGATTTGGATTCTGTTGTTGGGATTTGGATTTCTGGTGTTGGGATTTGGATTACTGGTGTTGGGATTTGGATTCTGTTGTTGGGATTTGGATTCTGTTGTTGGGATTTGGATTCTATTGTCGGTATTTGGATTACTGGTGTTGGGATTAGGATTCTGTTGTTGAGATTTAGATTACTGGTGTTGAGATTTGGATTACTGGCGTTGGGATTTGGATTTCTGGTGTTGGGATTTGCATTCTATTGTTGGGATTTGGATTCTGTTGTTGGGATTTGGATTACTGGTGTTGGGATTTGGTTTCTGTTGTTGAGATTTGGATTTCTGGTGTTGGGATTTGGATTACTGGTGTTGGGATTTTGATTCTGGTGTTGGGATTTTGATTACTGGTGTTGGGATTTGGATTACTGGTTTTGGGATTTGGATTCTGTTGTTGGGATTTGGATTCTGGTGTTGGGATTTGGATTACTGGTGTTGGGATTTGGATTACTGGGGTTGGGATTTGGATTTCTGTGTTGGGATTTGGATTCCTGGTGTTGGGATTTGGATTAATGGTGTTGGGATTTGGATTACTGGTGTTGGGATTTGGATTAGTCATGCTGGGATTTGAATTACTGGTGTTGGGATTTGGATTTCTGGTGTTGGGATTTGGATTACTGGTGTTGGGATTTGGATTAGTGTTGTAGAGATTTGGATTTCTGGTGTTGGGATTTGGATTACTGGTGTTGGGATTTGGATTCCGTTGTTGGGATTTGGATTCTGTTGTTGGGATTTGGATTACTGGTGTTGGGATTTGGATTCTGTTGTTGGGATTTGGATTCTATTGTTGGGATTTGGATTACTGGTGTTGGGATTCGGATTCTGATGTTGAGATTTGGATTCTGTTGTTGGGATTTGGATTCTGTTGTTGAGATTTAGATTACTGGTGTTGAGATTTGGATTACTGGCGTTGGGATTTGGATTTCTGGTGTTGGGATTTGGATTCTATTGTTGGGATTTGGATTCTGTTGTTGGGATTTGGATTCTGTTGTTGGGATTTGGATTACTGGTGTTGGGATTTTGATTCTGTTGTTGAGATTTGGATTCTGTTGGGATTTGGATTACTGGTGTTGGGATTTGGATTCTGTTGTTGAGATTTGGATTTCTGGTGTTGGGATTTAGATTACTGGTGTTGGGATTTGGATTCTGTTGGGATTTGGATTCTGTTTTGGGATTTGGATTGCTGGTGTTGGGATTTGGATTCTGTTGTTGAGATGTGGATTCTGTTGTTGGGATTTGGATTCTGTTGTTGTGATTTGGATTTCTGGTGTTGGGATTTGGATTACTGGTGTTGGGATTTGGATTCTGTTGTTGGGATTTGGATTCTGTTGTTGGGATTTGGATTACTGGTGTTGGGATTTGGATTACTGGGGTTGGGATTTGGATTTCTGTGTTGGGATTTGGATTACTGGTGTTGGGATTTGGATTACTGGTGTTGGGATTTGGATTACTGGTGTTGGGATTTGGATTAGTCATGTTGGGATTTGAATTACTGGTGTTGGGATTTGGATTTCTGGTGTTGGGATTTGGATTACTGGTGTTGGGATTTGGATTAGTGTTGTAGAGATTTGGATTTCTGGTGTTGGGATTTGGATTACTGGTGTTGGGATTTGGATTCCGTTGTTGGGATTTGGATTCTGTTGTTGGGATTTGGATTACTGGTGTTGGGATTTGGATTCTGTTGTTGGGATTTGGATTCTATTGTTGGGATTTGGATTACTGGTGTTGGGATTCGGATTCTGATGTTGAGATTTGGATTCTGTTGTTGGGATTTGGATTCTGTTGTTGATATTTAGATTACTGGTGTTGAGATTTGGATTACTGGCGTTGGGATTTGGATTTCTGGTGTTGGGATTTGGATTCTATTGTTGGGATTTGGATTCTGTTGTTGGGATTTGGATTCTGTTGTTGGGATTTGGATTACTGGTGTTGGGATTTTGATTCTGTTGTTGAGATTTGGATTCTGTTGGGATTTGGATTACTGGTGTTGGGATTTGGATTCTGTTGTTGAGATTTGGATTTCTGGTGTTGGGATTTAGATTACTGGTGTTGGGATTTGGATTCTGTTGGGATTTGGATTCTGTTGTTGGGATTTGGATTGCTGGTGTTGGGATTTGGATTCTGTTGTTGAGATGTGGATTCTGTTGTTGGGATTTGGATTCTGTTGTTGTGATTTGGATTTCTGGTGTTGGGATTTGGATTACTGGTGTTGGGATTTGGATTCTGTTGTTGGGATTTGGATTCTGTTGTTGGGATTTGGATTACTGGTGTTGGGATTTGGATTCTGTTGTTGGGATTTGGATTCTATTGTTGGGATTTTGATTACTGGTGTTGGGATTCGGATTCTGTTGTTGAGATTTGGATTCTGTTGTTGGGATTTGGATTCTGTTGTTGAGATTTAGATTACTGGTGTTGAGATTTGGATTACTGGCATTGGGATTTGGATTTCTGGTGTTGGGATTTGGATTCTATTGTTGGGATTTGGATTCTGTTGTTGGGATTTGGATTCTGTTGTTGGGATTTGGATTACTGGTGTTGGGATTTGGATTCTGTTGTTGGGATTTGGATTCTATTGTTGGGATTTGGATTACTGGTGTTGGGATTCGGATTCTGTTGTTGAGATTTGGATTCTGTTTGTGGGATTTGGATTCTGTTGTTGAGATTTGGATTTCTGGTGCTGGGATTTGGATTACTGGTGTTGGGATTTGGATTCTGTTGTTGGGATTTGGATTCTGTTGTTGAGATTTGGATTACTGGTGTTGGGATTTGGATTCTGTTGTTGAGGTTTGGATTTCTGGTGTTGGGATTTGGATTACTGGTGTTGGGATTTGGATTCTGTTGTTGGGATTTGGATTCTGTTGTTGGGATTTGGATTACTGGTGTTGGGATTTGGATTCTGTTGTTGGGATTTGGATTCTATTGTTGGGATTTTGATTACTGGTGTTGGGATTCGGAGTCTGTTGTTGAGATTTGGATTCTGTTGTTGGGATTTGGATTCTGTTGTTGAGATTTAGATTACTGGTGTTGAGATTCGGATTACTGGCATTGGGATTTGGATTTCTGGTGTTGGGATTTGGATTCTATTGTTGGGATTTGGATTCTGTTGTTGGGATTTGGATTCTGTTGTTGAGATTTGGATTACTGGTGTTGGGATTTGGATTCTGTTGTTGAGATGTGGATTCTGTAGTTGGGATTTGGATTCTGTTGTTGGGATTTGGATTTCTGGTGTTGGGATTTGGATTACTGGTGTTGGGATTTGGATTCTGTTGTTGGGCTTTGGATTCTGTTGTTGAGATTTGGATTACTGGTGTTGGGATTTGGATTCTGTTGTTGAGATGTGGATTCTGTAGTTGGGATTTGGATTCTGTTGTTGGGATTTGGATTTCTGGTGTTGGGATTTGGATTACTGGTGTTGGGATTTGGATTCTGTTGTTGGGATTTGGATTCTGTTGTTGGGATTTGGATTCTATTGTCGGTATTTGGATTACTGGTGTTGGGATTAGGATTCTGTTGTTGAGATTTAGATTACTGGTGTTGAGATTTGGATTACTGGCGTTGGGATTTGGATTTCTGGTGTTGGGATTTGCATTCTATTGTTGGGATTTGGATTCTGTTGTTGGGATTTGGATTACTGGTGTTGGGATTTGGTTTCTGTTGTTGAGATTTGGATTTCTGGTGTTGGGATTTGGATTACTGGTGTTGGGATTTTGATTCTGGTGTTGGGATTTTGATTACTGGTGTTGGGATTTGGATTACTGGTTTTGGGATTTGGATTCTGTTGTTGGGATTTGGATTCTGGTGTTGGGATTTGGATTACTGGTGTTGGGATTTGGATTTCTGGTGTTGGGATTTGGATTCTGTTGTTGCGATTTGGATTCTGTTGTTGGGATTTGGATTACTGGTGTTGGGATTTGGATTCTGTTGTTGAGATTTGGATTTCTGGTGTTGGGATTTGGATTACTGGTGTTGGGATTTGGATTCTGTTGTTGGGATTTGGAATCTGTTGTTGGGATTTGGATTACTGGTGTTGGGATTTGGATTCTGTTGTTGAGATTTGGATTACTGGTGTTGGGATTTGGATTCTGTTGTTGAGATGTGGATTCTGTAGTTGGGATTTGGATTCTGTTGTTGGGATTTGGATTTCTGGTGTTGGGATTTGGATTACTGGTGTTGGGATTTGGATTCTGTTGTTGGGCTTTGGATTCTGTTGTTGAGATTTGGATTACTGGTGTTGGGATTTGGATTCTGTTGTTGAGATGTGGATTCTGTAGTTGGGATTTGGATTCTGTTGTTGGGATTTGGATTTCTGGTGTTGGGATTTGGATTACTGGTGTTGGGATTTGGATTCTGTTGTTGGGATTTGGATTCTGTTGTTGGGATTTGGATTCTATTGTCGGTATTTGGATTACTGGTGTTGGGATTAGGATTCTGTTGTTGAGATTTAGATTACTGGTGTTGAGATTTGGATTACTGGCGTTGGGATTTGGATTTCTGGTGTTGGGATTTGCATTCTATTGTTGGGATTTGGATTCTGTTGTTGGGATTTGGATTACTGGTGTTGGGATTTGGTTTCTGTTGTTGAGATTTGGATTTCTGGTGTTGGGATTTGGATTACTGGTGTTGGGATTTTGATTCTGGTGTTGGGATTTTGATTACTGGTGTTGGGATTTGGATTACTGGTTTTGGGATTTGGATTCTGTTGTTGGGATTTGGATTCTGGTGTTGGGATTTGGATTACTGGTGTTGGGATTTGGATTACTGGGGTTGGGATTTGGATTTCTGTGTTGGGATTTGGATTCCTGGTGTTGGGATTTGGATTAATGGTGTTGGGATTTGGATTACTGGTGTTGGGATTTGGATTAGTCATGCTGGGATTTGAATTACTGGTGTTGGGATTTGGATTTCTGGTGTTGGGATTTGGATTACTGGTGTTGGGATTTGGATTAGTGTTGTAGAGATTTGGATTTCTGGTGTTGGGATTTGGATTACTGGTGTTGGGATTTGGATTCCGTTGTTGGGATTTGGATTCTGTTGTTGGGATTTGGATTACTGGTGTTGGGATTTGGATTCTGTTGTTGGGATTTGGATTCTATTGTTGGGATTTGGATTACTGGTGTTGGGATTCGGATTCTGATGTTGAGATTTGGATTCTGTTGTTGGGATTTGGATTCTGTTGTTGAGATTTAGATTACTGGTGTTGAGATTTGGATTACTGGCGTTGGGATTTGGATTTCTGGTGTTGGGATTTGGATTCTATTGTTGGGATTTGGATTCTGTTGTTGGGATTTGGATTCTGTTGTTGGGATTTGGATTACTGGTGTTGGGATTTTGATTCTGTTGTTGAGATTTGGATTCTGTTGGGATTTGGATTACTGGTGTTGGGATTTGGATTCTGTTGTTGAGATTTGGATTTCTGGTGTTGGGATTTAGATTACTGGTGTTGGGATTTGGATTCTGTTGGGATTTGGATTCTGTTTTGGGATTTGGATTGCTGGTGTTGGGATTTGGATTCTGTTGTTGAGATGTGGATTCTGTTGTTGGGATTTGGATTCTGTTGTTGTGATTTGGATTTCTGGTGTTGGGATTTGGATTACTGGTGTTGGGATTTGGATTCTGTTGTTGGGATTTGGATTCTGTTGTTGGGATTTGGATTACTGGTGTTGGGATTTGGATTACTGGGGTTGGGATTTGGATTTCTGTGTTGGGATTTGGATTACTGGTGTTGGGATTTGGATTACTGGTGTTGGGATTTGGATTACTGGTGTTGGGATTTGGATTAGTCATGTTGGGATTTGAATTACTGGTGTTGGGATTTGGATTTCTGGTGTTGGGATTTGGATTACTGGTGTTGGGATTTGGATTAGTGTTGTAGAGATTTGGATTTCTGGTGTTGGGATTTGGATTACTGGTGTTGGGATTTGGATTCCGTTGTTGGGATTTGGATTCTGTTGTTGGGATTTGGATTACTGGTGTTGGGATTTGGATTCTGTTGTTGGGATTTGGATTCTATTGTTGGGATTTGGATTACTGGTGTTGGGATTCGGATTCTGATGTTGAGATTTGGATTCTGTTGTTGGGATTTGGAATCTGTTGTTGGGATTTGGATTACTGGTGTTGGGATTTGGATTCTGTTGTTGAGATTTGGATTACTGGTGTTGGGATTTGGATTCTGTTGTTGAGATGTGGATTCTGTAGTTGGGATTTGGATTCTGTTGTTGGGATTTGGATTTCTGGTGTTGGGATTTGGATTACTGGTGTTGGGATTTGGATTCTGTTGTTGGGCTTTGGATTCTGTTGTTGAGATTTGGATTACTGGTGTTGGGATTTGGATTCTGTTGTTGAGATGTGGATTCTGTAGTTGGGATTTGGATTCTGTTGTTGGGATTTGGATTTCTGGTGTTGGGATTTGGATTACTGGTGTTGGGATTTGGATTCTGTTGTTGGGATTTGGATTCTGTTGTTGGGATTTGGATTCTATTGTCGGTATTTGGATTACTGGTGTTGGGATTAGGATTCTGTTGTTGAGATTTAGATTACTGGTGTTGAGATTTGGATTACTGGCGTTGGGATTTGGATTTCTGGTGTTGGGATTTGCATTCTATTGTTGGGATTTGGATTCTGTTGTTGGGATTTGGATTACTGGTGTTGGGATTTGGTTTCTGTTGTTGAGATTTGGATTTCTGGTGTTGGGATTTGGATTACTGGTGTTGGGATTTTGATTCTGGTGTTGGGATTTTGATTACTGGTGTTGGGATTTGGATTACTGGTTTTGGGATTTGGATTCTGTTGTTGGGATTTGGATTCTGGTGTTGGGATTTGGATTACTGGTGTTGGGATTTGGATTACTGGGGTTGGGATTTGGATTTCTGTGTTGGGATTTGGATTCCTGGTGTTGGGATTTGGATTAATGGTGTTGGGATTTGGATTACTGGTGTTGGGATTTGGATTAGTCATGCTGGGATTTGAATTACTGGTGTTGGGATTTGGATTTCTGGTGTTGGGATTTGGATTACTGGTGTTGGGATTTGGATTAGTGTTGTAGAGATTTGGATTTCTGGTGTTGGGATTTGGATTACTGGTGTTGGGATTTGGATTCCGTTGTTGGGATTTGGATTCTGTTGTTGGGATTTGGATTACTGGTGTTGGGATTTGGATTCTGTTGTTGGGATTTGGATTCTATTGTTGGGATTTGGATTACTGGTGTTGGGATTCGGATTCTGATGTTGAGATTTGGATTCTGTTGTTGGGATTTGGATTCTGTTGTTGAGATTTAGATTACTGGTGTTGAGATTTGGATTACTGGCGTTGGGATTTGGATTTCTGGTGTTGGGATTTGGATTCTATTGTTGGGATTTGGATTCTGTTGTTGGGATTTGGATTCTGTTGTTGGGATTTGGATTACTGGTGTTGGGATTTTGATTCTGTTGTTGAGATTTGGATTCTGTTGGGATTTGGATTACTGGTGTTGGGATTTGGATTCTGTTGTTGAGATTTGGATTTCTGGTGTTGGGATTTAGATTACTGGTGTTGGGATTTGGATTCTGTTGGGATTTGGATTCTGTTTTGGGATTTGGATTGCTGGTGTTGGGATTTGGATTCTGTTGTTGAGATGTGGATTCTGTTGTTGGGATTTGGATTCTGTTGTTGTGATTTGGATTTCTGGTGTTGGGATTTGGATTACTGGTGTTGGGATTTGGATTCTGTTGTTGGGATTTGGATTCTGTTGTTGGGATTTGGATTACTGGTGTTGGGATTTGGATTACTGGGGTTGGGATTTGGATTTCTGTGTTGGGATTTGGATTACTGGTGTTGGGATTTGGATTACTGGTGTTGGGATTTGGATTACTGGTGTTGGGATTTGGATTAGTCATGTTGGGATTTGAATTACTGGTGTTGGGATTTGGATTTCTGGTGTTGGGATTTGGATTACTGGTGTTGGGATTTGGATTAGTGTTGTAGAGATTTGGATTTCTGGTGTTGGGATTTGGATTACTGGTGTTGGGATTTGGATTCCGTTGTTGGGATTTGGATTCTGTTGTTGGGATTTGGATTACTGGTGTTGGGATTTGGATTCTGTTGTTGGGATTTGGATTCTATTGTTGGGATTTGGATTACTGGTGTTGGGATTCGGATTCTGATGTTGAGATTTGGATTCTGTTGTTGGGATTTGGATTCTGTTGTTGATATTTAGATTACTGGTGTTGAGATTTGGATTACTGGCGTTGGGATTTGGATTTCTGGTGTTGGGATTTGGATTCTATTGTTGGGATTTGGATTCTGTTGTTGGGATTTGGATTCTGTTGTTGGGATTTGGATTACTGGTGTTGGGATTTTGATTCTGTTGTTGAGATTTGGATTCTGTTGGGATTTGGATTACTGGTGTTGGGATTTGGATTCTGTTGTTGAGATTTGGATTTCTGGTGTTGGGATTTAGATTACTGGTGTTGGGATTTGGATTCTGTTGGGATTTGGATTCTGTTGTTGGGATTTGGATTGCTGGTGTTGGGATTTGGATTCTGTTGTTGAGATGTGGATTCTGTTGTTGGGATTTGGATTCTGTTGTTGTGATTTGGATTTCTGGTGTTGGGATTTGGATTACTGGTGTTGGGATTTGGATTCTGTTGTTGGGATTTGGATTCTGTTGTTGGGATTTGGATTACTGGTGTTGGGATTTGGATTCTGTTGTTGGGATTTGGATTCTATTGTTGGGATTTTGATTACTGGTGTTGGGATTCGGATTCTGTTGTTGAGATTTGGATTCTGTTGTTGGGATTTGGATTCTGTTGTTGAGATTTAGATTACTGGTGTTGAGATTTGGATTACTGGCATTGGGATTTGGATTTCTGGTGTTGGGATTTGGATTCTATTGTTGGGATTTGGATTCTGTTGTTGGGATTTGGATTCTGTTGTTGGGATTTGGATTACTGGTGTTGGGATTTGGATTCTGTTGTTGGGATTTGGATTCTATTGTTGGGATTTGGATTACTGGTGTTGGGATTCGGATTCTGTTGTTGAGATTTGGATTCTGTTTGTGGGATTTGGATTCTGTTGTTGAGATTTGGATTTCTGGTGCTGGGATTTGGATTACTGGTGTTGGGATTTGGATTCTGTTGTTGGGATTTGGATTCTGTTGTTGAGATTTGGATTACTGGTGTTGGGATTTGGATTCTGTTGTTGAGGTTTGGATTTCTGGTGTTGGGATTTGGATTACTGGTGTTGGGATTTGGATTCTGTTGTTGGGATTTGGATTCTGTTGTTGGGATTTGGATTACTGGTGTTGGGATTTGGATTCTGTTGTTGGGATTTGGATTCTATTGTTGGGATTTTGATTACTGGTGTTGGGATTCGGAGTCTGTTGTTGAGATTTGGATTCTGTTGTTGGGATTTGGATTCTGTTGTTGAGATTTAGATTACTGGTGTTGAGATTCGGATTACTGGCATTGGGATTTGGATTTCTGGTGTTGGGATTTGGATTCTATTGTTGGGATTTGGATTCTGTTGTTGGGATTTGGATTCTGTTGTTGGGATTTGGATTACTGGTGTTGGGATTTGGATTCTGTTGTTGGGATTTGGATTCTATTGTTGGGATTTGGATTACTGGTGTTGGGATTCGGATTCTGTTGTTGAGATTTGGATTCTGTTTGTGGGATTTGGATTCTGTTGTTGAGATTTGAATTTCTGGTGCTGGGATTTGGATTCTGTTGTTGGGATTTGGATTCTGTTGTTGAGATTTGGATTACTGGTGTTGGGATTTGGATTCTGTTGTTGAGGTTTGGATTTCTGGTATTGGGATTTGGATTACTGGTGTTGGGATTTGGATTCTGTTGTTGGGATTTTGATTACTGGTGTTGGGATTTGGATTACTGGTTTTGAGATTTGGATTACTGGTGTTGGGATTTGGATTACTGGTTTTGGGATTTGGATTACTGGTGTTGGGATTTGGAGTACTGGTGTTGAGATTTGGATTACTGGTGTCGGGATTTGAATTACTGGTTTGGGGATTTGGATTACTGGTGTTGGGATTTTAATTACTGGTGTTGGGATTTGGATTCTGGTGTTGGGATTTGGATTACTGGTGTTGGGATTTGGATTACTGGTGTTGGGATTTGTATTTCTGATGTTGGGATTTGGATTGCTGGTGTTGGGATTTGGATTACTGGTGTTGGGATTTGGATGACTGGTGTTGGGATTTGGATTAGTCATGTTGGGATTTGGATTACTGGTGTTGGGATTTGGATTTCTGGTGTTGGGATTTGCATTCTGTTGTTGAGATTTAGATTACTGGTGTTGAGATTTGGATTACTGGCGCTGGGATTTGGATTTCTGGTGTTGGGATTTGGATTCTATTGTTGGGATTTGGATTCTGTTGTTGGGATTTGGATTCTGTTGTTGGGATTTGGATTACTGGTGTTGGGATTTGGATTCTGCTTTTGGGATTTGGATTCTATTGTTGGGATTTGGATTACTGGTGTTGGGATTCGGATTCTGTTGTTGAGATTTGGATTCTGTTTGTGGGATTTGGATTCTGTTGTTGAGATTTGGATTTCTGGTGTTGGGATTTGGATTACTGGTGTTGGGATTTGGATTCTGTTGTTGGGATTTGGATTCTTTTGTTGAGATTTGGATTACTGGTGTTGGGATTTGGATTCTGTTGTTGAGATTTGGATTTCTGGTATTGGGATTTGGATTACTGGTGTTGGGATTTGGATTCTGGTGTTGGGATTTTGATTACTGGTGTTGGGATTTGGATTACTGGTTTTGAGATTTGGATTACTGGTGTTGGGATTTGGATTACTTGTTTTGGGATTTGGATTACTGGTGTTGGGATTTGGAGTACTGGTGTTGAGATTTGGATTACTGGCGTCGGGATTTGAATTACTGGTTTGGGGATTTGGATTACTGGTGTTGGGATTTTAATTACTGGTGTTGGGATTTGGATTTCTGGTGTTGGGATTTGGATTACTGGTGTTGGGATTTGGATTCTGTTGTTGGGATTTGGATTCTGTTGTTGAGATTTGGATTTCTGGTATTGGGATTTGGATTACTGGTGTTGGGATTTGGATTCTGGTGTTGGGATTTTGATTACTGGTGTTGGGATTTGGATTACTGGTTTTGAGATTTGGATTACTGGTGTTGGGATTTGGATTACTTGTTTTGGGATTTGGATTGCTGGTGTTGGGATTTGGAGTACTGGTGTTGAGATTTGGATTACTGGCGTCGGGATTTGAATTACTGGTTTGGGGATTTGGATTACTGGTGTTGGGATTTTAATTACTGGTGTTGGGATTTGGATTTCTGGTGTTGGGATTTGGATTACTGGTGTTGGGATTTGGATTCTGTTGTTGGGATTTGGATTCTTTTGTTGAGATTTGGATTACAGGTGTTGGGATTTGGATTCTTTTGTTGAGATTTGGATTTCTGGTATTGGGATTTGGATTACTGGTGTTGGGATTTGGATTCTGGTGTTGGGATTTTGATTACTGGTGTTGGGATTTGGATTACTGGTTTTGAGATTTGGATTACTGGTATTGGGATTTGGATTACTTGTTTTGGGATTTGGATTACTGGTGTTGGGATTTGGAGTACTGGATTTGAGATTTGGATTACTGGCGTCGGGATTTGAATTACTGGTTTGGGGATTTGGATTACTGGTGTTGGGATTTTAATTACTGGTGTTGGGATTTGGATTCTGTTGTTGGGACTTGGATTCTGTTGTTGAGGTTTAGATTACTGTTGTTCAGATTTGGATTATTGGCATTGGGATTTGGATTTCTGGTGTTGTGATTTGGATTCTATTGTTGGGATTTGGATTCTGTTGTTGGGATTTGGATTCTGTTGTTGGGATTTGGATTACTGGTGTTGGGATTTGGATTCTGTTGTTGAGATTTGGATTTCTGGTGTTGGGATTTGGATTACTGGTGTTGGGATTTGGATTCTGTTGTTGGGATTTGGAATCTGTTGTTGGGATTTGGATTACTGGTGTTGGGATTTGGATTCTGTTGTTGAGATTTGGATTACTGGTGTTGGGATTTGGATTCTGTTGTTGAGATGTGGATTCTGTAGTTGGGATTTGGATTCTGTTGTTGGGATTTGGATTTCTGGTGTTGGGATTTGGATTACTGGTGTTGGGATTTGGATTCTGTTGTTGGGCATTGGATTCTGTTGTTGAGATTTGGATTACTGGTGTTGGGATTTGGATTCTGTTGTTGAGATGTGGATTCTGTAGTTGGGATTTGGATTCTGTTGTTGGGATTTGGATTTCTGGTGTTGGGATTTGGATTACTGGTGTTGGGATTTGGATTCTGTTGTTGGGATTTGGATTCTGTTGTTGGGATTTGGATTCTATTGTCGGTATTTGGATTACTGGTGTTGGGATTAGGATTCTGTTGTTGAGATTTAGATTACTGGTGTTGAGATTTGGATTACTGGCGTTGGGATTTGGATTTCTGGTGTTGGGATTTGCATTCTATTGTTGGGATTTGGATTCTGTTGTTGGGATTTGGATTACTGGTGTTGGGATTTGGTTTCTGTTGTTGAGATTTGGATTTCTGGTGTTGGGATTTGGATTACTGGTGTTGGGATTTTGATTCTGGTGTTGGGATTTTGATTACTGGTGTTGGGATTTGGATTACTGGTTTTGGGATTTGGATTCTGTTGTTGGGATTTGGATTCTGGTGTTGGGATTTGGATTACTGGTGTTGGGATTTGGATTACTGGGGTTGGGATTTGGATTTCTGTGTTGGGATTTGGATTACTGGTGTTGGGATTTGGATTACTGGTGTTGGGATTTGGATTACTGGTGTTGGGATTTGGATTAGTCATGTTGGGATTTGAATTACTGGTGTTGGGATTTGGATTTCTGGTGTTGGGATTTGGATTACTGGTGTTGGGATTTGGATTAGTGTTGTAGAGATTTGGATTTCTGGTGTTGGGATTTGGATTACTGGTGTTGGGATTTGGATTCCGTTGTTGGGATTTGGATTCTGTTGTTGGGATTTGGATTACTGGTGTTGGGATTTGGATTCTGTTGTTGGGATTTGGATTCTATTGTTGGGATTTGGATTACTGGTGTTGGGATTCGGATTCTGATGTTGAGATTTGGATTCTGTTGTTGGGATTTGGATTCTGTTGTTGAGATTTAGATTACTGGTGTTGAGATTTGGATTACTGGCGTTGGGATTTGGATTTCTGGTGTTGGGATTTGGATTCTATTGTTGGGATTTGGATTCTGTTGTTGGGATTTGGATTCTGTTGTTGGGATTTGGATTACTGGTGTTGGGATTTTGATTCTGTTGTTGAGATTTGGATTCTGTTGGGATTTGGATTACTGGTGTTGGGATTTGGATTCTGTTGTTGAGATTTGGATTTCTGGTGTTGGGATTTAGATTACTGGTGTTGGGATTTGGATTCTGTTGGGATTTGGATTCTGTTGTTGGGATTTGGATTGCTGGTGTTGGGATTTGGATTCTGTTGTTGAGATGTGGATTCTGTTGTTGGGATTTGGATTCTGTTGTTGTGATTTGGATTTCTGGTGTTGGGATTTGGATTACTGGTGTTGGGATTTGGATTCTGTTGTTGGGATTTGGATTCTGTTGTTGGGATTTGGATTACTGGTGTTGGGATTTGGATTCTGTTGTTGGGATTTGGATTCTATTGTTGGGATTTTGATTACTGGTGTTGGGATTCGGATTCTGTTGTTGAGATTTGGATTCTGTTTGTGGGATTTGGATTCTGTTGTTGAGATTTGGATTTCTGGTGCTGGGATTTGGATTACTGGTGTTGGGATTTGGATTCTGTTGTTGGGATTTGGATTCTGTTGTTGAGATTTGGATTACTGGTGTTGGGATTTGGATTCTGTTGTTCAGGTTTGGATTTCTGGTGTTGGGATTTGGATTACTGGTGTTGGGATTTGGATTCTGTTGTTGGGATTTTGATTACTGGTGTTGGGATTTGGATTACTGGTTTTGAGATTTGGATTTCTGGTGTTGGGATTTGGATTACTGGTTTTGGGATTTGGATTACTGGTGTTGGGATTTGGAGTACTGGTGTTGAGATTTGGATTACTGGTGTCGGGATTTGAATTACTGGTTTGGGGATTTGGATTACTGGTGTTGGGATTTTAATTACTGGTGTTGGGATTTGGATTCTGGTGTTGGGATTTGGATTACTGGTGTTGGGATTTGGATTCCTGGTGTTAGGATTTGGATTTCTGGTGTTGGGATTTGGATTGCTGGTGTTGGGATTTGGATTACTGGTGTTGGGATTTGGATGACTGGTGTTGGGATTTGGATTACTGGTGTTGGGATTTGGATTACTGTTGTTGAGATTTGGAATTCTGGTGTTGGGATTTGGATTACTGGTGTTGGGATTTGGATTCTGTGGTTGGGAATTGGATTCTGTTGTTGGGATTTGGATTTCTGGTGTTGTGATTTGGATTCTGTTGTTGAGATTTGGATTCTGTGGTTGGGATTTGGATTCTGTTGTTGAGATTTGGATTACTGGTGTTGGGATTTGGATTCTGTTGTTGAGAGTTGGATTCTGTGGCTGGGATTTGGATTCTGCTGTTGGGATTTTGATTTCAGATGTTGGGATTTGGATTACTGGTGTTTGGATTTGGATTCTGTTGTTGGGATTTGGGTTCTGTTGTAGGGATTTGGATTACTGGTGTTGGGTTTTGGATTCTGTTGTTGGGATTTGGATTCTATTGTTGGGATTTGGATTACTGGTGTTGGGATTCGGATTCTGTTGTTGAGATTTGGATTCTGTTGTTGGGACTTGGATTCTGTTGTTGAGATTTAGATTACTGGTGTTGAGATTTGGCTTACTGCCATTGGGATTTGGATTTCTGGTGTTGGGATTTGGATTCTATTGTTGGGATTTGGATTCTATTGTTGGGATTTGGATTCTGTTGTTGGGATTTGGATTACTGGTGTTGGGATTTGGATTCTGTTGTTGCGATGTGGATTCTGTTGTTGGGATTTGGATTACTGGTGCTGGGATTTGGATTCTGTTGTTGAGATTTGGATTTCTGGTATTGGGATTTGGATTACTGGTGTTGGGATTTGGATTCTGGTGTTGGGATTTTGATTACTGGTGTTGGGATTTGGATTACTGGTTTTGAGATTTGGATTACTGGTGTTGGGATTTGGATTACTTGTTTTGGGATTTGGATTGCTGGTGTTGGGATTTGGAGTACTGGTGTTGAGATTTGGATTACTGGCATCGGGATTTGAATGACTGGTTTGGGGATTTGGATTACTGGTGTTGGGATTTTAATTACTGGTGTTGGGATTTGGATTTCGGGTGTTGGGATTTGGATTACTGGTGTTGGGATTTGGATTCTGTTGTTGGGATTTGGATTCTTTTGTTGAGATTTGGATTACAGGTGTTGGGATTTGGATTCTTTTGTTGAGATTTGGATTTCTGTTATTGGGATTTGGATTACTGGTGTTGGGATTTGGATTCTGGTGTTGGGATTTTGATTACTGGTGTTGGGATTTGGATTACTGGTTTTGAGATTTGGATTACTGGTGTTGGGATTTGGATTACTTGTTTTGGGATTTGGATTACTGGTGTTGGGATTTGGAGTACTGGTGTTGAGATTTGGATTACTGGCGTCGGGATTTGAATTACTGGTTTGGGGATTTGGATTACTGGTGTTGGGATTTTAATTACTGGTGTTGGGATTTGGATTCTGTTGTTGGGACTTGGATTCTGTTGTTGAGGTTTAGATTACTGTTGTTCAGATTTGGATTATTGGCATTGGGATTTGGATTTCTGGTGTTGTGATTTGGATTCTATTGTTGGGATTTGGATTCTGTTGTTGGGATTTGGATTCTGTTGTTGGGATTTGGATTACTGGTGTTGGGATTTGGATTCTGTTGTTGGGACTTGGATTCTGTTGTTGAGGTTTAGATTACTGTTGTTCAGATTTGGATTATTGGCATTGGGATTTGGATTTCTGGTGTTGTGATTTGGATTCTATTGTTGGGATTTGGATTCTGTTGTTGGGATTTGGATTCTGTTGTTGGGATTTGGATTACTGGTGTTGGGATTTGGATTCTGTTGTTGCGATTTGGATTCTGATGTTGAGATTTGGATTCTGTTGTTGGGATTTGGATTCTGTTGTTGAGATTTAGATTACTGGTGTTGAGATTTGGATTACTGGCGTTGGGATTTGGATTTCTGGTGTTGGGATTTGGATTCTATTGTTGGGATTTGGATTCTGTTGTTGGGATTTGGATTCTGTTGTTGGGATTTGGATTACTGGTGTTGGGATTTTGATTCTGTTGTTGAGATTTGGATTCTGTTGGGATTTGGATTACTGGTGTTGGGATTTGGATTCTGTTGTTGAGATTTGGATTTCTGGTGTTGGGATTTAGATTACTGGTGTTGGGATTTGGATTCTGTTGGGATTTGGATTCTGTTGTTGGGATTTGGATTGCTGGTGTTGGGATTTGGATTCTGTTGTTGAGATGTGGATTCTGTTGTTGGGATTTGGATTCTGTTGTTGGGATTTGGATTACTGGTGTTGGGATTTGGATTCTGTTGTTGGGATTTGGATTCTATTGTTGGGATTTTGATTACTGGTGTTGGGATTCGGATTCTGTTGTTGAGATTTGGATTCTGTTTGTGGGATTTGGATTCTGTTGTTGAGATTTGGATTTCTGGTGCTGGGATTTGGATTACTGGTGTTGGGATTTGGATTCTGTTGTTGGGATTTGGATTCTGTTGTTGAGATTTGGATTACTGGTGTTGGGATTTGGATTCTGTTGTTCAGGTTTGGATTTCTGGTGTTGGGATTTGGATTACTGGTGTTGGGATTTGGATTCTGTTGTTGGGATTTTGATTACTGGTGTTGGGATTTGGATTACTGGTTTTGAGATTTGGATTTCTGGTGTTGGGATTTGGATTACTGGTTTTGGGATTTGGATTACTGGTGTTGGGATTTGGAGTACTGGTGTTGAGATTTGGATTACTGGTGTCGGGATTTGAATTACTGGTTTGGGGATTTGGATTACTGGTGTTGGGATTTTAATTACTGGTGTTGGGATTTGGATTCTGGTGTTGGGATTTGGATTACTGGTGTTGGGATTTGGATTCCTGGTGTTGGGATTTGGATTTCTGGTGTTGGGATTTGGATTGCTGGTGTTGGGATTTGGATTACTGGTGTTGGGATTTGGATGACTGGTGTTGGGATTTGGATTACTGGTGTTGGGATTTGGATTACTGTTGTTGAGATTTGGAATTCTGGTGTTGGGATTTGGATTACTGGTGTTGGGATTTGGATTCTGTGGTTGGGAATTGGATTCTGTTGTTGGGATTTGGATTTCTGGTGTTGTGATTTGGATTCTGTTGTTGAGATTTGGATTCTGTGGTTGGGATTTGGATTCTGTTGTTGAGATTTGGATTACTGGTGTTGGGATTTGGATTCTGTTGTTGAGAGTTGGATTCTGTGGCTGGGATTTGGATTCTGCTGTTGGGATTTTGATTTCAGATGTTGGGATTTGGATTACTGGTGTTTGGATTTGGATTCTGTTGTTGGGATTTGGGTTCTGTTGTAGGGATTTGGATTACTGGTGTTGGGTTTTGGATTCTGTTGTTGGGATTTGGATTCTATTGTTGGGATTTGGATTACTGGTGTTGGGATTCGGATTCTGTTGTTGAGATTTGGATTCTGTTGTTGGGACTTGGATTCTGTTGTTGAGATTTAGATTACTGGTGTTGAGATTTGGCTTACTGCCATTGGGATTTGGATTTCTGGTGTTGGGATTTGGATTCTATTGTTGGGATTTGGATTCTATTGTTGGGATTTGGATTCTGTTGTTGGGATTTGGATTACTGGTGTTGGGATTTGGATTCTGTTGTTGCGATGTGGATTCTGTTGTTGGGATTTGGATTACTGGTGCTGGGATTTGGATTCTGTTGTTGAGATTTGGATTTCTGGTATTGGGATTTGGATTACTGGTGTTGGGATTTGGATTCTGGTGTTGGGATTTTGATTACTGGTGTTGGGATTTGGATTACTGGTTTTGAGATTTGGATTACTGGTGTTGGGATTTGGATTACTTGTTTTGGGATTTGGATTGCTGGTGTTGGGATTTGGAGTACTGGTGTTGAGATTTGGATTACTGGCATCGGGATTTGAATGACTGGTTTGGGGATTTGGATTACTGGTGTTGGGATTTTAATTACTGGTGTTGGGATTTGGATTTCTGGTGTTGGGATTTGGATTACTGGTGTTGGGATTTGGATTCTGTTGTTGGGATTTGGATTCTTTTGTTGAGATTTGGATTACAGGTGTTGGGATTTGGATTCTTTTGTTGAGATTTGGATTTCTGTTATTGGGATTTGGATTACTGGTGTTGGGATTTGGATTCTGGTGTTGGGATTTTGATTACTGGTGTTGGGATTTGGATTACTGGTTTTGAGATTTGGATTACTGGTGTTGGGATTTGGATTACTTGTTTTGGGATTTGGATTACTGGTGTTGGGATTTGGAGTACTGGTGTTGAGATTTGGATTACTGGCGTCGGGATTTGAATTACTGGTTTGGGGATTTGGATTACTGGTGTTGGGATTTTAATTACTGGTGTTGGGATTTGGATTCTGTTGTTGGGACTTGGATTCTGTTGTTGAGGTTTAGATTACTGTTGTTCAGATTTGGATTATTGGCATTGGGATTTGGATTTCTGGTGTTGTGATTTGGATTCTATTGTTGGGATTTGGATTCTGTTGTTGGGATTTGGATTCTGTTGTTGGGATTTGGATTACTGGTGTTGGGATTTGGATTCTGTTGTTGCGATTTGGATTCTGTTGTTGGGATTTGGATTACTGGTGTTGGGATTTGGATTCTGTTGTTGAGATTTGGATTTCTGGTGTTGGGATTTGGATTACTGGTGTTGGGATTTGGATTCTGTTGTTGGGATTTGGAATCTGTTGTTGGGATTTGGATTACTGGTGTTGGGATTTGGATTCTGTTGTTGAGATTTGGATTACTGGTGTTGGGATTTGGATTCTGTTGTTGAGATGTGGATTCTGTAGTTGGGATTTGGATTCTGTTGTTGGGATTTGGATTTCTGGTGTTGGGATTTGGATTACTGAGGTTGGGATTTGGATTCTGTTGTTGGGATTTGGATTCTGTTGTTGGGATTTGGATTCTATTGTCGGTATTTGGATTACTGGTGTTGGGATTCGGATTCAGTTGTTGAGATTTGGATTCTGTTGTTGGGATTTGGATTCTGTTGTTGAGATTTAGATTACTGGTGTTGAGATTTGGATTACTGGCGTTGGGATTTGGATTTCTGGTGTTGGGATTTGCATTCTATTGTTGGGATTTGGATTCTGTTGTTGGGATTTGGATTACTGGTGTTGGGATTTGGTTTCTGTTGTTGAGATTTGGATTTCTGGTGTTGGGATTTGGATTACTGCTGTTGGGATTTTGATTCTGGTGTTGGGATTTTGATTACTGGTGTTGGGATTTGGATTACTGGTTTTGGGATTTGGATTCTGTTGTTGGGATTTGGATTCTGGTGTTGGGATTTGGATTACTGGTGTTGGGATTTGGATTACTGGGGTTGGGATTTGGATTTCTGTGTTGGGATTTGGATTACTGGTGTTTAGATTTGGATTACTGGTGTTGGGATTTGGATTACTGGTGTTGGGATTTGGATTAGTCATGTTGGGATTTGAATTACTGGTGTTGGGATTTGGATTTCTGGTGTTGGGATTTGGATTACTGGTGTTGGGATTTGGATTAGTGCTGTAGAGATTTGGATTTCTGGTGTTGGGATTTGGATTACTGGTGTTGGGATTTGGATTCCGTTGTTGGGATTTGGATTCTGTTGTTGGGATTTGGATTACTGGTGTTGGGATTTGGATTCTGTTGTTGGGATTTGGATTCTATTGTTGGGATTTGGATTACTGGTGTTGGGATTCGGATTCTGATGTTGAGATTTGGATTCAGTTGTTGGGATTTGGATTCTGTTGTTGAGATTTAGATTACTGGTGTTGAGATTTGGATTACTGGCATTGGGATTTGGATTTCTGGTGTTGGGATTTGGATTCTATTGTTGGGATTTGGATTCTGTTGTTGGGATTTGGATTCTGTTGTTGGGATTTGGATTACTGGTGTTGGGATTTTGATTCTGTTGTTGAGATTTGGATTCTGTTGGGATTTGGATTACTGGTGTTGGGATTTGGATTCTGTTGTTGAGATTTGGATTTCTGGTGTTGGGATTTAGATTACTGGTGTTGGGATTTGGATTCTGTTGGGATTTGGATTCTGTTGTTGGGATTTGGATTGCTGGTGTTGGGATTTGGATTCTGTTGTTGAGATGTGGATTCTGTTGTTGGGATTTGGATTCTGTTGTTGTGATTTGGATTTCTGGTGTTGGGATTTGGATTACTGGTGTTGGGATTTGGATTCTGTTGTTGGGATTTGGATTCTGTTGTTGGGATTTGGATTACTGGTGTTGGGATTTGGATTCTGTTGTTGGGATTTGGATTCTATTGTTGGGATTTTGATTACTGGTCTTGGGATTCGGATTCTGTTGTTGAGATTTGGATTCTGTTGTTGGGATTTGGATTCTGTTGTTGAGATTTAGATTACTGGTGTTGAGATTTGGATTACTGGCATTGGGATTTGGATTTCTGGTGTTGGGATTTGGATTCTATTGTTGGGATTTGGATTCTGTTGTTGGGATTTGGATTCTGTTGTTGGGATTTGGATTACTGGTGTTGGGATTTGGATTCTGTTGTTGGGATTTGGATTCTATTGTTGGGATTTGGATTACTGGTGTTGGGATTCGGATTCTGTTGTTGAGATTTGGATTCTGTTTGTGGGATTTGGATTCTGTTGTTCAGATTTGGATTTCTGGTGCTGGGATTTGGATTACTGGTGTTGGGATTTGGATTCTGTTGTTGGGATTTGGATTCTGTTGTTGAGATTTGGATTACTGGTGTTGGGATTTGGATTCTGTTGTTGAGGTTTGGATTTCTGGTATTGGGATTTGGATTACTGGTGTTGGGATTTGGATTCTGTTGTTGGGATTTTGATTACTGGTGTTGGGATTTGGATTACTGATTTTGAGATTTGGATTACTGGTGTTGGGATTTGGATTACTGGTTTTGGGATTTGGATTACTGGTGTTGGGATTTGGAGTACTGGTGTTGAGATTTGGATTACTGGTGTCGGGATTTGAATTACTGGTTTGGGGATTTGGATTACTGGTGTTGGGATTTTAATTACTGGTGTTGGGATTTGGATTCTGGTGTTGGGATTTGGATTACTGGTGTTGGGATTTGGATTACTGGTGTTGGGATTTGGATTTCTGGTGTTGTGATTTGGATTGCTGGTGTTGGGATTTGGATTACTGGTGTTGGGATTTGGATGACTGGTGTTGGGATTTGGATTAGTCATGTTGGGATTTGGATTACTGGTGTTGGGATTTGGATTTCTGGTGTTGGGATTTGGATTACTGGTGTTGGGATTTGGATTACTGTTGTTGAGATTTGGAATTCTGGTGTTGGGATTTGGATTACTGGTGTTGGGATTTGGATTCTGTGGTTGGGAATTGGATTCTGTTGGGATTTGGATTTCTGGTGTTGTGATTTGGATTCTGTTGTTGAGATTTGGATTCTGTGGTTGGGATTTGGATTCTGTTGTTGAGATTTGGATTACTGGCGTTGGGATTTGGATTCTGTTGTTGAGAGTTGGATTCTGTGGTTGGGATTTGGATTCTGCTGTTGGGATTTTGATTTCAGATGTTGGGATTTGGATTACTGGTGTTTGGATTTGGATTCTGTTGTTGGGATTTGGGTTCTGTTGTAGGGATTTGGATTACTGGTGTTGGGTTTTGGATTCTGTTGTTGGGATTTGGATTCTATTGTTGGGATTTGGATTACTGGTGTTGGGATTCGGATTCTGTTGTTGAGATTTGGATTCTGTTGTTGGGACTTGGATTCTGTTGTTGAGATTTAGATTACAGGTGTTGAGATTTGGATTACTGGCATTGGGATTTGGATTTCTGGTGTTGGGATTTGGATTCTATTGTTGGGATTTGGATTCTGTTGTTGGGATTTGGATTCTGTTGTTGGGATTTGGATTACTGGTGTTGGGATTTGGATTCTGTTGTTGCGATTTGGATTCTGTTGTTGGGATTTCGATTACTGGTGCTGGGATTTGGATTCTGTTGCTGAGATTTGGATTTCTGGTGTTGGGATTTGGATTACTTGTGTTGGGATTTGGATTCTGTTGGGATTTGGATTACTGGTGTTGGGATTTGGATTACTGGTGTTGAGATTTGGATTACTGGTGTCGGGATTTGAATTACTGGTTTGGGGATTTGGATTACTGGTGTTGGGATTTTAATTACTGGTGTTGGGATTTGGATTCTGGTGTTGGGATTTGGATTACTGGTGTTGGGATTTGGATTACTGGTGTTGGGATTTGGATTTCTGGTGTTGGGATTTGGATTACTGGTGTTGGGATTTGGATTACTGGTGTTGGGATTTGGATTACTGGTGTTGGGATTTGGATTAGTCATGTTGGGATTTGGATTACTGGTGTTGCGATTTGGATTTCTGGTGTTGGGATTTGGATTACTGGTGTTGGGATTTGGATTACTGGTGCTGGGATTTGGATTCTGTGGTGGGGATTTGGATTCTGTTGTTGGGATTTGGATTTCTGGTGTTACGATTTGGATTACTGGTGTTGGGATTTGGATTCTGTTGTTGGGATTTGGATTCTGTTGTGGGGATTTGGATTACTGGTGTTGGGATTTGGATTCTGTTGTTGAGATTTGGATTCTATTGTTGGGATTTGGATAACTGTTGTTGGGATTTGGATTCTGTTGTTGAGATTTGGCTTACTAGTGTTGGGATTTGGATTCTGTTGTTGAGATTTGGATTTCTGGTGTTGGGATTTGGATTACTGGTGTTGGGATTTGGATTCTGTTGTTGAGATTTGGATTCTGTTGTTGGGATTTTGATTCTGTTGTTGAGATTTGGATTACTGGTGTTGGGATTTGGATTCTATTGTTGGGATTTGGATTTCTGGTGTTGGGATTTGGATTACTGGTGCTGGGATTTGGATTCTGTTGTTGAGATTTGGATTCTGTTGTTGGGATTTGGATTCTCTTGTTGGGATTTGGATTACTGGTGTTGGGATTTGGATTCTGTTGTTGAGATTTGGATTACTGGTGTTGGGATTTGGATTTTGCTGTTGAGATTTGGATTAATGGTGTTGGGATTTGGATTCTGTTGTTGAGATTTGGATTACTGGTGTTGGGATTTGGATTCTGTTGTTGAGATGTGGATTCTGTTGTTGGGATTTGGATTCTGTTGTTGGGATTTGGATTTCTGGTGTTGGGATTTGGATTACTGGTGTTGGGATTTGGATTCCGTTGTTGGGATTTGGATTCTGTTGTTGGGATTTGGATTACTGGTGTTGGGATTTGGATTCTGTTGTTGGGATTTGGATTCTATTGTTGGGATTTGGATTACTGGTGTTGGGATTCGGATTCTGTTGTTGAGATTTGGATTCTGTTGTTGGGATTTGGATTCTGTTGTTGAGATTTAGATTACTGGTGTTGAGATTTGGATTACTGGCGTTGAGATTTGGATTTCAGGTGTTGGGATTTGGATTCTATTGTTGGGATTTGGATTCTGTTGTTGGGATTTGGATTCTGTTGTTGGGATTTGGAATACTGGTGTTGGGATTTTGATTCTGTTGTTGAGATTTGGATTCTGTTGGGATTTGGATTACTGGTGTTGGGATTTGGATTCTGTTGTTGAGATTTGGATTTCTGGTGTTGGGATTTGGATTCTGTTGGGATTTGGATTCTGTTGTTGGGATTTGAATTACTGGTGTTGGGATTTGGATTCTGTTGTTCAGATATGCATTCTGTTGTTGGGATTTGGATTCTGTTGTTGGGATTTGCATTTCTGGTGTTGGGATTTGGATTACTGGTGTTGGGATTTGGATTCTGTCGTTGAGATTTGGATTCTGTTGTTGGGATTTAGATTACTGGTGTTGGGATTTGGATTCTGTTGTTGGGATTTGGATTCTATTGTTGGGATTTGGATTACTGGTGTTGAGATTTGGATTACTGGTGTCGGGATTTGAATTACTGGTTTGGGGATTTGGATTACTGGTGTTGGGATTTTAATTACTGGTGTTGGGATTTGGATTCTGGTGTTGGGATTTGGATTACTGGTGTTGGGATTTGGATTACTGGTGTTGGGATATGGATTTCTGGTGTTGGGATTTGGATTACTGGTGTTGGGATTTGGATTACTGGTGTTGGGATTTGGATTACTGGTGTTGGGATTTGGATTAGTCATGTTGGGATTTGGATTACTGGTGTTGCGATTTGGATTTCTGGTGTTGGGATTTGGATTACTGGTGTTGGGATTTGGATTACTGGTGCTGCGATTTGTATTCTGTGGTGGGGATTTGGATTCTGTTGTTGGGATTTGGATTTCTGGTGTTGCGATTTGGATTACTGGTGTTGGGATTTGGATTCTGTTGTTCGGATTTGGATTCTGTTGTGGGGATTTGGATTACTGGTGTTGGGATTTGGATTCTGTTGTTGAGATTTGGATTCTATTGTTGGGATTTGGATTACTGGTGTTGGGATTTGGATTCTGTTCTTGAGATTTGGATTCTGTTGTTGGGATTTTGATTCTGTTGTTGAGATTTGGATTACTGGTGTTGGGATTTGGATTCTATTGTTGGGATTTGGATTTCTGGTGTTGGGATTTGGATTACTGGTGCTGGGATTTGGATTCTGTTGTTCAGATTTGGATTCTGTTGTTGGGATTTGGATTACTGGTGTTGGGATTTGGATTCTGTTGTTGAGATTTGGATTTCTGCTGTTGGGATTTGGATTACTGGTGTTGGGATTTGGATTCTGTTGTTGGGATTTGGATTCTGTTGTTGGGATTTGGATTACTGGTGTTGGGATTTGGATTCTGTTGTTGAGATTTGGATTACTGGTGTTGGGATTTGGATTTTGCTGTTGAGATTTGGATTAATGGTGTTGGGATTTGGATTCTGTTGTTGAGATTTGGATTACTGGTGTTGGGATTTGGATTCTGTTGTTGAGATGTGGATTCTGTTGTTGGGATTTGGATTCTGTTGTTGGGATTTGGATTTCTGGTGTTGGGATTTGGATTACTGGTGTTGGGATTTGGATTCTGTTGTTGGGATTTGGATTCTATTGTTGGGATTTGGATTACTGGTGTTGGGATTCGGATTCTGTTGTTGAAATTTTGGATTCTGTTGTTGGGATTTGGATTCTGTTGTTGAGATTTAGATTACTGGTGTTGAGATTTGGATTACTGGCGTTGAGATTTGGATTTCTGGTGTTGGGATTTGGATTCTATTGTTGGGATTTGGATTCTGTTGTTGGGATTTGGATTCTGTTGTTGGGATTTGGAATACTGGTGTTGGGATTTTGATTCTGTTGTTGAGATTTGGATTCTGTTGGGATTTGGATTACTGGTGTTGGGATTTGGATTCTGTTGTTGAGATTTGGATTTCTGGTGTTGGGATTTAGATTACTGGTCTTGGGATTTGGATTCTGTTGGGATTTGGATTCTGTTGTTGGGATTTGGATTACTGGTGTTGGGATTTGGATTCTGTTGTTCAGATATGCATTCTGTTGTTGGGATTTGGATTCTGTTGTTGGGATTTGCATTTCTGGTGTTGGGATTTGGATTACTGGTGTTGGGATTTGGATTCTGTCGTTGAGATTTGGATTCTGTTGTTGGGATTTAGATTACTGGTGTTGGGATTTGGATTCTGTTGTTGGGATTTGGATTCTATTGTTGGGATTTGGATTACTGGTGTTGAGATTTGGATTACTGGTGTCGGGATTTGAATTACTGGTTTGGGGATTTGGATTACTGGTGTTGGGATTTTAATTACTGGTGTTGGGATTTGGATTCTGGTGTTGGGATTTGGATGACTGGTGTTGGGATTTGGATTACTGGTGTTGGGATTTGGATTAGTCATGTTGGGATTTGGATTACTGGTTTTGGGTTGTGGATTTCTGGTGTTGGGATTTGGATTACTGTTGTTGGTATTTGGATTACTGTTGTTGAGATTTGGAATTCTGGTGTTGGGATTTGAATTACTGGTGTTGGGATTTGAATTCTGTGGTTGGGAATTGGATTCTGTTGTTGGGATTTGGATTTCTGGTGTTGGGATTTGGATTCTGCTGTTGAGATTTGGATTCTGTGGTTGGGATTTGGATTCTGTTGTTGAGATTTGGATTACTGGTGTTGGGATTTGGATTCTGTTGTTGAGATTTGGATTCTGTGTTTGGGATTTGGATTCTGCTGTTGGGATTTGGATTTCAGATGTTGGGATTTGGATTACTGGTGTTGGGATTTGGATTCTGTTGTTGGGATTTGGATTCTGTTGTTGGGATTTGGATTACTGGAGTTGGGATTTGGATTCTGTTGTTGGGATTTGGACTCTATTGTTGGGATTTGGATTACTGGTGTTGGGATTCGGATTCTGTTGTTGAGATTTGGATTCTGTTGTTGGGACTTGGATTCTGTTGTTGAGATTTAGATTACTGGTGTTGAGATTTGGATTACTGGCATTGGGATTTGGATTTTTGGTGTTGGGATTTGGAATCTTTGTTGGGATTTGGATTCTGTTGTTGGGATTTGGATTCTGTTGTTGGGATTTGGATTACTGATGTTGGGATTTGGATTCTGTTGTTGCGATTTGGATTCTGTTGTTGGGATTTGGATTACTGGTGTTGGGATTTGGATTCTGTTGTTGAGATTTGGATTTCTGGTGTTGGGACTTGGATTACTGGTGTTGGGATTTGGATTCTGTTGTTGGGATTTGGAATCTGTTGTTGTGATTTGGATTACTGGTGTTGGGATTTGGATTCTGTTGTTGAGATTTGGATTGCTGGTGTTGGGATTTGGATTCTGTTGTTGAGATGTGGATTCTGTTGTTGGGATTTGGACTCTGTTGTTGGGATTTGGATTTCTGGTGTTGGGATTTGGATTACTGGTGTTGGGATTTGGATTCTGTTGTTGGGATTTGGATTCTGTTGTTGGGATTTGGATTACTGGTGTTGGGATTTGGATTCTGTTGTTGGGATTTGGATTCTATTGTCGGGAATTGGATTACTGGTGTTGGGATTCGGATTCTGTTGTTGAGACTTGGATTCTGTTGTTGGGATTTGGATTCTGTTGTTGAGATTTAGATTACTGGTGTTGAGATTTGGATTACTGGCATTGGGATTTGGATTTCTGGTGTTGGGATTTGGATTCTATTGTTGGGATTTGGATTCTGTTGTTGCGATTTGGATTACTGGTGTTGGGATTGGTTTCTGTTGTTGAGATTTGGATTTCTGGTGTTGGGATTTGGATTACTGGTGTTGGGATTTGGATTCTGGTGATGGGATTTTGATTACTGGTGTTGGGATTTGGATTACTGGTTTTGGGATTTGGATTACTGGTGTTGGGATTTGGATTACTGGTTTTGGGATTTGGATTACTGGTGTTGGGATTTGGATTACTGGTGTTGAGATTTGGATTACTGGTGTCGGGATTTGAATTACTGGTTTGGGGATTTGGATTACTGGTGTTGGGATTTTAATTAATGGTGTTGGGATTTGGATTCTGGTGTTGGGATTTGGATTACTGGTGTTGGGATTTGGATTCTGGTGTTGGGATTTGGATTACTGGTGTTGGGATTTGGATTACTGGTGTTGGGATTTGGATTTCTGTGTTGGGATTTGGATTACTGGTGTTGGGATTTGGATTACTGGTGTTGGGATTTGGATTACTGGTGTTGGGATTTGGATTAGTCATGTTGGGATTTGGATTACTGGTGTTGGGATTTGGATTTCTGGTGTTCGGATTTGGATTACTGGTGTTGGGATTTGGATTAATGTTGTAGGGATTTGGATTTCTGGTGTTTGGATTTGGATTACTGGTGTTGGGATTTGGATTCCGTTGCTGGGATTTGGATTCTGTTGTTGGGATTTGGATTACTGGTGTTGGGATTTGGATTCTGTTGTTGGGATTTGGATTCTATTGTTGGGATTTGGATTACTGGTGTTGGGATTCGGATTCTGTTGTTGAGATTTGGATTCTGTTGTTGGGACTTGGATTCTGTTGTTGAGATTTAGATTGCTGGTGTTGAGATTTGGATTACTGGCATTGGGATTTGGATTTCTGGTGTTGGGATTTGGATTCTATTGTTGGGATTTGGATTCTGTTGTTGGGATTTGGATTCTGTTGTTGGGATTTGGATTACTGGTGTTGGGATTTGGATTCTGTTGTTGCGATTTGGATTCTGTTGTTGGGATTTGGATTACTGGTGCTGGGATTTGGATTCTGTTGCTGAGATTTGGATTTCTGGTGTTGGGATTTGGATTACTGGTGTTGGGATTTGGATTCTGTTGTTGGGATTTGGATTACTGGTGTTGGGATTTGGATTACTGGTGTTGAGATTTGGATTACTGGTGTCGGGATTTGAATTACTGGTTTGGGGATTTGGATTACTGGTGTTGGGATTTTAATTACTGGTGTTGGGATTTGGATTCTGGTGTTGGGATTTGGATTACTGGTGTTGGGATTTGGATTGCTAGTGTTGGGATTTGGATTTCTGGTGTTGGGATTTGGATTACTGGTGTTGGGATTCGGATTCTGTTGTTGAGATTTGGATTCTGTTGTTGGGACTTGGATTCTGTTGTTGAGATTTAGATTGCTGGTGTTGAGATTTGGATTACTGGCATTGGGATTTGGATTTCTGGTGTTGGGATTTGGATTCTATTGTTGGGATTTGGATTCTGTTGTTGGGATTTGGATTCTGTTGTTGGGATTTGGATTACTGGTGTTGGGATTTGGATTCTGTTGTTGCGATTTGGATTCTGTTGTTGGGATTTGGATTACTGGTGCTGGGATTTGGATTCTGTTGCTGAGATTTGGATTTCTGGTGTTGGGATTTGGATTACTGGTGTTGGGATTTGGATTCTGTTGTTGGGATTTGGATTACTGGTGTTGGGATTTGGATTACTGGTGTTGAGATTTGGATTACTGGTGTCGGGATTTGAATTACTGGTTTGGGGATTTGGATTACTGGTGTTGGGATTTTAATTACTGGTGTTGGGATTTGGATTCTGGTGTTGGGATTTGGATTACTGGTGTTGGGATTTGGATTGCTGGTGTTGGGATTTGGATTTCTGGTGTTGGGATTTTGATTACTGGTGTTGGGATTTGGATTACTGGTGTTGGGATTTGGATTACTGGTGTTGGGATTTGGATTAGTCATGTTGGGATTTGGATTACTGGTGTTGCGATTTGGATTTCTGGTGTTGGGATTTGGATTACTGGTGTTGGGATTTGGATTACTGGTGCTGGGATTTGGATTCTGTGGTGGGGATTTGGATTCTGTTGTTGGGATTTGGATTTCTGGTGTTGCGATTTGGATTACTGGTGTTGGGATTTGGATTCTGTTGTTGGGATTTGGATTCTGTTGTGTGGATTTGGATTACTGGTGTTGGGATTTGGATTCTGTTGTTGAGATTTGGATTCTATTGTTGGGATTTGGATAACTGTTGTTGGGATTTGGATTCTGTTGTTGAGATTTGGATTACTAGTGTTGGGATTTGGATTCTGTTGTTGAGATTTGGATTTCTGGTGTTGGGATTTGGATTACTGGTGTTGGGATTTGGATTCTGTTGTTGAGATTTGGATTCTGTTGTTGGGATTTTGATTCTGTTGTTGAGATTTGGATTACTGGTGTTGGGATTTGGATTCTATTGTTGGGATTTGGATTTCTGGTGTTGGGATTTGGATTACTGGTGCTGGGATTTGGATTCTGTTGTTGAGATTTGGATTCTGTTGTTGGGATTTGGCTTACTGGTGTTGGGATTTGGATTCTGTTGTTGAGATTTGGATTTCTGCTGTTGGGATTTGGATTACTGGTGTTGGGATTTGGATTCTGTTGTTGGGATTTGGATTCTGTTGTTGGGATTTGGATTACTGGTGTTGGGATTTGGATTTTGCTGTTGAGATTTGGATTAATGGTGTTGGGATTTGGATTCTGTTGTTGAGATTTGGATTACTGGTGTTGGGATTTGGATTCTGTTGTTGAGATGTGGATTCTGTTGTTGGGATTTGGATTCTGTTGTTGGGATTTGGATTTCTGGTGTTGGGATTTGGATTACTGGTGTTGGGATTTGGATTCCATTGTTGGGATTTGGATTCTGTTGTTGAGATGTGGATTCTGTTGTTGGGATTTGGATTCTGTTGTTGGGATTTGGATTTCTGGTGTTGGGATTTGGATTTCTGGTGTTGGGATTTGGATTACTGGTGTTGGTATTTGGATTACTGTTGTTGAGATTTGGAATTCTGGTGTTGGGATTTGGATTACTGGTGTTGGGATTTGAATCCTGTGGTTGGGAATTGGATTCTGTTGTTGGGATTTGGATTTCTGGTGTTGGGATTTGGATTCTGCTGTTGAGATTTGGATTCTGTGGTTGGGATTTGGATTCTGTTGTTGAGATTTTGTTTACTGGTGTTGGGATTTGGATTCTGTTGTTGAGATTTGGATTCTGTGGTTGGGATTTGGATTCTGCTGTTGGGATTTGGATTTCAGATGTTGGGATTTGGATTACTTGTGTTGGGATTTGGATTCTGTTGTTGGGATTTGGATTCTGTTGTTGGGATTTGGATTACTGGAGTTGGGATTTGGATTCTGTTGTTGGGATTTGGACTCTATTGTTGGGATTTGGATTACTGGTGTTGGGATTCGGATTCTGTTGTTGAGATTTGGATTCTGTTGTTGGGACTTGGATTCTGTTGTTGAGATTTAGATTACTGGTGTTGAGATTTGGATTACTGGCATTGGGATTTGGATTTTTGGTGTTGGGATTTGGATTCTTTGTTGGGATTTGGATTCTGTTGTTGGGATTTGGATTCTGTTGTTGGGATTTGGATTACTGGTGTTGGGATTTGGATTCTGTTGTTGCGATTTGGATTCTGTTGTTGGGATTTGGATTACTGGTGTTGGGATTTGGATTCTGTTGTTGAGATTTGGATTTCTGGTGTTGGGATTTGGATTACTGGTGTTGGGATTTGGATTCTGTTGTTGGGATTTGGAATCTGTTGTTGTGATTTGGATTACTGGTGTTGGGATTTGGATTCTGTTGTTGAGATTTGGATTGCTGGTGTTGGGATTTGGATTCTGTTGTTGAGATGTGGATTCTGTTGTTGGGATTTGGACTCTGTTGTTGGGATTTGGATTTCTGGTGTTGGGATTTGGATTACTGGTGTTGGGATTTGGATTCTGTTGTTGGGATTTGGATTCTGTTGTTGGGATTTGGATTACTGGTGTTGGGATTTGGATTCTGTTGTTGGGATTTGGATTCTATTGTCGGGAATTGGATTACTGGTGTTGGGATTCGGATTCTGTTGTTGAGATTTGGATTCTGTTGTTGGGATTTGGATTCTGTTGTTGAGATTTAGATTACTGGTGTTGAGATTTGGATTACTGGCATTGGGATTTGGATTTCTGGTGTTGGGATTTGGATTCTATTGTTGGGATTTGGATTCTGTTGTTGGGATTTGGATTACTGGTGTTGGGATTGGTTTCTGTTGTTGAGATTTGGATTTCTGGTGTTGGGATTTGGATTACTGGTGTTGGGATTTGGATTCTGGTGATGGGATTTTGATTACTGGTGTTGGGATTTGGATTACTGGTTTTGGGATTTGGATTACTGGTGTTGGGATTTGGATTACTGGTTTTGGGATTTGGATTACTGGTGTTGGGATTTGGATTACTGGTGTTGGGATTTGGATTTCTGGTGTTGGGATTTGGATTACTGGTGTTGGGATTTGGATTACTGTTGTAGGGATTTGGATTTCTGGTGTTTGGATTTGGATTACTGGTGTTGGGATTTGGATTCCGTTGCTGGGATTTGGATTCTGTTGTTGGGATTTGGATTACTGGTGTTGGGATTTGGATTCTGTTGTTGGGATTTGGATTCTATTGTTGGGATTTGGATTACTGGTGTTGGGATTCGGATTCTTTTGTTGAGATTTGGATTCTGTTGTTGGGACTTGGATTCTGTTGTTGAGATTTAGATTGCTGGTGTTGAGATTTGGATTACTGGCATTGGGATTTGGATTTCTGGTGTTGGGATTTGGATTCTATTGTTGGGATTTGGATTCTGTTGTTGGGATTTGGATTCTGTTGTTGGGATTTGGATTACTGGTGTTGGGATTTGGATTCTGTTGTTGTGATTTGGATTCTGTTGTTGGGATTTGGATTACTGGTGCTGGGATTTGGATTGTGTTGCTGAGATTTGGATTTCTGGTGTTGGGATTTGGATTACTGGTGTTGGGATTTGGATTCTGTTGTTGGGATTTGGATTACTGGTGTTGGGATTTGGATTACTGGTGTTGAGATTTGGATTACTGGTGTCGGGATTTGAATTACTGGTTTGGGGATTTGGATTACTGGTGTTGGGATTTTAATTACTGGTGTTGGGATTTGGATTCTGGTGTTGGGATTTGGATTACTGGTGTTGGGATTTGGATTGCTGGTGTTGGGATTTGGATTTCTGGTGTTGGGATTTGGATTACTGGTGTTGGGATTTGGATTACTGGTGTTGGGATTTGGATTACTGGTGTTGGGATTTGGATTAGTCATGTTGGGATTTGGATTACTGGTGTTGCGATTTGGATTTCTGGTGTTGGGATTTGGATTACTGGTGTTGGGATTTGGATTACTGGTGCTGGGATTTGGATTCTGTGGTGGGGATTTGGATTCTGTTGTTGGGATTTGGATTTCTGGTGTTGCGATTTGGATTACTGGTGTTGGGATTTGGATTCTGTTGTTGGGATTTGGATTCTGTTGTGGGGATTTGGATTACTGGTGTTCGGATTTGGATTCTGTTGTTGAGATTTGGATTCTATTGTTGGGATTTGGATAACTGTTGTTGGGATTTGGATTCTGTTGTTGAGATTTGGATTTCTAGTGTTGGGATTTGGATTCTGTTGTTGAGATTTGGATTTCTGGTGTTGGGATTTGGATTACTGGTGTTGGGATTTGGATTCTGTTGTTGAGATTTGGATTCTGTTGTTGGGATTTTGATTCTGTTGTTGAGATTTGGATTACTGGTGTTGGTATTTGGATTCTATTGTTGGGATTTGGATTTCTGGTGTTGGGATTTGGATTACTGGTGCTGGGATTTGGATTCTGTTGTTGAGATTTGGATTCTGTTGTTGGGATTTGGATTACTGGTGTTGGGATTTGGATTCTGTTGTTGAGATTTGGATTTCTGCTGTTGGGATTTGGATTACTGGTGTTGGGATTTGGATTCTGTTGTTGGGATTTGGATTCTGTTGTTGGGATTTGGATTACTGGTGTTGGGATTTGGATTTTGCTGTTGAGATTTGGATTAATGGTGTTGGGATTTGGATTCTGTTGTTGAGATTTGGATTACTGGTGTTGGGATTTGGATTCTGTTGTTGAGATGTGGATTCTGTTGTTGGGATTTGGATTCTGTTGTTGGGATTTGGATTTCTGGTGTTGGGATTTGGATTCTATTGTTGGGATTTGGATTCTGTTGTTGGGATTTGGATTACTGGTGTTGGGATTTGGATTCTGTTGTTGGGATTTGGATTACTGGTGCTGGGATTTGGATTGTGTTGCTGAGATTTGGATTTCTGGTGTTGGGATTTGGATTACTGGTGTTGGGATTTGGATTCTGTTGTTGGGATTTGGATTACTGGTGTTGGGATTTGGATTACTGGTGTTGAGATTTGGATTACTGGTGTCGGGATTTGAATTACTGGTTTGGGGATTTGGATTACTGGTGTTGGGATTTTAATTACTGGTGTTGGGATTTGGATTCTGGTGTTGGGATTTGGATTACTGGTGTTGGGATTTGGATTGCTGGTGTTGGGATTTGGATTTCTGGTGTTGGGATTTGGATTACTGGTGTTGGGATTTGGATTACTGGTGTTGGGATTTGGATTACTGGTGTTGGGATTTGGATTAGTCATGTTGGGATTTGGATTACTGGTGTTGCGATTTGAATTTCTGGTGTTGGGATTTGGATTACTGGTGTTGGGATTTGGATTACTGGTGCTGGGATTTGGATTCTGTGGTGGGGATTTGGATTCTGTTGTTGGGATTTGGATTTCTGGTGTTGCGATTTGGATTACTGGTGTTGGGATTTGGATTCTGTTGTTGGGATTTGGATTCTGTTGTGGGGATTTGGATTACTGGTGTTCGGATTTGGATTCTGTTGTTGAGATTTGGATTCTATTGTTGGGATTTGGATAACTGTTGTTGGGATTTGGATTCTGTTGTTGAGATTTGGATTACTAGTGTTGGGATTTGGATTCTGTTGTTGAGATTTGGATTTCTGGTGTTGGGATTTGGATTACTGGTGTTGGGATTTGGATTCTGTTGTTGAGATTTGGATTCTGTTGTTGGGATTTTGATTCTGTTGTTGAGATTTGGATTACTGGTGTTGGTATTTGGATTCTATTGTTGGGATTTGGATTTCTGGTGTTGGGATTTGGATTACTGGTGCTGGGATTTGGATTCTGTTGTTGAGATTTGGATTCTGTTGTTGGGATTTGGATTACTGGTGTTGGGATTTGGATTCTGTTGTTGAGATTTGGATTTCTGCTGTTGGGATTTGGATTACTGGTGTTGGGATTTGGATTCTGTTGTTGGGATTTGGATTCTGTTGTTGGGATTTGGATTACTGGTGTTGGGATTTGGATTTTGCTGTTGAGATTTGGATTAATGGTGTTGGGATTTGGATTCTGTTGTTGAGATTTGGATTACTGGTGTTGGGATTTGGATTCTGTTGTTGAGATGTGGATTCTGTTGTTGGGATTTGGATTCTGTTGTTGGGATTTGGATTTCTGGTGTTGGGATTTGGATTACTGGTGTTGGGATTTGGATTCCGTTGTTGGGATTTGGATTCTGTTGTTGAGATGTGGATTCTGTTGTTGGGATTTGGATTCTGTTGTTGGGATTTGGATTTCTGGTGTTGGGATTTGGATTTCTGGTGTTGGGATTTGGATTACTGGTGTTGGTATTTGGATTACTGTTGTTGAGATTTGGAATTCTGGTGTTGGGATTTGGATTACTGTTGTTGGGATTTGAATTCTGTGGTTGGGAATTGGATTCTGTTGTTGGGATTTGGATTTCTGGTGTTGGGATTTGGATTCTGCTGTTGAGATTTGGATTCTGTGGTTGGGATTTGGATTCTGTTGTCGAGATTTGGTTTACTGGTGTTGGGATTTGGATTCTGTTGTTGAGATTTGGATTCTGTGGTTGGGATTTGGATTCTGCTGTTGGGATTTGGATTTCAGATGTTGGGATTTGGATTACTGGTGTTGGGATTTGGATTCTGTTGTTGGGATTTGGATTCTGTTGTTGGGATTTGGATTACTGGAGTTGGGATTTGGATTCTGTTGTTGGGATTTGGACTCTATTGTTGGGATTTGGATTACTGGTGTTGGGATTCGGATTCTGTTGTTGAGATTTGGATTCTGTTGTTGGGACTTGGATTCTGTTGTTGAGATTTAGATTACTGGTGTTGAGATTTGGATTACTGGCATTGGGATTTGGATTTTTGGTGTTGGGATTTGGATTCTTTGTTGGGATTTGGATTCTGTTGTTGGGATTTGGATTCTGTTGTTGGGATTTGGATTACTGGTGTTGGGATTTGGATTCTGTTGTTGCGATTTGGATTCTGTTGTTGGGATTTGGATTACTGGTGTTGGGATTTGGATTCTGTTGTTGGGATTTGGATTCTGTTGTTGGGATTTGGATTACTGGTGTTGGGATTTGGATTCTGTTGTTGGGATTTGGATTCTATTGTCGGGAATTGGATTACTGGTGTTGGGATTCGGATTCTGTTGTTGAGATTTGGATTCTGTTGTTGGGATTTGGATTCTGTTGTTGAGATTTAGATTACTGGTGTTGAGATTTGGATTACTGGCATTGGGATTTGGATTTCTGGTGTTGGGATTTGGATTCTATTGTTGGGATTTGGATTCTGTTGTTGGGATTTGGATTACTGGTGTTGGGATTGGTTTCTGTTGTTGAGATTTGGATTTCTGGTGTTGGGATTTGGATTACTGGTGTTGGGATTTGGATTCTGGTGATGGGATTTTGATTACTGGTGTTGGGATTTGGATTACTGGTTTTGGGATTTGGATTACTGGTGTTGGGATTTGGATTACTGGTTTTGGGATTTGGATTACTGGTGTTGGGATTTGGATTACTGGTGTTGAGATTTGGATTACTGGTGTCGGGATTTGAATTACTTGTTTGGGGATTTGGATTACTGGTGTTGGGATTTTAATTAATGGTGTTGGGATTTGGATTCTGGTGTTGGGATTTGGATTACTGGTGTTGGGATTTGGATTGCTGGTGTTGGGATTTGGATTTCTGTGTTGGGATTTGGATTACTGGTGTTGGGATTTGGATTACTGGTGTTGGGATTTGGATTTCTGGTGTTGGGATTTGGATTAGTCATGTTGGGATTTGGATTACTGGTGTTGGGATTTGGATTTCTGGTGTTGGGATTTGGATTACTGGTGTTGGGATTTGGATTACTGTTGTAGAGATTTGGATTTCTGGTGTTTGGATTTGGATTACGGGTGTTGGGATTTGGATTCCGTTGCTGGGATTTGGATTCTGTTGTTGGGATTTGGATTACTGGTGTTGGGATTTGGATTCTGTTGTTGGGATTTGGATTCTATTGTTGGGATTTGGATTACTGGTGTTGGGATTCGGATTCTGTTGTTGAGATTTGGATTCTGTTGTTGGGACTTGGATTCTGTTGTTGAGATTTAGATTGCTGCTGTTGAGATTTGGATTACTGGCATTGGGATTTGGATTTCTGGTGTTGGGATTTGGATTCTATTGTTGGGATTTGGATTCTGTTGTTGGGATTGGATTCTGTTGTTGGGATTTGGATTACTGGTGTTGGGATTTGGATTCTGTTGTTGCGATTTGGATTCTGTTGTTGGGATTTGGATTACTGGTGCTGGGATTTGGATTCTGTTGCTGAGATTTGGATTTCTGGTGTAGGGATTTGGATTACTGGTGTTGGGATTTGGATTCTGATGTTGCGATTTGGATTACTGGTGTTGAGATTTGGATTACTGGTGTCGGGATTTGAATTACTTGTTTGGGGATTTGGATTACTGGTGTTGGGATTTTAATTAATGGTGTTGGGATTTGGATTCTGGTGTTGGGATTTGGATTACTGGTGTTGGGATTTGGATTGCTGGTGTTGGGATTTGGATTTCTGTGTTGGGATTTGGATTACTGGTGTTGGGATTTGGATTACTGGTGTTGGGATTTGGATTTCTGTTGTTGGGATTTGGATTAGTCATGTTGGGATTTGGATTACTGGTGTTGGGATTTGGATTTCTGGTGTTGGGATTTGGATTACTGGTGTTGGGATTTGGATTACTGTTGTAGAGATTTGGATTTCTGGTGTTTGGATTTGGATTACGGGTGTTGGGATTTGGATTCCGTTGCTGGGATTTGGATTCTGTTGTTGGGATTTGGATTACTGGTGTTGGGATTTGGATTCTGTTGTTGGGATTTGGATTCTATTGTTGGGATTTGGATTACTGGTGTTGGGATTCGGATTCTGTTGTTGAGATTTGGATTCTGTTGTTGGGACTTGGATTCTGTTGTTGAGATTTAGATTGCTGCTGTTGAGATTTGGATTACTGGCATTGGGATTTGGATTCTGTTGTTGCGATTTGGATTCTGTTGTTGGGATTTGGATTACTGGTGCTGGGATTTGGATTCTGTTGCTGAGATTTGGATTTCTGGTGTTGGGATTTGGATTACTGGTGTTGGGATTTGGATTCTGTTGTTGAGATTTGGATTACTGGTGTTGGGATTTGGATTACTGGTGTTGAGTTTTGGATTACTGGTGTCGGGATTTGAATTACTGGTTTGGGGATTTGGATTACTGGTGTTGGGATTTTAATTACTGGTGTTGGGATTTGGATTCTGGTGTTGGTATTTGGATTACTGGTGTTGGGATTTGGATTACTGGTGTTGGGATTTGGATTTCTGGTGTTGGGATTTGGATTACTGGTGTTGGGATTTGGATTACTGGTGTTGGGATTTGGATTACTGGTGTTGGGATTTGGATTAGTCATGTTGGGATTTGGATTACTGGTGTTGCGATTTGGATTTCTGGTGTTGGGATTTGGATTACTGGTGTTGGGATTTGGATTACTGGTGCTGGGATTTGGATTCTGTGGTGGGGATTTGGATTCTGTTGTTGGGATTTGGATTTCTGGTGTTGCGATTTGGATTACTGGTGTTGGGATTTGGATTCTGTTGTTGGGATTTGGATTCTGTTGTGGGGATTTGGATTACTGGTGTTGGGATTTGGATTCTGTTGTTGAGATTTGGATTCTATTGTTGGGATTTGGATAACTGTTGTTGGGATTTGGATTCTGTTGATGAGATTTGGATTACTAGTGTTGGGATTTGGATTCTGTTGTTGAGATTTGGATTTCTGGTGTTGGGTTTTGGATTACTGGTGTTGGGATTTGGATTCTGTTGAGATTTGGATTCTGTTGTTGGGATTTTGATTCTGTTGTTGAGATTTGGATTGCTGGTGTTGGGATTTGGATTCTATTGTTGGGATTTGGATTTCTGGTGTTGGGATTTGGATTACTGGTGCTGGGATTTGGATTCTGTTGTTGAGATTTGGATTCTGTTGTTGGGATTTGGATTACTGGTGTTGGGATTTGGATTCTGTTGTTGAGATTTGGATTTCTGCTGTTGGGATTTGGATTACTGGTGTTGGGATTTGGATTCTGTTGTTGGGATTTGGATTCTGTTGTTGGGATTTGGATTACTGGTGTTGTGATTTGGATTCTGTTGTTGAGATTTGGATTACTGGTGTTGGGATTTGGATTTTGCTGTTGAGATTTGGATTAATGGTGTTGGGATTTGGATTCAGTTGTTGAGATTTGGATTACTGGTGTTGGGATTTGGATTCTGTTGTTGAGATGTGGATTCTGTTGTTGGGATTTGGATTCTGTTGTTGGGATTTGGATTTCTGGTGTTGGGATTTGGATTACTGGTGTTGGGATTTGGATTCCGTTGTTGGGATTTGGATTCTGTTGTTGGGATTTGGATTACTGGTGTTGGGATTTGGATTCTGTTGTTGGGATTTGGATTCTATTGTTGGGATTTGGATTACTGGTGTTGGGATTCGGATTCTGTTGTTGAGATTTGGATTCTGTTGTTGGGATTTGGATTCTGTTGTTAAGATTTAGATTACTGGTGTTGAGATTTGGATTACTGGCGTTGAGATTTGGATTTCTGGTGTTGGGATTTGGATTCTATTGTTGGGATTTGGATTCTGTTGTTGGGATTTGGATTCTGTTGTTGAGATTTGGATTCTGTTGGGATTTGGATTACTGGTGTTGGGATTTGGATTCTGTTGTTGAGATTTGGATTTCTGGTGTTGGGATTTAGATTACTGGTGTTGGGATTTGGATTCTGTTGGGATTTGGATTCTGTTGTTGGGATTTGGATTACTGGTGTTGGGATTTGGATGCTGTTGTTCAGATGTGCATTCTGTTGTTGGGATTTGGATTTTGTTGTTGGGGTTTGCATTTCTGGTGTTGGGATTTGGATTACTGGTGTTGGGATTTGGATTCTGTCGTTGAGATTTGGATTCTGTTGTTGGGATTTAGATTACTGGTGTTGGGATTTGGATTCTGTTGTTGGGATTTGGATTCTATTGTTGGGATTTGGATTACTGGTGTTGAGATTTGGATTACTGGTGTCGGGATTTGAATTACTGGTTTGGGGATTTGGATTACTGGTGTTGGGATTTTAATTACTGTTGTTGGGATTTGGATTCTGGTGTTGGGATTTGGATTACTGGTGTTGGGATTTGGATTACTGGTGTTGGGTTTTGGATTAGTCATGTTGGGATTTGGATTACTGGTGTTGGGATTTGGATTACTGGTGTTGGGATTTGGATTACTGTTGTTGAGATTTGGAATTCTGGTGTTGGGATTTGGATTACTGGTGTTGGGATTTGAATTCTGTGGTTGGGAATTGGATTCTGTTGTTGGGATTTGGATTTCTGGTGTTCGGATTTGGATGCTGTTGTTGAGATTTGGATTCTGTGGTTGGGATTTGGATTCTGTTGTTGAGATTTGGATTACTGGTGTTGGGATTTGGATTCTGTTGTTGAGATTTGGATTCTGTGGTTGGGATTTGGATTCTGCTGTTGGGATTTGGATTTCAGATGTTGGGATTTGGATTACTGGTGTTGGGATTTGGATTCTGTTGTTGGGATTTGGATTCTGTTGTTGGGATTTGGATTACTGGAGTTGGGATTTGGATTCTGTTGTTGGGATTTGGATTCTGTTGTTGGGACTTGGATTCTGTTGTTGAGATTTAGATTACTGGTGTTGAGATTTGGATTACTGGCATTGGGATTTGGATTTCTAGTGTTGGGATTTGGATTCTTTGTTGGGATTTGGATTCTGTTGTTGGGATTTGGATTCTGTTGTGGGATTTGGATTACTGGTGTTGGGATTTGGATTCTGTTGTTGCAATTTGGATTCTGTTGTTGGGATTTGGATTACTGGTGTTGGGATTTGGATTACTGGTGTTGGGATTTGGATTCTGTTGTTGGGATTTGGAATCTGTTGTTGGGATTTGGATTACTGGTGTTGGGATTTGGATTCTGTTGTTGAGATTTGGATTGCTGGTGTTGGGATTTGGATTCTGTTGTTGAGATGTGGATTCTGTTGTTGGGATTTGGACTCTGTTGTTGGGATTTGGATTTCTGGTGTTGGGATTTGGATTTCTGGTGTTGGGATTTGGATTACTGGTGTTGGGATTTGGATTTCTGGTGTTGGGATTTGGATTACTGGTGTTGGGATTTGGATTACTGTTGTAGAGATTTGGATTTCTGGTGATTGGATTTGGATTGCTGGTGTTGGGATTTGGATTCCGTTGCTGGGATTTGGATTCTGCTGTTGGGATTTGGATTACTGGTGTTGGGATTTGGATTCTGTTGTTGGGATTTGGATTCTATTGTTGGGATTTGGATTACTGGTGTTGGGATTCGGATTCTGTTGTTGAGATTTGGATTCTGTTGTTGGGACTTGGATTCTGTTTTTGAGATTTAAATTACTGGTGTTGAGATTTGATTACTGGCATTGGGATTTGGATTTCTGGTGTTGGGATTTGGATTCTATTGTTGGGATTTGGATTCTGTTGTTGCGATTTGGATTCTGTTGTTGGGATTTGGATTACTGGTGCTGGGATTTGGATTCTGTTGCTGAGATTTGGATTTCTGGTGTTGGGATTTGGATTACTGGTGTTGGGATTTGGATTCTGTTGTTGGGATTTGGATTACTGGTGTTGGGATTTGGATTACTGGTGTTGAGATTTGGATTACTGGTGTCGGGATTTGAATTACTGGTTTGGGGATTTGGATTATTGGTGTTGGGATTTTAATTACTGGTGTTGGGATTTGGATTCTGGTGTTGGGATTTGGATTACTGGTGTTGGGATTTGGATTACTGGTGTTGGGATTTGGATCTCTGGTGTTGGGATTTGGATTACTGGTGTTGGGATTTGGATTACTGGTGCTGGGATTTGGATTCTGTGGTGGGGATTTGGATTCTGTTGTTGGGATTTGGATTTCTGGTGTTGCGATTTGGATTACTGGTGTTGGGATTTGGATTCTGTTGTTGGGATTTGGATTCTGTTGTGGGGATTTGGATTACTGGTGTTGGGATTTGGATTCTGTTGTTGAGATTTGGATTGTATTGTTGGGATTTGGATAACTGTTGTTGGGATTTGGATTCTGTTGTTGAAATTTGGATTTCTGGTGTTGGGATTTGGATTACTGGTGTTGGGATTTGGATTCTGTTGTTGAGATTTGGATTACTAGTGTTGGGATTTGGATTCTGTTGTTGAGATTTGGATTTCTGGTGTTGGGATTTGGATTACTGCTGTTGGGATTTGGATTCTGTTGTTGCGATTTGGATTCTGTTGTTGGGATTTTGATTCTGTTGTTGAGATTTGGATTACTGGTGTTGGGATTTGGATTCTGTTGTTGGGATTTGGATTTCTGGTGTTGGGATTTGGATTACTGGTGCTGGGATTTGGATTCTGTTGTTGAGATTTGGATTCTGTTGTTGGGATTTGGATTACTGGTGTTGGGATTTGGATTCTGTTGTTGAGATTTGTATTTCTGCTGTTGGGATTTGGATTACTGGTGTTGGGATTTGGATTCTGTTGTTGGGATTTGGATTCTGTTGTTGGGATTTGGATTACTGGTGTTGGGATTTGGATTCTGTTGTTGAGATTTGGATTACTGGTGTTGGGATTTGGATTTTGCTGTTGAGATTTGGATTAATGGTGTTGGGATTTGGATTCTGTTGTTGAGATTTGGATTACTGGTGTTGGGATTTGGATTCTGTTGTTGAGATGTGGATTCTGTTGGGATTTGGATTCTGTTGTTGGGATTTGGATTTCTGGTGTTGGGATTTGGATTACTGGTGTTGGGATTTGGATTCCGTTGTTGGGATTTGGATTCTGTTGTTGGGATTTGGATTGCTGGTGTTGGGATTTGGATTCTGTTGTTGGGATTTGGATTCTATTGTTGGGATTTGGATTACTGGTGTTGGGATTCAGATTCTGTTGTTGAGATTTGGATTCTGTTGTTGGGATTTGGATTCTGTTGTTGAGATTTAGATTACTGGTGTTGTGATTTGGATTACTGGCGTTGAGATTTGGATTTCTGGTGTTGGGATTTGGATTCTATTGTTGGGATTTGGATTCTGTTGTTGGGATTTGGATTCTGTTGTTGGGATTTGGAATACTGGTGTTGGGATTTTGATTCTGTTGAGATTTGGATTCTGTTGGGATTTGGATTACTGGTGTTGGGATTTGGATTCTGTTGTTGAGATTTGGAGTTCTGGTGTTGGGATTTAGATTACTGGTGTTGGGATTTGGATTCTGTTGGGATTTGGATTCTGTTGTTGGGATTTGGATTACTGGTGTTGGGATTTGGATACTGTTGTTCAGATGTGCATTCTGTTGTTGGGATTTGGATTCTGTTGTTGGGATTTGCATTTCTGGTGTTGGGATTTGGATTACTGGTGTTGGGATTTGGATTCTGTCGTTGAGATTTGGATTCTGTTGTTGGGATTTAGATTACTGGTGTTGGGATTTGGATTCTGTTGTTGGGATTTGGATTCTATTGTTGGGATTAGGATTACTGGTGTTGAGATTTGGAATACTGGTGTCAGGATTTGAATTACTGGTTTGGGGATTTGGATTACTGGTGTTGGGATTTTAATTACTGGTGTTGGGATTTGGATTCTGGTGTTGGGATTTGGATTACTGGTGTTGGGATTTGGATTCTGCTGTTGGGATTTGGATTACTGGTGTTGGGATTTGGATTCTGTTGTTGGGATTTGGATTCTATTGTTGGGATTTGGATTACTGGTGTTGGGATTCGGATTCTGTTGTTGAGATTTGGATCCTGTTGTTGGCACTTGGATTCTGTTGTTGAGATTTAGATTACTGGTGTTGAGATTTGATTACTGGCATTGGGATTTGGATTTCTGGTGTTGGGATTTGGATTCTATTGTTGGGATTTGGATTCTGTTGTTGCGATTTGGATTCTGTTGTTGGGATTTGGATTACTGGTGCTGGGATTTGGATTCTGTTGCTGAGATTTGGATTTCTGGTGTTGGGATTTGGATTACTGGTGTTGGGATTTGGATTCTGTTGTTGGGATTTGGATTACTGGTGTTGGGATTTGGATTACTGGTGTTGAGTTTTGGATTACTGGTGTCGGGATTTGAATTACTGGTTTGGGGATTTGGATTATTGGTGTTGGGATTTTAATTACTGGTGTTGGGATTTGGATTCTGGTGTTGGGATTTGGATTACTGGTGTTGGGATTTGGATTACTGGTGTTGGGATTTGGATCTCTGGTGTTGGGATTTGGATTACTGGTGTTGGGATTTGGATTACTGGTGTTGGGATTTGGATTACTGGTGTTGGGATTTGGATAAGTCATGTTGGGATTTGGATTACTGGTTTTGCGATTTGGATTTCTGGTGTTGGGATTTGGATTACTGGTGTTGGGATTTGGATTACTGGTGCTGGGATTTGGATTCTGTGGTGGGGATTTGGATTCTGTTGTTGGGATTTGGATTTCTGGTGTTGCGATTTGGATTACTGGTGTTGGGATTTGGATTCTGTTGTTGGGATTTGGATTCTGTTCTGGGGATTTGGATAACTGTTGTTGGGATTTGGATTCTGTTGTTGAAATTTGGATTTCTGGTGTTGGGATTTGGATTACTGGTGTTGGGATTTGGATTCTGTTGTTGAGATTTGGATTACTAGTGTTGGGATTTGGATTATGTTGTTGAGATTTGGATTTCTGGTGTTGGGATTTGGATTACTGGTGTTGGGATTTGGATTCTGTTGTTGAGATTTGGATTCTGTTGTTGGGATTTTGATTCTGTTGTTGAGATTTGGATTACTGGTGTTGGGATTTGGATTCTGTTGTTGGGATTTGGATTTCTGGTGTTGGGATTTGGATTACTGGTGCTGGGATTTGGATTCTGTTGTTGAGATTTGGATTCTTTTGTTGGGATTTGGATTACTGGTGTTGGGATTTGGATTCTGTTGTTGAGATTTGGATTTCTGCTGTTGGGATTTGGATTACTGGTGTTGGGATTTGGATTCTGTTGTTGGGATTTGGATTCTGTTGTTGGGATTTGGATTACTGGTGTTGGGATTTGGATTCTGTTGTTGAGATTTGGATTACTGGTGTTGGGATTTGGATTTTGCTGTTGAGATTTGGATTAATGGTGTTGGGATTTGGATTCTGTTGTTGAGATTTGGATTACTGGTGTTGGGATTTGGATTCTGTTGTTGAGATGTGGATTCTGTTGTTGGGATTTGGATTCTGTTGTTGGGATTTGGATTTCTGGTGTTGGGATTTGGATTACTGGTGTTGGGATTTGGATTCCGTTGTTGGGATTTGGATTCTGTTGTTGGGATTTGGATTGCTGGTGTTGGGATTTGGATTCTGTTGTTGGGATTTGGATTCTATTGTTGGGATTTGGATTACTGGTGTTGGGATTCAGATTCTGTTGTTGAGATTTGGATTCTGTTGTTGGGATTTGGATTCTGTTGTTGAGATTTAGATTACTGGTGTTGTGATTTGGATTACTGGCCTTGAGATTTGGATTTCTGGTGTTGGGATTTGGATTCTATTGTTGGGATTTGGATTCTGTTGTTGGGATTTGGATTCTGTTGTTGGGATTTGGAATACTGGTGTTGGGATTTTGATTCTGTTGAGATTTGGATTCTGTTGGGATTTGGATTACTGGTGTTGGGATTTGGATTCTGTTGTTGAGATTTGGATTTCTGGTGTTGGGATTTAGATTACTGGTGTTGGGATTTGGATTCTGTTGGGATTTGGATTCTGTTGTTGGGATTTGGATTACTGGTGTTGGGATTTGGATACTGTTGTTCAGATGTGCATTCTGTTGTTGGGATTTGGATTCTGTTGTTGGGATTTGCATTTCTGGTGTTGGGATTTGGATTACTGGTGTTGGGATTTGGATTCTGTCGTTGAGATTTGGATTCTGTTGGGATTTAGATTACTGGTGTTGGGATTTGGATTCTGTTGTTGGGATTTGGATTCTATTGTTGGGATTAGGATTACTGGTGTTGAGATTTGGAATACTGGTGTCAGGATTTGAATTACTGGTTTGGGGATTTGGATTACTGGTGTTGGGATTTTAATTACTGGTGTTGGGATTTGGATTCTGGTGTTGGGATTTGGATTACTGGTGTTGGGATTTGGATTACTGGTGTTGGGATTTGGATTAGTCATGTTGTGATTTGGATTACTGGTGTTGGGTTTTGGATTTCTGGTGTTGGGATTTGGATTACTGGTGTTGGGATTTGGATTACTGTTGTTGAGATTTGGAATTCTGGTGTTGGGATTTGGATTACTGGTGTTGGGATTTGAATTCTGTGGTTGGGAATTGGATTCTGTTGTTGGGATTTGGATTTCTGGTGTTGGGATTTGGATGCTGTTGTTGAGATTTGGATTCTGTGGTTGGGATTTGGATTCTGTTGTTGAAATTTGGATTACTGGTGTTGGGATTTGGATTCTGTTGTTGAGATTTGGATTCTGTGGTTGGGATTTGGATTCTGCTGTTGGGATTTGGATTTCAGATGTTGGGATTTGGATTACTGGTGTTGGGATTTGGATTCTGTTGTTGGGATTTGGATTCTGTTGTTGGGATTTGGATTACTGGAGTTGGGATTTGGATTCTGTTGTTGGGATTTGGATTCTATTGTTGGGATTTGGATTACTGGTGTTGGGATTCGGATTCTGTTGTTGAGATTTGGATTCTGTTGTTGGGACTTGGATTCTGTTGTTGAGATTTAGATTACTGGTGTTGAGATTCGGATTACTGGCATTGGGTTTTGGATTTCTGGTGTTGGGATTTGGATTCTTTGTTGGGATTTGGATTCTGTTGTTGGGATTTGGATTACTGGTGTTAGGATTTGGATTCTGTTGTTGCGATTTGGATTCTGTGGTTGGGATTCGGATTACTGGTGTTGGGATTTGGATTACTGGTGTTGGGATTTGGATTCTGTTGTTGGGATTTGGAATCTGTTGTTGGGATTTGGATTACTGGTGTTGGGATTTGGATTCTGTTGTTGAGATTTGGATTGCTGGTGTTGGGATTTGGATTCTGTTGTTGAGATGTGGATTCTGTTGTTGGGATTTGGACTCTTGTTGGGATTTGGATTTCTGGTGTTTGGATTTGGATTACTGGTGTTGGGATTTGGATTCTGTTGTTGGGATTTGGATTCTGTTGTTGGGATTTGGATTACTGGTGTTGGGATTTGGATTCTGTTGTTGGGATTTGGATTCTATTGTCGGGAATTGGATTACTGGTGTTGGGATTCGGATTCTGTTGTTGAGATTTGGATTCTGTTGGGATTTGGATTCTGTTGTTGAGATTTAGATTACTGGTGTTGAGATTTGGATTACTGGCATTGAGATTTGGATTTCTGGTGTTGGGATTTGGATTCTATTGTTGGGATTTGGATTCTGTTGTTGGGATTTGGATTACTGGTGTTGGGATTGGTTTCTGTTGTTGAGATTTGGATTTCTGGTGTTGGGTTTTGGATTACTGGTTTTGGGATTTGGATTACTGGTGTTGGGATTTGGATTACTGGTTTTGGGATTTGGATTACTGGTGTTGGGATTTGGATTACTGGTGTTGAGATTTGGATTACTGGTGTCGGGATTTGAATTACTGGTTTGGGGATTTGGATAACTGGTGTTGGGATTTTAATTAATGGTGTTGGGATTTGGATTCTGGTGTTGGGATTTGGATTACTGGTGTTGGGATTTGGATTACTGGTGTTGGGATTTGGATTTCTGTGTTGGGATTTGGATTACTGGTGTTGGGATTTGGATTACTGGTGTTGGGATTTGGATTACTGGTGTTGGGATTTGGATTAGTCATGTTGGGATTTGGATTACTGGTGTTGGGATTTGGATTTCTGGTGTTGGGATTTGGATTACTGGTGTTGGGATTTGGATTACTGTTGTAGAGATTTGGATTTCTGGTGTTTGGATTTGGATTACTGGTGTTGGGATTTGGATTCCGTTGCTGGGATTTGGATTCTGTTGTTGGGATTTGGATTACTGGTGTTGGGATTTGGATTCTGTTGTTGGGATTTGGATTCTATTGTTGGGATTTGGATTACAGGTGTTGGGATTCGGATTCTGTTGTTGAGATTTGGATTCTGTTGTTGGGATTTGGATTCTGTTGTTGAGATTTAGATTACTGGTGTTGAGATTTGGATTACTGGCGTTGGGATTTGGATTTCTGATGTTGCGATTTGGATTCCATTGTTGGGATTTAGATTCTGTTGTTGGGATTTGGATTCTGTTGTTGGGATTTGGATTACTGGTGTTGGGATTTTGATTCTGTTGTTGAGATTTGGATTCTGTTGGGATTTGGATTACTGGTGTTGGGATTTGGATTCTGTTGTTGAGATTTAGATTTCTGGTGTTGGGATTTAGATTACTGGTGTTGGGATTTGGATTCTGTTGGGATTTGGATTCTGTTGTTGGGATTTGGATTGCTGGTGTTGGGATTTGGATTCTGTTGTTGAGATGTGGATTCTGTTGTTGGGATTTGGATTCTGTTGTTGGGATTTGGATTTCTGGTGTTGGGATTTGGATTACTGGTGTTGGGATTTGGATTCTGTTGTTGGGATTTGGATTCTGTTGGGATTTGGATTACTGGTGTTGGAATTTGGATTCTGTTGTTGGGATTTGGATTCTATTGTTGGGATTTGGATTACTGGTGTTGGGATTCGGATTCTGTTGTTGAGATTTGGATTCTGTTGTTGGGATTTGGATTCTGTTGTTGAGATTTAGATTACTGGTGTTGAGATTTGGATTACTGGCATTGGGATTTGGATTTCTGGTGTTTGGATTTGGATTCTATTGTTGGGATTTGGATTCTGTTGTTGGGTTTGGGTTCTGTTGTTGGGATTTGGATTACTGGTGTTGGGATTTGGATTCTGTTGTTGGGATTTGGATTCTATTGTTGGGATTTGGATTGCTGGTGTTGGGATTCGGATTCTGTTGTTGAGATTTGGATTCTGTTTGTGGGATTTGGATTCTGTTGTTGAGATTTGGATTTCTGGTGTTGGGATTTGGATTACTGGTGTTGGGATTTGGATTCTGTTGTTGGGATTTGGATTCTGTTGGGATTTGGATTACTGGTGTTGGAATTTGGATTCTGTTGTTGGGATTTGGATTCTATTGTTGGGATTTGGATTACTGGTGTCGGGATTCGGATTCTGTTGTTGAGATTTGGATTCTGTTGTTGGGATTTGGATTCTGTTGTTGAGATTTAGATTACTGGTGTTGAGATTTGGATTACTGGCATTGGGATTTGGATTTCTGGTGTTGGGATTTGGATTCTATTGTTGGGATGTGGATTCTGTTGTTGGGATTTGGGTTCTGTTGTTGGGATTTGGATTACTGGTGTTGGGATTTGGATTCTGTTGTTGGGATTTGGATTCTATTGTTGGGATTTGGATTGCTGGTGTTGGGATTCGGATTCTGTTGTTGAGATTTGGATTCTGTTTGTGGGATTTGGATTCTGTTGTTGAGATTTGGATTTCTGGTGTTGGGATTTGGGTTACTGGTGTTGGGATTTGAATTCTGTTGTTGGGATTTGGATTCTGTTGTTGAGATTTGGATTACTTCTGTTGGGATTTGGATTCTGTTGTTGAGATTTGGATTTCTGGTATTGGGATTTGGATTACTGGTGTTGGGATTTGGATTCTGGTGTTGGGATTTTGATTACTGGTGTTGGGATTTGGATTACTGGTTTTGAGATTTGTATTACTGGTGTTGGGATTTGGATTACTGGTTTTGGGATTTGGATTACTGGTGTTGGGATTTGGAGTAATGGTGTTGAGATTTGGATTACTGGTGTCGGGATTTGAATTACTGGTTTGGGGATTTCGATTACTGGTGTTGGGATTTTAATTACTGGTGTTGGGATTTGGATTCTGGTGTTGGGATTTGGATTACTGGTGTTGGGATTCGGATTACTGGTGTTGGGATTTAGATTTCTGAAGTTGGGATTTGGATTGCTGGTGTTGGGATTTGGATTACTGGTGTTGGGATTTGGATTACTGGTGTTGGGATTTGGATTAGTCATGTTGGGATTTGGATTACTGGTGTTGGGATTTGGATTTCTGGTGTTGGGATTTGGATTACTGGTGCTGGGATTTGGATTACTGTTGTTGAGATTTGGAATTCTGGCGTTGCGATTTGGATTATTGGTGTTGGGATTTGGATTCTGTGGTTGGGAGTTGGATTCTGTTGTTGGGATTTGGATTTCTGTTGTTGGGATTTGGATTCTGTTGTTGAGATTTGGATTCTGTGGTTGGGATTTGGATTCTGTTGTTGAGATTTGGATTACTGGTGTTGGGATTTGGATTCTGTTGTTGAGATTTGGATTCTGTGGTTGGGATTTGGATTCTGCTGTTGGGATTTGGATTTCAGATGTTGGGATATGGATTACTGGTGTTGGGATTTGGATTCTGTTGTTGGGATTTGGATTCTGTTGTAGGGATTTGGATTACTGGTGTTGGGATCTGGATTCTGTTGTTGGGATTTGGATTCTATTGTTGGGATTTGGATTACTGGTGTTGGGATTCGGATTCTGTTGTTGAGATTTGGATTCTGTTGTTGGGACTTGGATTCTGTTGTTGAGATTTATATTACTGGTGTTGAGATTTGGATTCTGTTGTTGCGATTTGGATTCTGTTGTTGGGATTTGGATTACTGGTGTTGGGATTTGGATTCTGTTGTTGCGATTTGGATTCTGTTGTTGGGATTTGGATTACTGGTGTTGGGATTTGGATTCTGTTGCTGAGATTTGGATTTCTGGTGTTGGGATTTGGATTACTGGTGTTGGGATTTGGATTCTGTTGTTGGGATTTGGAATCTGTTGTTGGGATTTGGATTCCTGGTGTTGGGACTTGGAATCTGTTGTTGAGATTTGGATTACTGGTGTAGGGATTTGGATTCTGTTGTTGAGATGTGGATTCTGTTGTTGGGATTTGGATTCTGTTGTTGGGATTTGGATTTCTGGTGTTGGGATTTGGATTACTGGCGTTGGGATTTGGATTCTGTTGTTGGGATTTGGATTCTGTTGTTGGGATTTGGATTCTGTTGTTGAGATTTGGATTACTGGTGTTGGGATTTGGATTCTGTTGTTGAGATTTGGATTCTGTGGTTGGGATTTGGATTCTGCTGTTGGGATTTGGATTTCAGATGTTGGGATATGGATTACTGGTGTTGGGATTTGGATTCTGTTGTTGGGATTTGGATTCTGTTGTAGGGATTTGGATTACTGTTGTTGGGATCTGGATTCTGTTGTTGGGATTTGGATTCTATTGTTGGGATTTGGATTACTGGTGTTGGGATTCGGATTCTGTTGTTGAGATTTGGATTCTGTTGTTGGGACTTGGATTCTGTTGTTGAGATTTATATTACTGGTGTTGAGATTTGGATTCTGTTGTTGCGATTTGGATTCTGTTGTTGGGATTTGGATTACTGGTGTTGGGATTTGGATTCTATTGTTGCGATTTGGATTCTGTTGTTGGGATTTGGATTACTGGTGTTGGGATTTGGATTCTGTTGTTGAGATTTGGATTTCTGGTGTTGGGATTTGGATTACTGGTGTTGGGATTTGGATTCTGTTGTTGGGATTTGGAATCTGTTGTTGGGATTTGGATTCCTGGTGTTGGGACTTGGAATCTGTTGTTGAGATTTGGATTACTGGTGTAGGGATTTGGATTCTGTTGTTGAGATGTGGATTCTGTTGTTGGGATTTGGATTCTGTTGTTGGGATTTGGATTTCTGGTGTTGGGATTTGGATTACTGGCGTTGGGATTTGGATTCTGTTGTTGGGATTTGGATTCTGTTGTTGGGATTTGGTTTACTGGTGTTGGGATTTGGATTCTGTTGTTGGGATTTGGATTCTATTGTCGGGATTTGGATTACTGGTGTTGGGATTCGGATTCTGTTGTTGAGATTTGGATTCTGTTGTTGGGATTTGGATTCTGTTGTTGAGATTTAGATTACTAGTGTTGAGATTTGGATTACTGGCATTGGGATTTGGATTTCTGGTGTTGGGAATTGGATTGTATTGTTGGGGTTTGGATTCTGTTGTTGGGATTTGTATGACTGGTGTTGGGATTTGGATTACTGGTGTAGGGATTTGGATTCTGGTGTTGGGAATTTGATTACTGGTGTTGGGATTTGGATTACTAGTTTTGGGATTTGGATTACTGGTGTTGGGATTTGGATTACTTGTTTTGGGATTTGGATTACTGGTGTTGGGATTTGGATTACTGGTGTTGAGATTTGGATTACTGGTGTCGGGATTTGAATTACTGGTTTGGGGATTTGGATTTCTGGTGTTGGGATTTTAATTACTGGTGTTTGGATTTGGATTCTGGTGTTGGGATTTGGATTACTGGTGTTGGGTTTTGGATTACTGGTGTTGGGATTTGGATTTCTGTGTTGGGATTTGGATTACTGGTGTTGGGATTTGGATTACTGGTGTTGGGATTTGGATTAGTCATGTTGGGATTTGGATTACTGGTGTTGGGATTTGGATTTCTGGTGTTGGGATTTGGGTTTCTGGTGTTGGGATTTGGATTACTGGTGTTGGGATTTAGATTCTGTGGTTGGGATTTGGATTCTGTTGTTGGGATTTGGATTTCTGGTGTTGGGATTTGGATTCTGTTGTTGAGATTTGGATTCTGTGGTTGGGATTTGGATTCTGTTGTTGAGATTTGGATTACTGGTGTTGGGATTTGGATTCTGTTGTTGAGATTTGGATTCTATTGGGATTCGGATTACTGGTGTTGGGATTTGGATTCTGTTGTTGAGATTTGGATTACTGGTGTTGGGATTTGGATTCTGTTGTTGAGATTTGGATTTCTGGTGTTGGGATTTGGATTACTGGTATTGGGATTTGGATTCTGTTGTTGAGATTTGGATTCTGTTGGGATTTTGATTCTGTTGTTGAGATTTGGATTACTGGTGTTGGGATTTGGATTCTATTGTTGGGATTTGAATTTCTGGTGTTGGGATTTGGATTCCTGGTGTTGGGACTTGGAATCTGTTGTTGAGATTTGGATTACTGGTGTAGGGATTTGGATTCTGTTGTTGAGATGTGGATTCTGTTGTTGGGATTTGGATTCTGTTGTTGGGATTTGGATTTCTGGTGTTGGGATTTGGATTACTGGCGTTGGGATTTGGATTCTGTTGTTGGGATTTGGATTCTGTTGTTGGGATTTGGATTCTGTTGTTGAGATTTGGATTACTGGTGTTGGGATTTGGATTCTGTTGTTGAGATTTGGATTCTGTGGTTGGGATTTGGATTCTGCTGTTGGGATTTGGATTTCAGATGTTGGGATATGGATTACTGGTGTTGGGATTTGGATTCTGTTGTTGGGATTTGGATTACTTGTTTTGGGATTTGGATTACTGGTGTTGGGATTTGGATTACTGGTGTTGAGATTTGGATTACTGGTGTCGGGATTTGAATTACTGGTTTGGGGATTTGGATTTCTGGTGTTGGGATTTTAATTACTGGTGTTTGGATTTGGATTCTGGTGTTGGGATTTGGATTACTGGTGTTGGGTTTTGGATTACTGGTGTTGGGATTTGGATTTCTGTGTTGGGATTTGGATTACTGGTGTTGGGATTTGGATTACTGGTGTTGGGATTTGGATTAGTCATGTTGGGATTTGGATTACTGGTGTTGGGATTTGGATTTCTGGTGTTGGGATTTGGGTTTCTGGTGTTGGGATTTGGATTACTGGTGTTGGGATTTAGATTCTGTGGTTGGGATTTGGATTCTGTTGTTGGGATTTGGATTTCTGGTGTTGGGATTTGGATTCTGTTGTTGAGATTTGGATTCTGTGGTTGGGATTTGGATTCTGTTGTTGAGATTTGGATTACTGGTGTTGGGATTTGGATTCTGTTGTTGAGATTTGGATTCTATTGGGATTCGGATTACTGGTGTTGGGATTTGGATTCTGTTGTTGAGATTTGGATTACTGGTGTTGGGATTTGGATTCTGTTGTTGAGATTTGGATTTCTGGTGTTGGGATTTGGATTACTGGTATTGGGATTTGGATTCTGTTGTTGAGATTTGGATTCTGTTGGGATTTTGATTCTGTTGTTGAGATTTGGATTACTGGTGTTGGGATTTGGATTCTATTGTTGGGATTTGAATTTCTGGTGTTGGGATTTGGATTCCTGGTGTTGGGACTTGGAATCTGTTGTTGAGATTTGGATTACTGGTGTAGGGATTTGGATTCTGTTGTTGAGATGTGGATTCTGTTGTTGGGATTTGGATTCTGTTGTTGGGATTTGGATTTCTGGTGTTGGGATTTGGATTACTGGCGTTGGGATTTGGATTCTGTTGTTGGGATTTGGATTCTGTTGTTGGGATTTGGATTCTGTTGTTGAGATTTGGATTACTGGTGTTGGGATTTGGATTCTGTTGTTGAGATTTGGATTCTGTGGTTGGGATTTGGATTCTGCTGTTGGGATTTGGATTTCAGATGTTGGGATATGGATTACTGGTGTTGGGATTTGGATTCTGTTGTTGGGATTTGGATTCTGTTGTAGGGATTTGGATTACTGTTGTTGGGATCTGGATTCTGTTGTTGGGATTTGGATTCTATTGTTGGGATTTGGATTACTGGTGTTGGGATTCGGATTCTGTTGTTGAGATTTGGATTCTGTTGTTGGGACTTGGATTCTGTTGTTGAGATTTATATTACTGGTGTTGAGATTTGGATTCTGTTGTTGCGATTTGGATTCTGTTGTTGGGATTTGGATTACTGGTGTTGGGATTTGGATTCTATTGTTGCGATTTGGATTCTGTTGTTGGGATTTGGATTACTGGTGTTGGGATTTGGATTCTGTTGTTGAGATTTGGATTTCTGGTGTTGGGATTTGGATTACTGGTGTTGGGATTTGGATTCTGTTGTTGGGATTTGGAATCTGTTGTTGGGATTTGGATTCCTGGTGTTGGGACTTGGAATCTGTTGTTGAGATTTGGATTACTGGTGTAGGGATTTGGATTCTGTTGTTGAGATGTGGATTCTGTTGTTGGGATTTGGATTCTGTTGTTGGGATTTGGATTTCTGGTGTTGGGATTTGGATTACTGGCGTTGGGATTTGGATTCTGTTGTTGGGATTTGGATTCTGTTGTTGGGATTTGGTTTACTGGTGTTGGGATTTGGATTCTGTTGTTGGGATTTGGATTCTATTGTCGGGATTTGGATTACTGGTGTTGGGATTCGGATTCTGTTGTTGAGATTTGGATTCTGTTGTTGGGATTTGGATTCTGTTGTTGAGATTTAGATTACTAGTGTTGAGATTTGGATTACTGGCATTGGGATTTGGATTTCTGGTGTTGGGAATTGGATTGTATTGTTGGGGTTTGGATTCTGTTGTTGGGATTTGTATGACTGGTGTTGGGATTTGGATTACTGGTGTAGGGATTTGGATTCTGGTGTTGGGAATTTGATTACTGGTGTTGGAATTTGGATTACTAGTTTTGGGATTTGGATTACTGGTGTTGGGATTTGGATTACTTGTTTTGGGATTTGGATTACTGGTGTTGGGATTTGGATTACTGGTGTTGAGATTTGGATTACTGGTGTCGGGATTTGAATTACTGGTTTGGGGATTTGGATTTCTGGTGTTGGGATTTTAATTACTGGTGTTTGGATTTGGATTCTGGTGTTGGGATTTGGATTACTGGTGTTGGGTTTTGGATTACTGGTGTTGGGATTTGGATTTCTGTGTTGGGATTTGGATTACTGGTGTTGGGATTTGGATTACTGGTGTTGGGATTTGGATTAGTCATGTTGGGATTTGGATTACTGGTGTTGGGATTTGGATTTCTGGTGTTGGGATTTGGGTTTCTGGTGTTGGGATTTGGATTACTGGTGTTGGGATTTAGATTCTGTGGTTGGGATTTGGATTCTGTTGTTGGGATTTGGATTTCTGGTGTTGGGATTTGGATTCTGTTGTTGAGATTTGGATTCTGTGGTTGGGATTTGGATTCTGTTGTTGAGATTTGGATTACTGGTGTTGGGATTTGGATTCTGTTGTTGAGATTTGGATTCTATTGGGATTCGGATTACTGGTGTTGGGATTTGGATTCTGTTGTTGAGATTTGGATTACTGGTGTTGGGATTTGGATTCTGTTGTTGAGATTTGGATTTCTGGTGTTGGGATTTGGATTACTGGTATTGGGATTTGGATTCTGTTGTTGAGATTTGGATTCTGTTGGGATTTTGATTCTGTTGTTGAGATTTGGATTACTGGTGTTGGGATTTGGATTCTATTGTTGGGATTTGAATTTCTGGTGTTGGGATTTGGATTACTGGTGTTGGGATTTGGATTACTGTTGTTGAGATTTGGATTTCTGGTGTTGGGATTTGGATTACTGGTGTTGAGATTTGGATTACTGGTGTTGGGATTTGGATTTCTGTGTTGGGATTTGTATTACTGGTGTTGGGATTTGGATTACTGGTGTTGGGATTTGGATTAGTCATGTTGGGATTTGGATTACTGGTGTTGGGATTTGGGTTTCTGGTGTTGGGATTTGGATTTCTGGTGTTGGGATTTGGATTACTGGTGTTGGGATTTAGATTCTGTGGTTGGGATTTGGATTCTGTTGTTGGGATTTGAATTTCTGGTGTTGGGATTTGGATTCTGTTGTTGAGATTTGGATTTTGTGGTTGGGATTTGGATTCTGTTTTTGAGATTTGGATTACTGGTGTTGGGATTTGGATTCTGTTGTTGAGATTTGGAATCTATTGGGATTCGGATTACTGGTGTTGGGATTTGGATTCTGTTGTTGAGATTTGGATTACTGGTGTTGGGATTTGGATTCAGTTGTTGAGATTTGGATTTCTGGTGTTGGGATTTGGATTACTGGTGATGGGATTTGGATTCTGTTGTTGAGATTTGGATGCTGTTGTTGGGATTTTGATTCTGTTGTTGAGATTTGGATTACTGGTGTTGGGATTTGGATTCTATTGTTGGGATTTGGATTTCTGGTGTTGGGATTTGGATTACTGGTGTTGGGATTTGGATTACTGTTGTTGAGAATTGGATTTCTGGTGTTGGGATTTGGATTACTGGTGTTGGGATTTGGATTCTGTTGTTGAGATTTGGATTTCTGGTGTTGGGATTTGGATTCTGTTGTTGGGATTTGGATTTCTGGTGTTGGGATTTGGATTCTGTTGTTGAGATTTGGATTCTGTGGTTGGGATTTGGATTCTGTTGTTGAGATTTGGATTACTGGTGTTGGGATTTGGATTCTGTTGTTGAGATTTGGATTCTATTGGGATTCGGATTACTGGTGTTGGGATTTGGATTCTGTTGTTGAGATTTGGATTACTGGTGTTGGGATTGGATTCTGTTGTTGAGATTTTGATTTCTGGTGTTGGGATTTGGATTACTGGTGTTGGGATTTGGATTCTGTTGTTGAGATTTGGATTCTGTTGTTGGGATTTTGATTCTGTTGTTGAGATTTGGATTACTGGTGTTGGGATTTGGATTCTGTTGTTGGGATTTGGATTTCTGGTGTTGGGATTTGGATTACTGGTGTTGGGATTTGGATTCTGTTGTTGAGATTTGGATTCTGTTGTTGGGATTTGGATTACTGGTGTTGGGATTTGGATTCTGTTGTTGGGATTTGGATTCTATTGTTGAGATTTGGTTACTGGTGTTGGGATTCGGATTCTGTTGTTGAGATTTGGATTCTGTTGTTGGGATTTGGATTCTGTTGTTGAGATTTGGATTTCTGGTGTTGGGATTTGGATTACTGGTGTTGGGATTTGGATTCTGTTGTTGGGATTTGGATTCTGTTGTTGGGATTTGGATTACTGGTGTTGGGATTTGGATTCTGTTGCTGAGATTTGGATTTCTGGTGTTGGGATTTGGATGACTGGTGTTGGGATTTGGATTCTGGTGTTGGGATTTTGATTACTGGTGTTGGGATTTGGATTACTGGTTTTGGGATTTGGATTACTGGTGTTGGGATTTGGAATACTGTTTTTGGGATTTGGGTTACTGGTGTTGGGATTTGGATTACTGGTGTTGAGATTTGGATTCTGTTTGTGGGATTTGGATTCTGTTGTTGAGATTTGGATTTCTGGTGTTGGGATTTGGGTTACTGGTGTTGGGATTTGAATTCTGTTGTTGGGATTTGGATTCTGTTGTTGAGATTTGGATTACTTCTGTTGGGATTTGGATTCTGTTGTTGAGATTTGGATTTCTGGTATTGGGATTTGGATTACTGGTGTTGGGATTTGGATTCTGGTGTTGGGATTTTGATTACTGGTGTTGGGATTTGGATTACTGGTTTTGAGATTTGTATTACTGGTGTTGGGATTTGGATTACTGGTTTTGGGATTTGGATTACTGGTGTTGGGATTTGGAGTAATGGTGTTGAGATTTGGATTACTGGTGTCGGGATTTGAATTACTGGTTTGGGGATTTCGATTACTGGTGTTGGGATTTTAATTACTGGTGTTGGGATTTGGATTCTGGTGTTGGGATTTGGATTACTGGTGTTGGGATTTGGATTACTGGTGTTGGGATTTAGATTTCTGAAGTTGGGATTTGGATTGCTGGTGTTGGGATTTGGATTACTGGTGTTGGGATTTGGATTACTGGTGTTGGGATTTGGATTAGTCATGTTGGGATTTGGATTACTGGTGTTGGGATTTGGATTTCTGGTGTTGGGATTTGGATTACTGGTGCTGGGATTTGGATTACTGTTGTTGAGATTTGGAATTCTGGCGTTGCGATTTGGATTATTGGTGTTGGGATTTGGATTCTGTGGTTGGGAGTTGGATTCTGTTGTTGGGATTTGGATTTCTGTTGTTGGGATTTGGATTCTGTTGTTGAGATTTGGATTCTGTGGTTGGGATTTGGATTCTGTTGTTGAGATTTGGATTACTGTTGTTGGGATTTGGATTCTGTTGTTGAGATTTGGATTCTGTGGTTGGGATTTGGATTCTGCTGTTGGGATTTGGATTTCAGATGTTGGGATATGGATTACTGGTGTTGGGATTTGGATTCTGTTGTTGGGATTTGGATTCTGTTGTAGGGATTTGGATTACTGGTGTTGGGATCTGGATTCTGTTGTTGGGATTTGGATTCTATTGTTGGGATTTGGATTACTGGTGTTGGGATTCGGATTCTGTTGTTGAGATTTGGATTCTGTTGTTGGGACTTGGATTCTGTTGTTGAGATTTATATTACTGGTGTTGAGATTTGGATTCTGTTGTTGCGATTTGGATTCTGTTGTTGGGATTTGGATTACTGGTGTTGGGATTTGGATTCTGTTGTTGCGATTTGGATTCTGTTGTTGGGATTTGGATTACTGGTGTTGGGATTTGGATTCTGTTGCTGAGATTTGGATTTCTGGTGTTGGGATTTGGATTACTGGTGTTGGGATTTGGATTCTGTTGTTGGGATTTGGAATCTGTTGTTGGGATTTGGATTCCTGGTGTTGGGACTTGGAATCTGTTGTTGAGATTTGGATTACTGGTGTAGGGATTTGGATTCTGTTGTTGAGATGTGGATTCTGTTGTTGGGATTTGGATTCTGTTGTTGGGATTTGGATTTCTGGTGTTGGGATTTGGATTACTGGCGTTGGGATTTGGATTCTGTTGTTGGGATTTGGATTCTGTTGTTGGGATTTGGATTCTGTTGTTGAGATTTGGATTACTGGTGTTGGGATTTGGATTCTGTTGTTGAGATTTGGATTCTGTGGTTGGGATTTGGATTCTGCTGTTGGGATTTGGATTTCAGATGTTGGGATATGGATTACTGGTGTTGGGATTTGGATTCTGTTGTTGGGATTTGGATTCTGTTGTAGGGATTTGGATTACTGGTGTTGGGATCTGGATTCTGTTGTTGGGATTTGGATTCTATTGTTGGGATTTGGATTACTGGTGTTGGGATTCGGATTCTGTTGTTGAGATTTGGATTCTGTTGTTGGGACTTGGATTCTGTTGTTGAGATTTATATTACTGGTGTTGAGATTTGGATTCTGTTGTTGCGATTTGGATTCTGTTGTTGGGATTTGGATTACTGGTGTTGGGATTTGGATTCTATTGTTGCGATTTGGATTCTGTTGTTGGGATTTGGATTACTGGTGTTGGGATTTGGATTCTGTTGTTGAGATTTGGATTTCTGGTGTTGGGATTTGGATTACTGGTGTTGGGATTTGGATTCTGTTGTTGGGATTTGGAATCTGTTGTTGGGATTTGGATTCCTGGTGTTGGGACTTGGAATCTGTTGTTGAGATTTGGATTACTGGTGTAGGGATTTGGATTCTGTTGTTGAGATGTGGATTCTGTTGTTGGGATTTGGATTCTGTTGTTGGGATTTGGATTTCTGGTGTTGGGATTTGGATTACTGGCGTTGGGATTTGGATTCTGTTGTTGGGATTTGGATTCTGTTGTTGGGATTTGGTTTACTGGTGTTGGGATTTGGATTCTGTTGTTGGGATTTGGATTCTATTGTCGGGATTTGGATTACTGGTGTTGGGATTCGGATTCTGTTGTTGAGATTTGGATTCTGTTGTTGGGATTTGGATTCTGTTGTTGAGATTTAGATTACTAGTGTTGAGATTTGGATTACTGGCATTGGGATTTGGATTTCTGGTGTTGGGAATTGGATTGTATTGTTGGGGTTTGGATTCTGTTGTTGGGATTTGTATGACTGGTGTTGGGATTTGGATTACTGGTGTAGGGATTTGGATTCTGGTGTTGGGAATTTGATTACTGGTGTTGGGATTTGGATTACTAGTTTTGGGATTTGGATTACTGGTGTTGGGATTTGGATTACTTGTTTTGGGATTTGGATTACTGGTGTTGGGATTTGGATTACTGGTGTTGAGATTTGGATTACTGGTGTCGGGATTTGAATTACTGGTTTGGTGATTTGGATTTCTGGTGTTGGGATTTTAATTACTGGTGTTTGGATTTGGATTCTGGTGTTGGGATTTGGATTACTGGTGTTGGGTTTTGGATTACTGGTGTTGGGATTTGGATTTCTGTGTTGGGATTTGGATTACTGGTGTTGGGATTTGGATTACTGGTGTTGGGATTTGGATTAGTCATGTTGGGATTTGGATTACTGGTGTTGGGATTTGGATTTCTGGTGTTGGGATTTGGGTTTCTGGTGTTGGGATTTGGATTACTGGTGTTGGGATTTAGATTCTGTGGTTGGGATTTGGATTCTGTTGTTGGGATTTGGATTTCTGGTGTTGGGATTTGGATTCTGTTGTTGAGATTTGGATTCTGTGGTTGGGATTTGGATTCTGTTGTTGAGATTTGGATTACTGGTGTTGGGATTTGGATTCTGTTGTTGAGATTTGGATTCTATTGGGATTCGGATTACTGGTGTTGGGATTTGGATTCTGTTGTTGAGATTTGGATTACTGGTGTTGGGATTTGGATTCTGTTGTTGAGATTTGGATTTCTGGTGTTGGGATTTGGATTACTGGTATTGGGATTTGGATTCTGTTGTTGAGATTTGGATTCTGTTGTTGGGATTTTGATTCTGTTGTTGAGATTTGGATTACTGGTGTTGGGATTTGGATTCTATTGTTGGGATTTGAATTTCTGGTGTTGGGATTTGGATTACTGGTGTTGGGATTTGGATTACTGTTGTTGAGATTTGGATTTCTGGTGTTGGGATTTGGATTACTGGTGTTGGGATTTGGATTACTGGTGTTGGGATTTGGATTTCTGTGTTGGGATTTGTATTACTGGTGTTGGGATTTGGATTACTGGTGTTGGGATTTGGATTAGTCATGTTGGGATTTGGATTACTGGTGTTGGGATTTGGGTTTCTGGTGTTGGGATTTGGATTTCTGGTGTTGGGATTTGGATTACTGGTGTTGGGATTTAGATTCTGTGGTTGGGATTTGGATTCTGTTGTTGGGATTTGAATTTCTGGTGTTGGGATTTGGATTCTGTTGTTGAGATTTGGATTTTGTGGTTGGGATTTGGATTCTGTTGTTGAGATTTGGATTACTGGTGTTGGGATTTGGATTCTGTTGTTGAGATTTGGAATCTATTGGGATTCGGATTACTGGTGTTGGGATTTGGATTCTGTTGTTGAGATTTGGATTACTGGTGTTGGGATTTGGATTCAGTTGTTGAGATTTGGATTTCTGGTGTTGGGATTTGGATTACTGGTGATGGGATTTGGATTCTGTTGTTGAGATTTGGATGCTGTTGTTGGGATTTTGATTCTGTTGTTGAGATTTGGATTACTGGTGTTGGGATTTGGATTCTATTGTTGGGATTTGGATTTCTGGTGTTGGGATTTGGATTACTGGTGTTGGGATTTGGATTACTGTTGTTGAGAATTGGATTTCTGGTGTTGGGATTTGGATTACTGGTGTTGGGATTTGGATTCTGTTGCTAAGATTTGGATTTCTGGTGTTGGGATTTGGATTCTGTTGTTGAGATTTGGATTCTGTGGTTGGGATTTGGATTCTGTTGTTGGGATTTGGATTTCTGGTGTTGGGATTTGGATTCTGTTGTTGAGATTTGGATTCTGTGGTTGGGATTTGGATTCTGTTGTTGAGATTTGGATTACTGGTGTTGGGATTTGGATTCTGTTGTTGAGATTTGGATTCTATTGGGATTCGGATTACTGGTGTTGGGATTTGGATTCTGTTGTTGAGATTTGGATTACTGGTGTTGGGATTGGATTCTGTTGTTGAGATTTTGATTTCTGGTGTTGGGATTTGGATTACTGGTGTTGGGGTTTGGATTCTGTTGTTGAGATTTGGATTCTGTTGTTGGGATTTTGATTCTGTTGTTGAGATTTGGATTACTGGTGTTGGGATTTGGATTCTGTTGTTGGGATTTGGATTTCTGGTGTTGGGATTTGGATTACTGGTGTTGGGATTTGGATTCTGTTGTTGAGATTTGGATTCTGTTGTTGGGATTTGGATTACTGGTGTTGGGATTTGGATTCTGTTGTTGGGATTTGGATTCTATTGTTGGGATTTGGTTACTGGTGTTGGGATTCGGATTCTGTTGTTGAGATTTGGATTCTGTTGTTGGGATTTGGATTCTGTTGTTGAGATTTGGATTTCTGGTGTTGGGATTTGGATTACTGGTGTTGGGATTTGGATTCTGTTGTTGGGATTTGGATTCTGTTGTTGGGATTTGGATTACTGGTGTTGGGATTTGGATTCTGTTGCTGAGATTTGGATTTCTGGTGTTGGGATTTGGATGACTGGTGTTGGGATTTGGATTCTGGTGTTGGGATTTTGTTTACTGGTGTTGGGATTTGGATTACTGGTTTTGGGATTTGGATTACTGGTGTTGGGATTTGGAATACTGTTTTTGGGATTTGGGTTACTGGTGTTGGGATTTGGATTACTGGTGTTGAGATTTGGATTACTGGTGTCGGGATTTGAATTACTGGTTTGGGGTATTGGATTACTGGTGTTGGGATTTTAATTACTGGTGTTGGGATTTGGATTCTGGTGTTGGGATTTGGATTACTGGTGTTGGGATTTGGATTACTGGTGTTGGGATTTGGATTTCTGGTGTTGGGTTTGGATTACTGGTGTTGGGATTTGGATTACTGGTGTTGGGATTTGGATTACTGGTGTTGGGATTTGGGTTAGTCATGTTGGGATTTGGATTACTGGTGTTGGGATTTGGATTTCTGGTGTTGGGATTTGGATTACTGGTGTTGGGATTTGGATTACTGTTGTTGAGATTTGGATTTCTGGTGTTGGGATTTGGATTACTGGTGCTGGGATTTGGATTCTGTGGTGGGGATTTGGATTCTGTTGTTGTGATTTGGATTTCTGGTGTTGCGATTTGGATTACTGGTGTTGGGATTTGGATTCTGTTGTTGGGATTTGGATTTTGTTGTTGGGATTTGGATTACTGGTGTTGAGATTTGGATTCTGTTGTTGAGATTTGGATTCTATTGTTGGGATTCGGATAACTGTTTTTGGGATTTGGATTCTGTTGTTGATATTTGGACTACTGGTGTTGGGATTTGGATTCTGTTGTTGAGATTGGGATTTCTGGTGTTGGGATTTGGATTACTGGTGTTGGGATTTGGATTCTGTTGTTGAGATTTGGATTCTGATGTTGGGATTTTGATTCTGTTATTGAGATTTGGATTACTGGTGTTGGGATTTGGATTCTATTGTTGGGATTTGGATTTCTGGTGTTGGGATTTGGATTACTGGTGTTGGGATTTGGATTCTGTTGTTGAGATTTGGATTCTGTTGTTGGGATTTGGATTCTGTTGTTGGGATTTGGATTCTATTGTCGGGATTTGGATTACTGGTGTTGGGATTCGGATTCTGTTGTTGAGATTTGGATTCTGTTGTTGGGATTTGGATTCTGTTGTTGAGATTTAGATTACTAGTGTTGAGATTTGGATTACTGGCATTGGGATTTGGATTTCTGGTGTTGGGATTTGGATTACTGGCGTTGGGATTTGGATTCTGTTGTTGGGATTTGGATTCTGTTGTTGGGATTTGGTTTACTGGTGTTGGGATTTGGATTCTGTTGTTGGGATTTGGATTCTATTGTCGGGATTTGGATTACTGGTGTTGGGATTCGGATTCTGTTGTTGAGATTTGGATTCTGTTGTTGGGATTTGGATTCTGTTGTTGAGATTTAGATTACTAGTGTTGAGATTTGGATTACTGGCATTGGGATTTGGATTTCTGGTGTTGGGAATTGGATTGTATTGTTGGGGTTTGGATTCTGTTGTTGGGATTTGTATGACTGGTGTTGGGATTTGGATTACTGGTGTAGGGATTTGGATTCTGGTGTTGGGAATTTGATTACTGGTGTTGGGATTTGGATTACTAGTTTTGGGATTTGGATTACTGGTGTTGGGATTTGGATTACTTGTTTTGGGATTTGGATTACTGGTGTTGGGATTTGGATTACTGGTGTTGAGATTTGGATTACTGGTGTCGGGATTTGAATTACTGGTTTGGGGATTTGGATTTCTGGTGTTGGGATTTTAATTACTGGTGTTTGGATTTGGATTCTGGTGTTGGGATTTGGATTACTGGTGTTGGGTTTTGGATTACTGGTGTTGGGATTTGGATTTCTGTGTTGGGATTTGGATTACTGGTGTTGGGATTTGGATTACTGGTGTTGGGATTTGGATTAGTCATGTTGGGATTTGGATTACTGGTGTTGGGATTTGGATTTCTGGTGTTGGGATTTGGGTTTCTGGTGTTGGGATTTGGATTACTGGTGTTGGGATTTAGATTCTGTGGTTGGGATTTGGATTCTGTTGTTGGGATTTGGATTTCTGGTGTTGGGATTTGGATTCTGTTGTTGAGATTTGGATTCTGTGGTTGGGATTTGGATTCTGTTGTTGAGATTTGGATTACTGGTGTTGGGATTTGGATTCTGTTGTTGAGATTTGGATTCTATTGGGATTCGGATTACTGGTGTTGGGATTTGGATTCTGTTGTTGAGATTTGGATTACTGGTGTTGGGATTTGGATTCTGTTGTTGAGATTTGGATTTCTGGTGTTGGGATTTGGATTACTGGTATTGGGATTTGGATTCTGTTGTTGAGATTTGGATTCTGTTGGGATTTTGATTCTGTTGTTGAGATTTGGATTACTGGTGTTGGGATTTGGATTCTATTGTTGGGATTTGAATTTCTGGTGTTGGGATTTGGATTACTGGTGTTGGGATTTGGATTACTGTTGTTGAGATTTGGATTTCTGGTGTTGGGATTTGGATTACTGGTGTTGGGATTTGGATTACTGGTGTTGGGATTTGGATTTCTGTGTTGGGATTTGTATTACTGGTGTTGGGATTTGGATTACTGGTGTTGGGATTTGGATTAGTCATGTTGGGATTTGGATTACTGGTGTTGGGATTTGGGTTTCTGGTGTTGGGATTTGGATTTCTGGTGTTGGGATTTGGATTACTGGTGTTGGGATTTAGATTCTGTGGTTGGGATTTGGATTCTGTTGTTGGGATTTGAATTTCTGGTGTTGGGATTTGGATTCTGTTGTTGAGATTTGGATTTTGTGGTTGGGATTTGGATTCTGTTGTTGAGATTTGGATTACTGGTGTTGGGATTTGGATTCTGTTGTTGAGATTTGGAATCTATTGGGATTCGGATTACTGGTGTTGGGATTTGGATTCTGTTGTTGAGATTTGGATTACTGGTGTTGGGATTTGGATTCAGTTGTTGAGATTTGGATTTCTGGTGTTGGGATTTGGATTTCTGGTGATGGGATTTGGATTCTGTTGTTGAGATTTGGATGCTGTTGTTGGGATTTTGATTCTGTTGTTGAGATTTGGATTACTGGTGTTGGGATTTGGATTCTATTGTTGGGATTTGGATTTCTGGTGTTGGGATTTGGATTACTGGTGTTGGGATTTGGATTACTGTTGTTGAGAATTGGATTTCTGGTGTTGGGATTTGGATTACTGGTGTTGGGATTTGGATTCTGTTGTTGAGATTTGGATTTCTGGTGTTGGGATTTGGATTCTGTTGTTGGGATTTGGATTTCTGGTGTTGGGATTTGGATTCTGTTGTTGAGATTTGGATTCTGTGGTTGGGATTTGGATTCTGTTGTTGAGATTTGGATTACTGGTGTTGGGATTTGGATTCTGTTGTTGAGATTTGGATTCTATTGGGATTCGGATTACTGGTGTTGGGATTTGGATTCTGTTGTTGAGATTTGGATTACTGGTGTTGGGATTGGATTCTGTTGTTGAGATTTTGATTTCTGGTGTTGGGATTTGGATTACTGGTGTTGGGATTTGGATTCTGTTGTTGAGATTTGGATTCTGTTGTTGGGATTTTGATTCTGTTGTTGAGATTTGGATTACTGGTGTTGGGATTTGGATTCTGTTGTTGGGATTTGGATTTCTGGTGTTGGGATTTGGATTACTGGTGTTGGGATTTGGATTCTGTTGTTGAGATTTGGATTCTGTTGTTGGGATTTGGATTACTGGTGTTGGGATTTGGATTCTGTTGTTGGGATTTGGATTCTATTGTTGGGATTTGGTTACTGGTGTTGGGATTCGGATTCTGTTGTTGAGATTTGGATTCTGTTGTTGGGATTTGGATTCTGTTGTTGAGATTTGGATTTCTGGTGTTGGGATTTGGATTACTGGTGTTGGGATTTGGATTCTGTTGTTGGGATTTGGATTCTGTTGTTGGGATTTGGATTACTGGTGTTGGGATTTGGATTCTGTTGCTGAGATTTGGATTTCTGGTGTTGGGATTTGGATGACTGGTGTTGGGATTTGGATTCTGGTGTTGGGATTTTGATTACTGGTGTTGGGATTTGGATTACTGGTTTTGGGATTTGGATTACTGGTGTTGGGATTTGGAATACTGTTTTTGGGATTTGGGTTACTGGTGTTGGGATTTGGATTACTGGTGTTGAGATTTGGATTCTGTTTGTGGGATTTGGATTCTGTTGTTGAGATTTGGATTTCTGGTGTTGGGATTTGGGTTACTGGTGTTGGGATTTGAATTCTGTTGTTGGGATTTGGATTCTGTTGTTGAGATTTGGATTACTTCTGTTGGGATTTGGATTCTGTTGTTGAGATTTGGATTTCTGGTATTGGGATTTGGATTACTGGTGTTGGGATTTGGATTCTGGTGTTGGGATTTTGATTACTGGTGTTGGGATTTGGATTACTGGTTTTGAGATTTGTATTACTGGTGTTGGGATTTGGATTACTGGTTTTGGGATTTGGATTACTGGTGTTGGGATTTGGAGTAATGGTGTTGAGATTTGGATTACTGGTGTCGGGATTTGAATTACTGGTTTGGGGATTTCGATTACTGGTGTTGGGATTTTAATTACTGGTGTTGGGATTTGGATTCTGGTGTTGGGATTTGGATTACTGGTGTTGGGATTTGGATTACTGGTGTTGGGATTTAGATTTCTGAAGTTGGGATTTGGATTGCTGGTGTTGGGATTTGGATTACTGGTGTTGGGATTTGGATTACTGGTGTTGGGATTTGGATTAGTCATGTTGGGATTTGGATTACTGGTGTTGGGATTTGGATTTCTGGTGTTGGGATTTGGATTACTGGTGCTGGGATTTGGATTACTGTTGTTGAGATTTGGAATTCTGGCGTTGCGATTTGGATTATTGGTGTTGGGATTTGGATTCTGTGGTTGGGAGTTGGATTCTGTTGTTGGGATTTGGATTTCTGTTGTTGGGATTTGGATTCTGTTGTTGAGATTTGGATTCTGTGGTTGGGATTTGGATTCTGTTGTTGAGATTTGGATTACTGGTGTTGGGATTTGGATTCTGTTGTTGAGATTTGGATTCTGTGGTTGGGATTTGGATTCTGCTGTTGGGATTTGGATTTCAGATGTTGGGATATGGATTACTGGTGTTGGGATTTGGATTCTGTTGTTGGGATTTGGATTCTGTTGTAGGGATTTGGATTACTGGTGTTGGGATCTGGATTCTGTTGTTGGGATTTGGATTCTATTGTTGGGATTTGGATTACTGGTGTTGGGATTCGGATTCTGTTGTTGAGATTTGGATTCTGTTGTTGGGACTTGGATTCTGTTGTTGAGATTTATATTACTGGTGTTGAGATTTGGATTCTGTTGTTGCGATTTGGATTCTGTTGTTGGGATTTGGATTACTGGTGTTGGGATTTGGATTCTGTTGTTGCGATTTGGATTCTGTTGTTGGGATTTGGATTACTGGTGTTGGGATTTGGATTCTGTTGCTGAGATTTGGATTTCTGGTGTTGGGATTTGGATTACTGGTGTTGGGATTTGGATTCTGTTGTTGGGATTTGGAATCTGTTGTTGGGATTTGGATTCCTGGTGTTGGGACTTGGAATCTGTTGTTGAGATTTGGATTACTGGTGTAGGGATTTGGATTCTGTTGTTGAGATGTGGATTCTGTTGTTGGGATTTGGATTCTGTTGTTGGGATTTGGATTTCTGGTGTTGGGATTTGGATTACTGGCGTTGGGATTTGGATTCTGTTGTTGGGATTTGGATTCTGTTGTTGGGATTTGGATTCTGTTGTTGATATTTGGATTACTGGTGTTGGGATTTGGATTCTGTTGTTGAGATTTGGATTCTGTGGTTGGGATTTGGATTCTGCTGTTGGGATTTGGATTTCAGATGTTGGGATATGGATTACTGGTGTTGGGATTTGGATTCTGTTGTTGGGATTTGGATTCTGTTGTAGGGATTTGGATTACTGGTGTTGGGATCTGGATTCTGTTGTTGGGATTTGGATTCTATTGTTGGGATTTGGATTACTGGTGTTGGGATTCGGATTCTGTTGTTGAGATTTGGATTCTGTTGTTGGGACTTGGATTCTGTTGTTGAGATTTATATTACTGGTGTTGAGATTTGGATTCTGTTGTTGCGATTTGGATTCTGTTGTTGGGATTTGGATTACTGGTGTTGGGATTTGGATTCTATTGTTGCGATTTGGATTCTGTTGTTGGGATTTGGATTACTGGTGTTGGGATTTGGATTCTGTTGTTGAGATTTGGATTTCTGGTGTTGGGATTTGGATTACTGGTGTTGGGATTTGGATTCTGTTGTTGGGATTTGGAATCTGTTGTTGGGATTTGGATTCCTGGTGTTGGGACTTGGAATCTGTTGTTGAGATTTGGATTACTGGTGTAGGGATTTGGATTCTGTTGTTGAGATGTGGATTCTGTTGTTGGGATTTGGATTCTGTTGTTGGGATTTGGATTTCTGGTGTTGGGATTTGGATTACTGGCGTTGGGATTTGGATTCTGTTGTTGGGATTTGGATTCTGTTGTTGGGATTTGGTTTACTGGTGTTGGGATTTGGATTCTGTTGTTGGGATTTGGATTCTATTGTCGGGATTTGGATTACTGGTGTTGGGATTCGGATTCTGTTGTTGAGATTTGGATTCTGTTGTTGGGATTTGGATTCTGTTGTTGAGATTTAGATTACTAGTGTTGAGATTTGGATTACTGGCATTGGGATTTGGATTTCTGGTGTTGGGAATTGGATTGTATTGTTGGGGTTTGGATTCTGTTGTTGGGATTTGTATGACTGGTGTTGGGATTTGGATTACTGGTGTAGGGATTTGGATTCTGGTGTTGGGAATTTGATTACTGGTGTTGGGATTTGGATTACTAGTTTTGGGATTTGGATTACTGGTGTTGGGATTTGGATTACTTGTTTTGGGATTTGGATTACTGGTGTTGGGATTTGGATTACTGGTGTTGAGATTTGGATTACTGGTGTCGGGATTTGAATTACTGGTTTGGGGATTTGGATTTCTGGTGTTGGGATTTTAATTACTGGTGTTTGGATTTGGATTCTGGTGTTGGGATTTGGATTACTGGTGTTGGGTTTTGGATTACTGGTGTTGGGATTTGGATTTCTGTGTTGGGATTTGGATTACTGGTGTTGGGATTTGGATTACTGGTGTTGGGATTTGGATTAGGCATGTTGGGATTTGGATTACTGGTGTTGGGATTTGGATTTCTGGTGTTGGGATTTGGGTTTCTGGTGTTGGGATTTGGATTACTGGTGTTGGGATTTAGATTCTGTGGTTGGGATTTGGATTCTGTTGTTGGGATTTGGATTTCTGGTGTTGGGATTTGGATTCTGTTGTTGAGATTTGGATTCTGTGGTTGGGATTTGGATTCTGTTGTTGAGATTTGGATTACTGGTGTTGGGATTTGGATTCTGTTGTTGAGATTTGGATTCTATTGGGATTCGGATTACTGGTGTTGGGATTTGGATTCTGTTGTTGAGATTTGGATTACTGGTGTTGGGATTTGGATTCTGTTGTTGAGATTTGGATTTCTGGTGTTGGGATTTGGATTACTGGTATTGGGATTTGGATTCTGTTGTTGAGATTTGGATTCTGTTGTTGGGATTTTGATTCTGTTGTTGAGATTTGGATTACTGGTGTTGGGATTTGGATTCTATTGTTGGGATTTGAATTTCTGGTGTTGGGATTTGGATTACTGGTGTTGGGATTTGGATTACTGTTGTTGAGATTTGGATTTCTGGTGTTGGGATTTGGATTACTGGTGTTGGGATTTGGATTACTGGTGTTGGGATTTGGATTTCTGTGTTGGGATTTGTATTACTGGTGTTGGGATTTGGATTACTGGTGTTGGGATTTGGATTAGTCATGTTGGGATTTGGATTACTGGTGTTGGGATTTGGGTTTCTGGTGTTGGGATTTGGATTTCTGGTGTTGGGATTTGGATTACTGGTGTTGGGATTTAGATTCTGTGGTTGGGATTTGGATTCTGTTGTTGGGATTTGAATTTCTGGTGTTGGGATTTGGATTCTGTTGTTGAGATTTGGATTTTGTGGTTGGGATTTGGATTCTGTTGTTGAGATTTGGATTACTGGTGTTGGGATTTGGATTCTGTTGTTGAGATTTGGAATCTATTGGGATTCGGATTACTGGTGTTGGGATTTGGATTCTGTTGTTGAGATTTGGATTACTGGTGTTGGGATTTGGATTCAGTTGTTGAGATTTGGATTTCTGGTGTTGGGATTTGGATTACTGGTGATGGGATTTGGATTCTGTTGTTGAGATTTGGATGCTGTTGTTGGGATTTTGATTCTGTTGTTGAGATTTGGATTACTGGTGTTGGGATTTGGATTCTATTGTTGGGATTTGGATTTCTGGTGTTGGGATTTGGATTACTGGTGTTGGGATTTGGATTACTGTTGTTGAGAATTGGATTTCTGGTGTTGGGATTTGGATTACTGGTGTTGGGATTTGGATTCTGTTGTTGAGATTTGGATTTCTGGTGTTGGGATTTGGATTCTGTTGTTGAGATTTGGATTCTGTGGTTGGGATTTGGATTCTGTTGTTGGGATTTGGATTTCTGGTGTTGGGATTTGGATTCTGTTGTTGAGATTTGGATTCTGTGGTTGGGATTTGGATTCTGTTGTTGAGATTTGGATTACTGGTGTTGGGATTTGGATTCTGTTTTTGAGATTTGGATTCTATTGGGATTCGGATTACTGGTGTTGGGATTTGGATTCTGTTGTTGAGATTTGGATTACTGGTGTTGGGATTGGATTCTGTTGTTGAGATTTTGATTTCTGGTGTTGGGATTTGGATTACTGGTGTTGGGATTTGGATTCTGTTGTTGAGATTTGGATTCTGTTGTTGGGATTTTGATTCTGTTGTTGAGATTTGGATTACTGGTGTTGGGATTTGGATTCTGTTGTTGGGATTTGGATTTCTGGTGTTGGGATTTGGATTACTGGTGTTGGGATTTGGATTCTGTTGTTGAGATTTGGATTCTGTTGTTGGGATTTGGATTACTGGTGTTGGGATTTGGATTCTGTTGTTGGGATTTGGATTCTATTGTTGGGATTTGGTTACTGGTGTTGGGATTCGGATTCTGTTGTTGAGATTTGGATTCTGTTGTTGGGATTTGGATTCTGTTGTTGAGATTTGGATTTCTGGTGTTGGGATTTGGATTACTGGTGTTGGGATTTGGATTCTGTTGTTGGGATTTGGATTCTGTTGTTGGGATTTGGATTACTGGTGTTGGGATTTGGATTCTGTTGCTGAGATTTGGATTTCTGGTGTTGGGATTTGGATGACTGGTGTTGGGATTTGGATTCTGGTGTTGGGATTTTGTTTACTGGTGTTGGGATTTGGATTACTGGTTTTGGGATTTGGATTACTGGTGTTGGGATTTGGAATACTGTTTTTGGGATTTGGGTTACTGGTGTTGGGATTTGGATTACTGGTGTTGAGATTTGGATTACTGGTGTCGGGATTTGAATTACTGGTTTGGGGTATTGGATTACTGGTGTTGGGATTTTAATTACTGGTGTTGGGATTTGGATTCTGGTGTTGGGATTTGGATTACTGGTGTTGGGATTTGGATTACTGGTGTTGGGATTTGGATTTCTGGTGTTGGGTTTGGATTACTGGTGTTGGGATTTGGATTACTGGTGTTGGGATTTGGATTACTGGTGTTGGGATTTGGGTTAGTCATGTTGGGATTTGGATTACTGGTGTTGGGATTTGGATTTCTGGTGTTGGGATTTGGATTACTGGTGTTGGGATTTGGATTACTGTTGTTGAGATTTGGATTTCTGGTGTTGGGATTTGGATTACTGGTGCTGGGATTTGGATTCTGTGGTGGGGATTTGGATTCTGTTGTTGTGATTTGGATTTCTGGTGTTGCGATTTGGATTACTGGTGTTGGGATTTGGATTCTGTTGTTGGGATTTGGATTTTGTTGTTGGGATTTGGATTACTGGTGTTGAGATTTGGATTCTGTTGTTGAGATTTGGATTCTATTGTTGGGATTCGGATAACTGTTTTTGGGATTTGGATTCTGTTGTTGATATTTGGACTACTGGTGTTGGGATTTGGATTCTGTTGTTGAGATTGGGATTTCTGGTGTTGGGATTTGGATTACTGGTGTTGGGATTTGGATTCTGTTGTTGAGATTTGGATTCTGATGTTGGGATTTTGATTCTGTTATTGAGATTTGGATTACTGGTGTTGGGATTTGGATTCTATTGTTGGGATTTGGATTTCTGGTGTTGGGATTTGGATTACTGGTGTTGGGATTTGGATTCTGTTGTTGAGATTTGGATTCTGTTGTTGGGATTTGGATTACTGGTGTTGGGATTTGGATTCTGTTGTTGAGATTTGGATTTCTGGTGTTGGGATTTGGATTACTGGTGTTGGGATTTGGATTCTGTTGTTGGGATTTGGATTCTGTTGTTAGGATTTGGATTACTGGTGTTGGGATTTGGATTCTGTTGTTGAGATTTGGATTACTGGTGTTGGGATTTGGATTCTGTTGTTGAGATGTGGATTCTGTTGTTGGGATTTGGATTCTGTTGTTGGGATTTGGATTTCTGGTGTTGGGATTTGGATTACTGGTGTTGGGATTTGGATTCCGTTGTTGGGATTTGGATTCTGTTGTTGGGATTTGGATTACTGGTGTTGGGATTTGGATTCTGTTGTTGGGATTTGGATTCTATTGTTGGGATTTGGATTACTGGTGTTGGGATTCGGATTTTGTTGTTGAGATTTGGATTCTGTTGTTGGGATTTGGATTCTGTTGTTGAGATTTAGATTACTGGTGTTGAGATTTGTATTACTGGTGTTGGGATTTGGATTCCGTTGTTGGGATTTGGATTCTGTTGTTGGGATTTGGATTACTGGTGTTGGGATTTGGATTCTGTTGTTGGGATTTGGATTCTATTGTTGGGATTTGGATTACTGGTGTTGGGATTCGGATTTTGTTGTTGAGATTTGGATTCTGTTGTTGAGATTTGGATTCTGTTTGTGAGATTTGGATTCTGTTGTTGAGATTTGTGTTTCTGGTGTTGGGATTTGGATTACTGGTGTTGGGATTTGGATTCTGTTGTTGGGATTTGGATTCTGTTGTTGAGATTTGGATTACTGGTGTTGGGATTTGGATTCTGTTGTTGAGATTTGGATTTCTGGTATTGGGATTTGGATTCTGTTGTTGGGATTTGGATTCTATTGTTGGGATTTGGATTACTGGTGTTGGGATTCGGATTTTGTTGTTGAGATTTGGATTCTGTTGTTGGGATTTGGATTCTGTTGTTGAGATTTAGATTACTGGTGTTGAGATTTGGATTACTGGCGTTGGGATTTGGATTTCTGGTGTTGGGATTTGGTTTCTGTTGTTGGGATTTGGATTACTGGTGTTGGGATTTGGATTCTGTTGTTGGGATTTGGATTACTGGTGTTGGGATTTTGATTCTGTTGTTGAGATTTGGATTCAGTTGGGATTTGGATTACTGGTGTTGGGATTTGGATTCTGTTGTTGGGATTTGGATTTCTGGTGTTGGGATTTAGATTACTGGTGTTGGGATTCGGATTCTGTTGTTGAGATTTGGATTCTGTTTGTGGGATTTGGATTCTGTTGTTGAGATTTGTGTTTCTGGTGTTGGGATTTGGATTACTGGTGTTGGGATTTGGATTCTGTTGTTGGGATTTGGATTCTGTTGTTGAGATTTGGATTACTGGTGTTGGGATTTGGATTCTGTTGTTGAGATTTGGATTACTGGTGTTGGGATTTGGATTCTGTTGTTGAGATTTGGATTCTATTGGGATTCGGATTACTGGTGTTGGGATTTGGATTCTGTTGTTGAGATTTGGATTACTGGTGTTGGGATTGGATTCTGTTGTTGAGATTTTGATTTCTGGTGTTGGGATTTGGATTACTGGTGTTGGGATTTGGATTCTGTTGTTGAGATTTGGATTCTGTTGTTGGGATTTTGATTCTGTTGTTGAGATTTGGATTACTGGTGTTGGGATTTGGATTCTGTTGTTGGGATTTCGATTTCTGGTGTTGGGATTTGGATTACTGGTGTTGGGATTTGGATTCTGTTGTTGAGATTTGGATTCTGTTGTTGGGATTTGGATTACTGGTGTTGGGATTTGGATTCTGTTGTTGGGATTTGGATTCTATTGTTGGGATTTGGTTACTGGTGTTGGGATTCGGATTCTGTTGTTGAGATTTGGATTCTGTTGTTGGGATTTGGATTCTGTTGTTGAGATTTGGATTTCTGGTGTTGGGATTTGGATTACTGGTGTTGGGATTTGGATTCTGTTGTTGGGATTTGGATTCTGTTGTTGGGATTTGGATTACTGGTGTTGGGATTTGGATTCTGTTGCTGAGATTTGGATTTCTGGTGTTGGGATTTGGATGACTGGTGTTGGGATTTGGATTCTGGTGTTGGGATTTTGATTACTGGTGTTGGGATTTGGATTACTGGTTTTGGGATTTGGATTACTGGTGTTGGGATTTGGAATACTGTTTTTGGGATTTGGGTTACTGGTGTTGGGATTTGGATTACTGGTGTTGAGATTTGGATTACTGGTGTCGGGATTTGAATTACTGGTTTGGGGTATTGGATTACTGGTGTTGGGATTTTAATTACTGGTGTTGGGATTTGGATTCTGGTGTTGGGATTTGGATTACTGGTGTTGGGATTTGGATTACTGGTGTTGGGATTTGGATTTCTGGTGTTGGGTTTGGATTACTGGTGTTGGGATTTGGATTACTGGTGTTGGGATTTGGATTACTGGTGTTGGGATTTGGGTTAGTCATGTTGGGATTTGGATTACTGGTGTTGGGATTTGGATTTCTGGTGTTGGGATTTGGATTACTGGTGTTGGGATTTGGATTACTGTTGTTGAGATTTGGATTTCTGGTGTTGGGATTTGGATTACTGGTGCTGGGATTTGGATTCTGTGGTGGGGATTTGGATTCTGTTGTTGGGATTTGGATTTCTGGTGTTGCGATTTGGATTACTGGTGTTGGGATTTGGATTCTGTTGTTGGGATTTGGATTTTGTTGTTGGGATTTGGATTACTGGTGTTGAGATTTGGATTCTGTTGTTGAGATTTGGATTCTATTGTTGGGATTCGGATAACTGTTTTTGGGATTTGGATTCTGTTGTTGATATTTGGACTACTGGTGTTGGGATTTGGATTCTGTTGTTGAGATTGGGATTTCTGGTGTTGGGATTTGGATTACTGGTGTTGGGATTTGGATTCTGTTGTTGAGATTTGGATTCTGATGTTGGGATTTTGATTCTGTTATTGAGATTTGGATTACTGGTGTTGGGATTTGGATTACTGGTGTTGGGATTTGGATTCTGTTGTTGAGATTTGGATTCTGATGTTGGGATTTTGATTCTGTTATTGAGATTTGGATTACTGGTGTTGGGATTTGGATTCTATTGTTGAGATTTGGATTACTGGTGTTGGGATTTGGATTCTGTTGTTGAGATGTGGATTCTGTTGTTGGGATTTGGATTCTGTTGTTGGGATTTGGATTTCTGGTGTTGGGATTTGGATTACTGGTGTTGGGATTTGGATTCTGTTGTTGGGATTTGGATTCTGTTGTTAGGATTTGGATTACTGGTGTTGGGATTTGGATTCTGTTGTTGGGATTTGGATTTCTGGTGTTGGGATTTGGATTACTGGTGTTGGGATTTGGATTCCGTTGTTGGGATTTGGATTCTGTTGTTGGGATTTGGATTACTGGTGTTGGGATTTGGATTCTGTTGTTGGGATTTGGATTCTATTGTTGGGATTTGGATTACTGGTGTTGGGATTCGGATTTTGTTGTTGAGATTTGGATTCTGTTGTTGGGATTTGGATTCTGTTGTTGAGATTTAGATTACTGGTGTTGAGATTTGTATTACTGGTGTTGGGATTTGGATTCCGTTGTTGGGATTTGGATTCTGTTGTTGGGATTTGAATTACTGGTGTTGGGATTTGGATTCCGTTGTTGGGATTTGGATTCTGTTGTTGGGATTTGGATTACTGGTGTTGGGATTTGGATTCTGTTGTTGGGATTTGGATTCTATTGTTGGGATTTGGATTACTGGTGTTGGGATTCGGATTTTGTTGTTGAGATTTGGATTCTGTTGTTGGGATTTGGATTCTGTTGTTGAGATTTAGATTACTGGTGTTGAGATTTGTATTACTGGTGTTGGGATTTGGATTCCGTTGTTGGGATTTGGATTCTGTTGTTGGGATTTGAATTACTGGTGTTGGGATTTGGATTCTGTTGTTGGGATTTGGATTCTATTGTTGGGATTTGGATTACTGGTGTTGGGATTCGGATTTTGTTGTTGAGATTTGGATTCTGTTGTTGAGATTTGGATTCTGTTTGTGGGATTTGGATTCTGTTGTTGAGATTTGTGTTTCTGGTGTTGGGATTTGGATTACTGGTGTTGGGATTTGGATTCTGTTGTTGGGATTTGGATTCTGTTGTTGAGATTTGGATTACTGGTGTTGGGATTTGGATTCTGTTGTTGAGATTTGGATTTCTGGTATTGGGATTTGGATTCTGTTGTTGGGATTTGGATTCTATTGTTGGGATTTGGATTACTGGTGTTGGGATTCGGATTTTGTTGTTGAGATTTGGATTCTGTTGTTGGGATTTGGATTCTGTTGTTGAGATTTAGATTACTGGTGTTGAGATTTGGATTACTGGCGTTGGGATTTGGATTTCTGGTGTTGGGATTTGGTTTCTGTTGTTGGGATTTGGATTACTGGTGTTGGGATTTGGATTCTGTTGTTGGGATTTGGATTACTGGTGTTGGGATTTTGATTCTGTTGTTGAGATTTGGATTCAGTTGGGATTTGGATTACTGGTGTTGGGATTTGGATTCTGTTGTTGGGATTTGGATTTCTGGTGTTGGGATTTAGATTACTGGTGTTGGGATTCGGATTCTGTTGTTGAGATTTGGATTCTGTTTGTGGGATTTGGATTCTGTTGTTGAGATTTGTGTTTCTGGTGTTGGGATTTGGATTACTGGTGTTGGGATTTGGATTCTGTTGTTGGGATTTGGATTCTGTTGTTGAGATTTGGATTACTGGTGTTGGGATTTGGATTCTGTTGTTGAGATTTGGATTTCTGGTATTGGGATTTGGATTACTGGTGTTGGGATTTGGATTCTGGTGTTGGGATTTTGATTACTGGTGTTGGGATTTGGATTACTGGTGTTGAGATTTGGATTACTGGTGTCGGGATTTGAATTACTGGTTTGGGGATTTGGATTACTGGTGTTGGGTTTTTAATTACTGGTGTTGGGATTTGGATTCTGGTGTTGGGATTTGGATTACTGGTGTTGGGATTTGGATCACTGGTGTTGGGATTTGGATTTCTGGTGTTGGGATTTCGATTACTGGTGTTGGGATTTGGATTACTGGTGTTGGGATTTGGATTAATCATGTTGGGATTTGGATTACTGGTGTTGGGATTTGGATTTCTGGTGTTGGGATTTGGATTACTGGTGTTGGGTTTTGGATTGCTGTTGTTGAGATTTGGATTTCTGGTGTTGGGATTTGGATTACTGGTGTTGGGATTTGGATTCTGTGGTTGGGATTTGGATTCTGTTGTTGGGATTTGGATTTCTGGTGTTGGGATTTGCATTCTGTTGTTGAGATTTGGATTCTCTGGTTGGGATTTGGATTCTGTTGTTGAGATTTGGATTACTGGTGTTGGGATTTGGATTCTGTTGTTGAGATTTGGATTCTATTGGGATTCGGATTACTGGTGTTGGGATTTGGATTCTGTTGTTGAGATGTGGATTCTGTTGTTGGGATTTGGATTCTGTTGTTGGGATTTGGATTTCTGCTGTTGGGATTTGAATTTCTGGTGTTGCGATTTGGATTCCGTTGTTGGGATTTGGATTCTGTTGTTGGGATTTGGATTACTGGTGTTGGGATTTGGATTCTGTTGTTGGGATTTGGATTCTATTGTTGGGATTTGGATTACTGGTGTTGGGATTCAGATTCTGTTGTTGAGATTTGGATTCTGTTGTTGGGATTTGGATTCTGTTGTTGAGATTTAGATTACTGGTGTTGAGATTTGGATTACTGCTGTTGGGATTTGGATTTCTGGTGTTGGGATTTGGATTCTATTGTTGGGATTTGGATTACTGATGTTGGGATTTGGATTCTGTTGTTGGGATTTGGATTACTGGTGTTGGGATTTTGATTCTGTTGTTGAGATTTGGATTCAGTTGGGATTTGGATTACTGGTGTTGGGATTTGGATTCTGTTGTTGAGATTTGGATTTCTGGTGTTGGGATTTAGATTACTGGTGTTGGGATTCGGATTCTGTTGTTGAGATTTGGATTCTGTTTGTGGGATTTGGATTCTGTTGTTGAGATTTGTGTTTCTGTTGTTGGGATTTGGATTACTGGTGTTGGGATTTGGATTCTGTTGTTGGGATTTGGATTCTGTTGTTGAGATTTGGATTACTGGTGTTGGGATTTGGATTCTGTTGTTGAGATTTGGATTTCTGGTATTGGGATTTGGATTACTGTTGTTGGGATTTGGATTCTGGTGTTGGGATTTTGATTACTGGTGTTGGGATTTGGATTACTGGTGTTGAGATTTGGATTACTGGTGTCGGGATTTGAATTACTGGTTTGGGGATTTGGATTACTGGTGTTGGGTTTTTAATTACTGTTGTTGGGATTTGGATTCTGGTGTTGGGATTTGGATTACTGGTGTTGGGATTTGGATTACTGGTGTTGGGATTTGGATTTCTGGTGTTGGGATTTGGATTACTGGTGTTGGGATTTGGATTACTGGTGTTGGAATTTGGATTACTGGTGTTGGGATTTGGATTAATCATGTTGGGATTTGGATTACTGGTGTTGGGATTTGGATTTCTGGTGTTGGGATTTGGATTACTGGTGTTGGGATTTGGATTGCTGTTGTTGAGATTTGGATTTCTGGTGTTGGGATTTGGATTACTGGTGTTGGGATTTGGATTCTGTGGTTGGGATTTGGATTCTGTTGTTGGGATTTGGATTTCTGGTGTTGGGATTTGCATTCTGTTGTTGAGATTTGGATTCTGTGGTTGGGATTTGGATTCTGTTGTTGAGATTTGTATTACTGGTGTTGGGATTTGGATTCTGTTGTTGAGATTTGGATTCTATTGGGATTCGGATTCCTGGTGTTGGGATTTGGATTCTGTTGTTGAGATTTGGATTACTGGTGTTGGGATTTGGATTCTGTTGTTGAGATTTGGATTTCTGGTGTTGAGATTTGGATTACTGGTGTTGGGATTTGGATTCTATTGTTGGGATTTGGATTTCTGGTGTTGGGATTTGGATTACTGGTGTTGGGATATGGATTCTGTTGTTGAGATTTGGATTCTGTTGTTGGGATTTGGATTACTGGTGTTGGGATTTGGATCCTGTTGTTGAGATTTGGAATTCTGTTGTTGGGATTTGGGTTACTGGTGTTGGGATTTGGATTCTGTTGTTGGGATTTGGATTCTGTTGTTGGGATTTGGATTACTGGGGTTGGGATTTGGATTCTGTTGTTGAGATTCGGATTCTGTTGTTGTGATTTGGATTCTGTTGTTGGGATTTGGATTTCTGGTGCTGGGATTTGGATTACTGGTGTTGGGATTTGGGTTCTGTTGTTGCGGTTTGGATTACTGGTGTTGCGATTTGGATTCTGTTGTTGGGATTTGGATTCTATTGTTGGGATTTGGAATACTGGTGTCGGGATTTGGATTCTGTTGTTGAGATTTGGATTCTGTTGTTGGGATTTGGATTCTGTTGTTGAGATTTAGATTACTGGTGTTGAGATTTGGATTACTGGCGTTGGGATTGTGATTTCTGGTGTTGGGATTTGGATTCTATTTTTGGGATTTGGATTCTGTTGTTGGGATTTGGATTCTGTTGTTGGGATTTGGATTACTGGTGTTGGGATTTGGATTATGTTGTTGGGATTTGGATTCTGTTGTTGAGATTTAGATTTCTGGTGTTGGGATTTGGATTACTGGTGTTGGGATTTGGATTCTGTTGTTGGGATTTGGATTCTGTTGTTGGGATTTGGATTACTGGTGTTGGGATTTGGATTCTGTTGTTGAGATTTGGATTACTGGTGTTGGGATTTGGATTTTGTTGTTGAGATTTGGATTAATGGTGTTGGGATTTGGATTCTGTTGTTGAGATTTGGATTACTGGTGTTGGGATTTGGATTCTGTTGTTGAGATGTGGATTCTGTTGTTGGGATTTGGATTCTGTTGTTGGGATTTGGATTTCTGATGTTGGGATTTGGATTCCTGGTGTTGGGATTTGGATTCCGTTGTTGGGATTTGGATTCTGTTGTTGGGATTTGGATTACTGGTGTTGGGATTTGGATTCTGTTGTTGGGATTTGGTTCTATTGTTGGGATTTGGATTACTGGTGTTGGGATTCGGATTCTGTTGTTGAGATTTGGATTCTGTTGTTGGGATTTGGATTCTGTTGTTGAGATTTAGATTACTGGTGTTGAGATTTGGCTTACTGGCGTTGGGATTTGGATTTCTTGTGTTGGGATTTGGATTCTATTGTTGGGATTTGGATTCTGTTGTTGGGATTTGGATTCTGTTGTTGGGATTTGGATTGCTGGTGTTGGGATTTGGATTCTGTTGTTGGGATTTGGATTACTGGTGTTGGGATTTTGATTCTGTTGTTGAGATTTGGATTCAGTTGGGATTTGGATTACTGGTGTTGGTATTTGGATTCTGTTGTTGAGATTTGGATTTCTGGTGTTGGGATTTAGATTACTGGTGTTGGGATTCGGATTCTGTTGTTGAGATTTGGATTCTGTTTGTGGGATTTGGATTCTGTTGTTGAGATTTGTGTTTCTGGTGTTGGGATTTGGATTACTGGTGTTGGGATTTGGATTCTGTTGTTGGGATTTGGATTCTGTTGTTGAGATTTGGATTACTGGTGTTGGGATTTGGATTCTGTTGTTGAGATTTGGATTTCTGGTATTCGGATTTGGATTACTGGTGTTGGGATTTGGATTCTGGTGTTGGGATTTTGATTACTGGTGTTGGGATTTGGATTACTGGTGTTGAGATTTGGATTACTGGTTTCGGGATTTGAATTACTGGTTTGGGGATTTGGATTACTGGTGTTGGGCTTTTAATTACTGGTGTTGGGATTTGGATTACTGGTGTTGGGATTTGGATTACTGGTGTTGGAATTTGGATTACTGGTGTTGGGATTTGGATTAATCATGTTGGGATTTGGATTACTGGTGTTGGGATTTGGATTTCTGGTGTTGGGATTTGGATTACTGGTGTTGGGATTTGGATTGCTGTTGTTGAGATTTGGATTTCTGGTGTTGGGATTTGGATTACTGGTGTTGGGATTTGGATTCTGTGGTTGGGATTTGGATTCTGTTGTTGGGATTTGGATTTCTGGTGTTGGGATTTGCATTCTGTTGTTGAGATTTGGATTCTGTGGTTGGGATTTGGATTCTGTTGTTGAGATTTGGATTACTGGTGTTGGGATTTGGATTCTGTTGTTGAGATTTGGATTCTATTGGGATTCGGATTACTGGTGTTGGGATTTGGATTCTGTTGTTGAGATTTGGATTACTGGTGTTTCGATTTGGATTCTGTTGTTGAGATTTGGATTTCTGGTGTTGAGATTTGGATTACTGGTGTTGGGATTTGGATTCTATTGTTGGGATTTGGATTTCTGGTGTTGGGATTTGGATTACTGGTGTTGGGATATGGATTCTGTTGTTGAGATTTGGATTCTGTTGTTGGGATTTGGATTACTGGTGTTGGGATTTGGATTCTGTTGTTGAGATTTGGAATTCTGTTGTTGGGATTTGGGTTACTGGTGTTGGGATTTGGATTCTGTTGTTGGGATTTGGATTCTGTTGTTGGGATTTGGATTACTGGGGTTGGGATTTGGATTCTGTTGTTGAGATTCGGATTACTGGTATTGGGATTTGGATTCTGTTTTTGAGATGTGGATTCTGTTGTTGTGATTTGGATTCTGTTGTTGGGATTTGGATTTCTGGTGCTGGGATTTGGATTACTGGTGTTGGGATTTGGGTTCTGTTGTTGGGATTTGGATTGCTGGTGTTGGGATTTGGATTCTGTTGTTGCGGTTTGGATTACTGGTGTTGCGATTTGGATTCTGTTGTTGGGATTTGGATTCTATTGTTTGGATTTGGAATACTGGTGTCGGGATTTGGATTCTGTTGTTGAGATTTGGATTCTGTTGTTGGTATTTGGATTCTGTTGTTGAGATTTAGATTACTGGTGTTGAGATTTGGATTACTGGCATTGGGATTGTGATTTCTGGTGTTGGGATTTGGATTCTATTTTTGGGATTTGGATTCTGTTGTTGGGATTTGGATTCTGTTGTTGGGATTTGGATTACTGGTGTTGGGATTTGGATTATGTTGTTGGGATTTGGATTCTGTTGTTGAGATTTGGATTTCTGGTGTTGGGATTTGGATTACTGGTGTTGGGATTTGGATTCTGTTGTTGGGATTTGGATTCTGTTGTTGGGATTTGGATTACTGGTGTTGGGATTTGGATTCTGTTGTTGAGATTTGGATTACTGGTGTTGGGATTTGGATTTTGTTGTTGAGATTTGGATTATGGGGTTGGGATTTGGATTCTGTTGTTGAGATTTGGATTACTGGTGTTGGGATTTGGATTCTGTTGTTGAGATGTGGATTCTGCTGTTGGGATTTGGATTCTGTTGTTGGGATTTGGATTTCTGATGTTGGGATTTGGATTCCTGGTGTTGGGATTTGGATTCCGTTGTTGGGATTTGGATTCTGTTGTTGGGATTTGGATTACTGGTGTTGGGATTTGGATTCTGTTGTTGGGATTTGGTTCTATTGTTGGGATTTGGATTACTGGTGTTGGGATTCGGATTCTGTTGTTGAGATTTGGATTCTGTTGTTGGGATTTGGATTCTGTTGTTGAGATTTAGATTACTGGTGTTGAGATTTGGCTTCCTGGCGTTGCGATTTGGATTTCTTGAGTTGGGATTTGGATTTCTTGAGTTGGGATTTGGATTCTGGTGTTGGGATTTGGATTACTGGTGTTGGGATTTGGATTACTGGTGTTGGGATTTGGATTTCTGGTGTTGGGATTTGGATTACTGGTGTTGGGATTTGGATTACTGGTGTTGGAATTTGGATTACTGGTGTTGGGATTTGGATTAATCATGTTGGGATTTGGATTACTGGTGTTGGGATTTGGATTTCTGGTGTTGGGATTTGGATTACTGGTGTTGGGATTTGGATTGCTGTTGTTGAGATTTGGATTTCTGGTGTTGGGATTTGGATTACTGGTGTTGGGATTTGGATTCTGTGGTTGGGATTTGGATTCTGTTGTTGGGATTTGGATTTCTGGTGTTGGGATTTGCATTCTGTTGTTGAGATTTGGATTCTGTGGTTGGGATTTGGATTCTGTTGTTGAGATTTGTATTACTGGTGTTGGGATTTGGATTCTGTTGTTGAGATTTGGATTCTATTGGGATTCGGATTCCTGGTGTTGGGATTTGGATTCTGTTGTTGAGATTTGGATTACTGGTGTTGGGATTTGGATTCTGTTGTTGAGATTTGGATTTCTGGTGTTGAGATTTGGATTACTGGTGTTGGGATTTGGATTCTATTGTTGGGATTTGGATTTCTGGTGTTGGGATTTGGATTACTGGTGTTGGGATATGGATTCTGTTGTTGAGATTTGGATTCTGTTGTTGGGATTTGGATTACTGGTGTTGGGATTTGGATTCTGTTGTTGAGATTTGGAATTCTGTTGTTGGGATTTGGGTTACTGGTGTTGGGATTTGGATTCTGTTGTTGGGATTTGGATTCTGTTGTTGGGATTTGGATTACTGGGGTTGGGATTTGGATTCTGTTGTTGAGATTCGGATTACTGGTATTGGGATTTGGATTCTGTTGTTGAGATGTGGATTCTGTTGTTGTGATTTGGATTCTGTTGTTGGGATTTGGATTTCTGGTGCTGGGATTTGGATTACTGGTGTTGGGATTTGGGTTCTGTTGTTGCGGTTTGGATTACTGGTGTTGCGATTTGGATTCTGTTGTTGGGATTTGGATTCTATTGTTGGGATTTGGAATACTGGTGTCGGGATTTGGATTCTGTTGTTGAGATTTGGATTCTGTTGTTGGGATTTGGATTCTGTTGTTGAGATTTAGATTACTGGTGTTGAGATTTGGATTACTGGCGTTGGGATTGTGATTTCTGGTGTTGGGATTTGGATTCTATTTTTGGGATTTGGATTCTGTTGTTGGTATTTGGATTCTGTTGTTGGGATTTGGATTACTGGTGTTGGGATTTGGATTATGTTGTTGGGATTTGGATTCTGTTGTTGAGATTTAGATTTCTGGTGTTGGGATTTGGATTACTGGTGTTGGGATTTGGATTCTGTTGTTGGGATTTGGATTCTGTTGTTGAGATTTGGATTACTGGTGTTGGGATTTGGATTTTGTTGTTGAGATTTGGATTAATGGTGTTGGGATTTGGATTCTGTTGTTGAGATTTGGATTACTGGTGTTGGGATTTGGATTCTGTTGTTGAGATGTGGATTCTGTTGTTGGGATTTGGATTCTGTTGTTGGGATTTGGATTTCTGATGTTGGGATTTGGATTCCTGGTGTTGGGATTTGGATTCCGTTGTTGGGATTTGGATTCTGTTGTTGGGATTTGGATTACTGGTGTTGGGATTTGGATTCTGTTGTTGGGATTTGGTTCTATTGTTGGGATTTGGATTACTGGTGTTGGGATTCGGATTCTGTTGTTGAGATTTGGATTCTGTTGTTGGGATTTGGATTCTGTTGTTGAGATTTAGATTACTGGTGTTGAGATTTGGCTTACTGGCGTTGGGATTTGGATTTCTTGTGTTGGGATTTGGATTCTATTGTTGGGATTTGGATTCTGTTGTTGGGATTTGGATTCTGTTGTTGGGATTTGGATTGCTGGTGTTGGGATTTGGATTCTGTTGTTGGGATTTGGATTACTGGTGTTGGGATTTTGATTCTGTTGTTGAGATTTGGATTCAGTTGGGATTTGGATTACTGGTGTTGGTATTTGGATTCTGTTGTTGAGATTTGGATTTCTGGTGTTGGGATTTAGATTACTGGTGTTGGGATTCGGATTCTGTTGTTGAGATTTGGATTCTGTTTGTGGGATTTGGATTCTGTTGTTGAGATTTGTGTTTCTGGTGTTGGGATTTGGATTACTGGTGTTGGGATTTGGATTCTGTTGTTGGGATTTGGATTCTGTTGTTGAGATTTGGATTACTGGTGTTGGGATTTGGATTCTGTTGTTGAGATTTGGATTTCTGGTATTCGGATTTGGATTACTGGTGTTGGGATTTGGATTCTGGTGTTGGGATTTTGATTACTGGTGTTGGGATTTGGATTACTGGTGTTGAGATTTGGATTACTGGTTTCGGGATTTGAATTACTGGTTTGGGGATTTGGATTACTGGTGTTGGGCTTTTAATTACTGGTGTTGGGATTTGGATTACTGGTGTTGGGATTTGGATTACTGGTGTTGGAATTTGGATTACTGGTGTTGGGATTTGGATTAATCATGTTGGGATTTGGATTACTGGTGTTGGGATTTGGATTTCTGGTGTTGGGATTTGGATTACTGGTGTTGGGATTTGGATTGCTGTTGTTGAGATTTGGATTTCTGGTGTTGGGATTTGGATTACTGGTGTTGGGATTTGGATTCTGTGGTTGGGATTTGGATTCTGTTGTTGGGATTTGGATTTCTGGTGTTGGGATTTGCATTCTGTTGTTGAGATTTGGATTCTGTGGTTGGGATTTGGATTCTGTTGTTGAGATTTGGATTACTGGTGTTGGGATTTGGATTCTGTTGTTGAGATTTGGATTCTATTGGGATTCGGATTACTGGTGTTGGGATTTGGATTCTGTTGTTGAGATTTGGATTACTGGTGTTGGGATTTGGATTCTATTGTTGGGATTTGGATTTCTGGTGTTGGGATTTGGATTACTGGTGTTGGGATATGGATTCTGTTGTTGAGATTTGGATTCTGTTGTTGGGATTTGGATTACTGGTGTTGGGATTTGGATTCTGTTGTTGAGATTTGGAATTCTGTTGTTGGGATTTGGGTTACTGGTGTTGGGATTTGGATTCTGTTGTTGGGATTTGGATTCTGTTGTTGGGATTTGGATTACTGGGGTTGGGATTTGGATTCTGTTGTTGAGATTCGGATTACTGGTATTGGGATTTGGATTCTGTTTTTGAGATGTGGATTCTGTTGTTGTGATTTGGATTCTGTTGTTGGGATTTGGATTTCTGGTGCTGGGATTTGGATTACTGGTGTTGGGATTTGGGTTCTGTTGTTGGGATTTGGATTGCTGGTGTTGGGATTTGGATTCTGTTGTTGCTGTTTGGATTACTGGTGTTGCGATTTGGATTCTGTTGTTGGGATTTGGATTCTATTGTTTGGATTTGGAATACTGGTGTCGGGATTTGGATTCTGTTGTTGAGATTTGGATTCTGTTGTTGGTATTTGGATTCTGTTGTTGAGATTTAGATTACTGGTGTTGAGATTTGGATTACTGGCATTGGGATTGTGATTTCTGGTGTTGGGATTTGGATTCTATTTTTGGGATTTGGATTCTGTTGTTGGGATTTGGATTCTGTTGTTGGGATTTGGATTACTGGTGTTGGGATTTGGATTATGTTGTTGGGATTTGGATTCTGTTGTTGAGATTTGGATTTCTGGTGTTGGGATTTGGATTACTGGTGTTGGGATTTGGATTCTGTTGTTGGGATTTGGATTCTGTTGTTGGGATTTGGATTACTGGTGTTGGGATTTGGATTCTGTTGTTGAGATTTGGATTACTGGTGTTGGGATTTGGATTTTGTTGTTGAGATTTGGATTATGGTGTTGGGATTTGGATTCTGTTGTTGAGATTTGGATTACTGGTGTTGGGATTTGGATTCTGTTGTTGAGATGTGGATTCTGTTGTTGGGATTTGGATTCTGTTGTTGGGATTTGGATTTCTGATGTTGGGATTTGGATTCCTGGTGTTGGGATTTGGATTCCGTTGTTGGGATTTGGATTCTGTTGTTGGGATTCGGATTACTGGTGTTGGGATTTGGATTCTGTTGTTGGGATTTGGTTCTATTGTTGGGATTTGGATTACTGGTGTTGGGATTCGGATTCTGTTGTTGAGATTTGGATTCTGTTGTTGGGATTTGGATTCTGTTGTTGAGATTTAGATTACTGGTGTTGAGATTTGGCTTCCTGGCGTTGCGATTTGGATTTCTTGAGTTGGGATTTGGATTCTATTGTTGGGATTTGGATTCTGTTGTTGGGATTTGGATTCTGTTGTTGGGATTTGGATTGCTGGTGTTGGGATTTTGATTCTGTTGTTGGGATTTGGATTACTGGTGTTGGGATTTTGATTCTGTTGTTGAGATTTGGATTCAGTTGGGATTTGGATTACTGGTGTTGGTATTTGGATTCTGTTGTTGAGATTTGGATTTCTGGTGTTGGGATTTAGATTACTGGTGTTGGGATTCGGATTCTGTTGTTGAGATTTGGATTCTGTTTGTGGGATTTGGATTCTGTTGTTGAGATTTGTGTTTCTGGTGTTGGGATTTGGATTACTGGTGTTGGGATTTGGATTCTGTTGTTGGGATTTGGATTCTGTTGTTGAGATTTGGATTACTGGTGTTGGGATTTGGATTCTGTTGTTGAGATTTGGATTTCTGGTATTCGGATTTGGATTACTGGTGTTGGGATTTGGATTCTGGTGTTGGGATTTTGATTACTGGTGTTGGGATTTGGATTACTGGTGTTGAGATTTGGATTACTGGTTTCGGGATTTGAATTACTGGTTTGGGGATTTGGATTACTGGTGTTGGGCTTTTAATTGCTGGTGTTGGGATTTGGATTCTGGTGTTGGGATTTGGATTACTGGTGTTGGGATTTGGATTACTGGTGTTGGGATTTGGATTTCTGGTGTTGGGATTTGGATTACTGGTGTTGGGATTTGGATTACTGGTGTTGGGATTTGGATTACTGGTGTTGGGATTTGGATTAATCATGTTGGGGTTTGGATTACTGGTGTTGGGATTTGGATTTCTGGTGTTGGGTATTGGATTACTAGTGTTGGGATTTGGATTGCTGTTGTTGAGATTTGGATTTCTGGTGTTGGGATTTGGATTCCTGGTGTTGGGATTTGGATTCTGTGGTTGGGATTTGGATTCTGTTGTTGGGATTTGGATTTCTGGTGTTGGGATTTGGATTCGGTTGTTGAGATTTGGATTCTGTGGTTGGGATTTGGATTCTGTTGTTGAGATTTGGATTACTGGTGTTGGGATTTGGATTCTGTTGTTGAGATTTGGATTTCTGGTGTTGGGATTTGGATTACTGGTGTTGGGATTTGGATTCTGTTGTTGAGATTTGGATTCTGTTGTTGGGATTTTGATTCTGTTGTTGAGATTTGGATTACTGGTGTTGGGATTTGGATTCTATTGTTGGGATTTGGATTTCTGGTGTTGGGATTTGGATTACTGGTGTTGGGATTTGGATTCTGTTGTTGAGATTTGGATTCTGTTGTTGGGATTTGGATTGCTGGTGTTGGGATTTGGATTCTGTTGTTGAGATTTGGAATTCTGGTGTTGGGATTTGGGTTACTGGTGTTGGGATTTGGATTCTGTTGTTGGGATTTGGATTCTGTTGTTGGGATTTGGATTACTGATGTTGGGATTTGGATTCTGTTGTTGAGATTTGGATCACTGGTATTGGGATTTGGATTCTGTTGTTGAGATGTGGATTCTGTTGTTGGGATTTGGATTCTGTTGTTGGGATTTGGATTTCTGGTGTTGGGATTTGGATTACTGGTGTTGGGATTTGGGTTCTGTTGTTGGGATTTGGATTACTGGTGTTGGGATTTGGATTCTGTTGTTGCGATTTGGATTACTGGTGTTGCGATTTGGATTCTGTTGTTGGGATTTGGATTCTATTGTTGGGATTTGGATTACTGGTGTCGGGATTTGGAATCTGTTGTTGAGATTTGGATTCTGTTGTTGGGATTTGGATTCTGTTGTTGAGATTTAGATTACTGGTGTTGAGATTTGAATTCCTGGCATTGGGATTGGGATTTCTGGTGTTGGGATTTGGATTCTATTGTTGGGATTTGGATTCTGTTGTTGGGATTTGGATTCTGTTGTTGGGATTTGGATTACTGGTGTTGGGATTTGGATTTTGTAGTTGGGATTTGGATTCTATTGTTGGGATTTGGATTGCTAGTGTTGGGATTCGGATTCTGTTGTTGAGATATGGATTCTGTTGTTGTGATTTGGATTCTGTTGTTGGGATTTGGATTCTGTTGTTGAGATTTGGATTTCTGGTGTTGGGATTTGGATTACTGGTGTTGGGATTTGGATTCTGGTGTTGGGATTTTGATTGCTGGTGTTGGGATTTGGATGACTGGTTTTGGGATTTGGATTTCTGGTGTTGGGATTTGTATTACTGGTTTTGGGATTTGGATTACTGGTGTTGGGATTTGGATTACTGGTGTTGAGATTTGGATTTCTGGTGTTGGGATTTGGATTACTGGTGTTGGGATTTGGATTCTGTGGTTGGGATTTCGATTCTGTTGTTGGGATTTGGATTTCTGGTGTTGGGATTTGGATTCTGTTTTTGAGATTTGGATTCTGTGGTTGGGATTTGGATTCTGTTGTTGAGATTTGGATTACTGGTGTTGGGATTTGGATTGCGTTGTTGAGATTTGGATTCTATTGGGATTCGGATTACTGGTGTTGGGATTTGGATTCTGTTGTTGAGATTTGGATTACTGGTGTTGGGATTTGGATTCTGTTGCTGAGATTTGGATTTCTGGTGTTGGGATTTGGATTACTGGTGTTGGGATTTGGATTCTGTTGTTGAGATATGGATTCTGTTGTTGGGATTTTGATTCTGTTGTTGAGATTTGGATTACTGGTGTCGGGATTTGGATTCTATTGTTGGGATTTGGATTTCTGGTTTTGGGATTTGGATTACTGGTGTTGGGATTTGGATTCTGTTGTTGAGATTTGGATTCTGTTGTTGGGATTTGGATTACTGGTGTCGGGATTTGGACTCTGTTGTTGAGATTTGGATTTCTGGTGTTTGGATTTGGGTTACTGGTGTTGAGATTTGGATTTCTGGTTTTGGGATTTGGATTACTGGTGTTGGGATTTGGATTCTGTGGTTGGGATTTGGATTCTGTTGTTGGGATTTGGATTTCTGGTGTTGGGATTTGGATTCTGTTGTTGAGATTTGGATTCTGTGGTTGGGATTTGGATTCTGTTGTTGAGATTTGGATTCTATTGGGATTCGGATTACTGGTGTTGGGATTTGGATTCTGTTGTTGAGATTTGGATTTCTGGTGTTGGGATTTGGGTTACTGGTGTTGGGATTTGGATTCTGTTGTTGGGATTTGGATTCTGTTTGGGATTTGGATTACTGGTGTTGGGATTTGGATTCTGTTGTTGAGATGTGGATTCTGTTGTTGGGATCTGGATTCTGTTGGGATTTGGATTTCTGGTGTTGGGATTTGGATTACTGGTGTTGGGATTTGGGTTCTGTTGTTGGGATTTGGATTACTGGTGCTGGGATTTGGATTCTGTTGTTGCGATTTGGATTGCTGGTGTTGCGATTTGGCTTCTGTTGTTGGGATTAGTGTTCTATTGTTAGGATTTGGATTACTGGTGTCGGGATTCGGATTCTGTTGTTGAGCTTAGGATTCTGTTGTTGCGATTTGGATTCCGTTGTTGGGATTTGGATTCTGTTGTTGGGATTTGGATTACTGGTGTTGGGATTTGGATTATGTTGTTGGGATTTGGATTCTATTGTTGGGATTTGGATTACTGGTGTTGGGATTCGGATTCTGTTGTTGAGATATGGATTCTGTTGTTGGGATTTGGATTCTGTTGTTGGGATTTGGATTCTGTTGTTGAGATTTGGATTTCTGGTGTTGGGATTTGGATTACTGGTGTTGGGATTTGGATTCTGGTTTTGAGATTTTGATTACTGGTGCTGGGATTTGGATTACTGGTTTTGGGATTTGGATTACTGGTGTTGGGATTTGGATTACTGGTTTTGCGATTTGGATTACTGGTGTTGGGATTTGGATTACTGGTGTTGAGATTTGGATTACTGGTGTCGGGATTTGAATTACTGGTTTGGGGATTTGGATTACTGGTGTTGGGATTTTAATTACTGGTGTTGGGATTTGGATTCTGGTGTTGGGATTTGGATTACTGGTGTTGGGATTTGGATTACTGGTGTTGGGATTACGATTTCTGGTGTTGGGATTTGGATTACTGGTGTTGGGATTTGGATAACTGGTGTTGGGATTTGGATTACTGGTGTTGGGATTTGGATTAGTCATGGTGGGATTTTGATTACTGGTGTTGGGATTTGGATTTCTGGTTTTGGGATTTGGATTACTGGTGTTGGGATTTGGATTACTGTTGTTGAGATTTGGATTTCTGGTGTTGGGATTTGGATTACTGGTGTTGGGATTTGGATTCTGTGGTTGGGATTTGGATTCTGTTGTTGGTATTTGGATTTCTGGTGTTGCGATTTGGATTACTGGTGTTGGGATTTGGATTCTGTTGTTGGGATTTGGATTCTGTTGTTGGGATTTGGATTACTGGTGTTGGGATTTGGATTCTGTGGTTGGGATTTGGATTCTGTTGTTGGGATTTGGATTTCTGGTGTTGGGATTTGGATTCGGTTGTTGAGATTTGGATTCTGTGGTTGGGATTTGGATTCTGTTGTTGAGATTTGGATTACTGGTGTTGGGATTTGGATTCTGTTGTTGAGATTTGGATTTCTGGTGTTGGGATTTGGATTACTGGTGTTGGGATTTGGATTCTGTTGTTGAGATTTGGATTCTGTTGTTGGGATTTTGATTCTGTTGTTGAGATTTGGATTACTGGTGTTGGGATTTGGATTCTATTGTTGGGATTTGGATTTCTGGTGTTGGGATTTGGATTACTGGTGTTGGGATTTGGATTCTGTTGTTGAGATTTGGATTCTGTTGTTGGGATTTGGATTGCTGGTGTTGGGATTTGGATTCTGTTGTTGAGATTTGGAATTCTGGTGTTGGGATTTGGGTTACTGGTGTTGGGATTTGGATTCTGTTGTTGGGATTTGGATTCTGTTGTTGGGATTTGGATTACTGATGTTGGGATTTGGATTCTGTTGTTGAGATTTGGATCACTGGTATTTGGATTTGGATTCTGTTGTTGAGATGTGGATTCTGTTGTTGGGATTTGGATTCTGTTGTTGGGATTTGGATTTCTGGTGTTGGGATTTGGATTACTGGTGTTGGGATTTGGGTTCTGTTGTTGGGATTTGGATTACTGGTGTTGGGATTTGGATTCTGTTGTTGCGATTTGGATTACTGGTGTTGCGATTTGGATTCTGTTGTTGGGATTTGGATTCTATTGTTGGGATTTGGATTACTGGTGTCGGGATTTGGAATCTGTTGTTGAGATTTGGATTCTGTTGTTGGGATTTGGGTTACTGGTGTTGGGATTTGGATTCTGTTGTTGGGATTTGGATTCTGTTTGGGATTTGGATTACTGGTGTTGGGATTTGGATTCTGTTGTTGAGATGTGGATTCTGTTGTTGGGATTTGGATTCTGTTGTTGGGATTTGGATTTCTGGTGTTGGGATTTGGATTACTGGTGTTGGGATTTGGGTTCTGTTGTTGGGATTTGGATTACTGGTGCTGGGATTTGGATTCTGTTGTTGCGATTTGGATTGCTGGTGTTGCGATTTGGCTTCTGTTGTTGGGATTAGTGTTCTATTGTTAGGATTTGGATTACTGGTGTCGGGATTCGGATTCTGTTGTTGAGATTTGGATTCTGTTGTTGCGATTTGGATTCCGTTGTTGGGATTTGGATTCTGTTGTTGGGATTTGGATTACTGGTGTTGGGATTTGGATTATGTTGTTGGGATTTAGATTCTATTGTTGGGATTTGGATTACTGGTGTTGGGATTCGGATTCTGTTGTTGAGATATGGATTCTGTTGTTGGGATTTGGATTCTGTTGTTGGGATTTGGATTCTGTTGTTGAGATTTGGATTTCTGGTGTTGGGATTTGGATTACTGGTGTTGGGATTTGGATTCTGGTTTTGAGATTTTGATTACTGGTGCTGGGATTTGGATTACTGGTTTTGGGATTTGGATTACTGGTGTTGGGATTTGGATTACTGGTTTTGCGATTTGGATTACTGGTGTTGGGATTTGGATTACTGGTGTTGAGATTTGGATTACTGGTGTCGGGATTTGAATTACTGGTTTGGGGATTTGGATTACTGGTGTTGGGATTTTAATTACTGGTGTTGGGATTTGGATTCTGGTGTTGGGATTTGGATTACTGGTGTTGGGATTTGGATTACTGGTGTTGGGATTACGATTTCTGGTGTTGGGATTTGGATTACTGGTGTTGGGATTTTGGATAACTGGTGTTGGGATTTGGATTACTGGTGTTGGGATTTGGATTAGTCATGGTGGGATTTTGATTACTGGTGTTGGGATTTGGATTTCTGGTTTTGGGATTTGGATTACTGGTGTTGGGATTTGGATTACTGTTGTTGAGATTTGGATTTCTGGTGTTGGGATTTGGATTACTGGTGTTGGGATTTGGATTCTGTGGTTGGGATTTGGATTCTGTTGTTGGTATTTGGATTTCTGGTGTTGCGATTTGGATTACTGGTGTTGGGATTTGGATTCTGTTGTTGGGATTTGGATTCTGTTGTTGGGATTTGGATTACTGGTGTTGGGATTTGGATTCTGTTGTTGAGATTTGGATTCTCTTGTTGGGATTCAGATTACTGGTGTTGGGATTTGGATTCTGTTGTTGAGATTTGGATTATTGGTTTTGGGATTTGGATTCTGTTGTTGAGATTTGGATTTCTGGTGTTGCGATTTGGATTACTGGCGTTGGGATTGGGATTTCTGGTGTTGGGATTTGGATTCTATTGTTGGGATTTGGATTCTGTTGTTGGGATTTGGATTCTGTTGTTGGGATTTGGATTACTGGTGTTGGGATTTGGATTTTGTAGTTGGGATTTGGATTCTATTGTTGGGATTTGGATTGCTAGTGTTGGGATTCGGATTCTGTTGTTGAGATATGGATTCTGTTGTTGTGATTTGGATTCTGTTGTTGGGATTTGGATTCTGTTGAGATTTGGATTTCTGGTGTTGGGATTTGGATTACTGGTGTTGGGATTTGGATTCTGGTGTTGGGATTTTGATTGCTGGTGTTGGGATTTGGATGACTGGTTTTGGGATTTGGATTTCTGGTGTTGGGATTTGTATTACTGGTTTTGGGATTTGGATTACTGGTGTTGGGATTTGGATTACTGGTGTTGAGATTTGGATTTCTGGTGTTGGGATTTGGATTACTGGTGTTGGGATTTGGATTCTGTGGTTGGGATTTGGATTCTGTTGTTGGGATTTGGATTTCTGGTGTTGGGATTTGGATTCTGTTTTTGAGATTTGGATTCTGTTGTTGGGATTTGGATTCTGTTGTTGAGATTTGGATTACTGGTGTTGGGATTTGGATTGTGTTGTTGAGATTTGGATTCTATTGGGATTCGGATTACTGGTGTTGGGATTTGGATTCTGTTGTTGAGATTTGGATTACTGGTGTTGGGATTTGGATTCTGTTGCTGAGATTTGGATTTCTGGTGTTGGGATTTGGATTACTGGTGTTGGGATTTGGATTCTGTTGTTGAGATATGGATTCTGTTGTTGGGATTTTGATTCTGTTGTTGAGATTTGGATTACTGGTGTCGGGATTTGGATTCTATTGTTGGGATTTGGATTTCTGGTTTTGGGATTTGGATTACTGGTGTTGGGATTTGGATTCTGTTGTTGAGATTTGGATTCTGTTGTTGGGATTTGGATTACTGGTGTCGGGATTTGGACTCTGTTGTTGAGATTTGGATTTCTGGTGTTTGGATTTGGGTTACTGGTGTTGAGATTTGGATTTCTGGTTTTGGGATTTGGATTACTGGTGTTGGGATTTGGATTCTGTGGTTGGGATTTGGATTCTGTTGTTGGGATTTGGATTTCTGGTGTTGAGATTTGGATTCTGTTGTTGAGATTTGGATTCTGTGGTTGGGATTTGGATTCTGTTGTTGAGATTTGGATTCTATTGGGATTCGGATTACTGGTGTTGGGATTTGGATTCTGTTGTTGAGATTTGGATTTCTGGTGTTGGGATTTGGGTTACTGGTGTTGGGATTTGGATTCTGTTGTTGGGATTTGGATTCTGTTTGGGATTTGGATTACTGGTGTTGGGATTTGGATTCTGTTGTTGAGATGTGGATTCTGTTGTTGGGATTTGGATTCTGTTGTTGGGATTTGGATTTCTGGTGTTGGGATTTGGATTACTGGTGTTGGGATTTGGGTTCTGATGTTGGGATTTGGATTACTGGTGCTGGGATTTGGATTCTGTTGTTGCGATTTGGATTGCTGGTGTTGCGATTTGGCTTCTGTTGTTGGGATTAGTGTTCTATTGTTAGGATTTGGATTACTGGTGTCGGGATTCGGATTCTGTTGTTGAGATTTGGATTCTGTTGTTGCGATTTGGATTCCGTTGTTGGGATTTGGATTCTGTTGTTGGGATTTGGATTACTGGTGTTGGGATTTGGATTATGTTGTTGGGATTTGGATTCTATTGTTGGGATTTGGATTACTGGTGTTGGGATTCGGATTCTGTTGTTGAGATATGGATTCTGTTGTTGGGATTTGGATTCTGTTGTTGGGATTTGGATTCTGTTGTTGAGATTTGGATTTCTGGTGTTGGGATTTGGATTACTGGTGTTGGGATTTGGATTCTGGTTTTGAGATTTTGATTACTGGTGCTGGGATTTGGATTACTGGTTTTGGGATTTGGATTACTGGTGTTGGGATTTGGATTACTGGTTTTGGGATTTGGATTACTGGTGTTGGGATTTGGATTACTGGTGTTGAGATTTGGATTACTGGTGTCGGGATTTGAATTACTGGTTTGGGGATTTGGATTACTGGTGTTGGGATTTTAATTACTGGTGTTGGGATTTGGATTCTGGTGTTGGGATTTGGATTACTGGTGTTGGGATTTGGATTACTGGTGTTGGGATTACGATTTCTGGTGTTGGGATTTGGATTACTGGTGTTGGGATTTGGATAACTGGTGTTGGGATTTGGATTACTGGTGTTGGGATTTGGATTAGTCATGGTGGGATTTTGATTACTGGTGTTGGGATTTGGATTTCTGGTTTTGGGATTTGGATTACTGGTGTTGGGATTTGGATTACTGTTGTTGAGATTTGGATTTCTGGTGTTGGGATTTGGATTACTGGTGTTGGGATTTGGATTCTGTGGTTGGGATTTGAATTCTGTTGTTGGTATTTGGATTTCTGGTGTTGCGATTTGGATTACTGGTGTTGGGATTTGGATTCTGTTGTTGGGATTTGGATTCTGTTGTTGGGATTTGGATTACTGGTGTTGGGATTTGGATTCTGTTGTTGAGATTTGGATTCTATTGTTGGGATTCAGATTACTGTTGTTGGGATTTGGATTCTGTTGTTGAGATTTGGATTATTGGTTTTGGGATTTGGATTCTGTTGTTGAGATTTGGATTTCTGGTGTTGCGATTTGGATTACTGGTGTTGGGATTTGGATTCTGTTGTTGGGATTTGGAATCTGTTGTTGGGATTTGGATTACTGGTGTTGGGATTTGGATTCAGTTGAGATTTGGATTACTGGTGTTGGGATTTGGATTCTGTTGTTGAGATGTGGATTCTGTTGTTGGGATTTGGATTCTGTTGTTGGGATATGGATTTCTGGTGTTGGGATTTGGATTACTGGTGGTGGGATTTGGATTACTCGTGTTGGGATTTGGATTCTATTGTTGGGATTTGGATTTCTGGTGTTGGGATTTGGATTGCTGGGGTTGGGATTTGGATTCTGTTGTTGAGATTTGGATTCTGTTGTTGGGATTTGGATTATTGGTGTTGGGATTTGGATACTGTTGTTGAGATTTGGATTTCTGGTGTTGGGATATTGGATAACTGGTGTTGGGATTTGGATTCTGTTGTTGGGATTTGGATTCTGTTGTTGGGATTTGGATTACTGGTGGTGGGATTTGGATTCTGTTGTTGAGATTTGGATTACTGGTGTTGGGATTTGACTTCTGTTGTTCAGATGTGGATTCTTTTGTTGGGATTTGGATTCTGTTGTTGGGATATGGATTTCTGGTGTTGGGATTTGGATTACTGGTGTTGGGATTTGGATTACTGGTGTTGGGTTTTGGATTCTGTTGTTGGGATTTGGATTCTGTTGTAGGAATTTGGATTACTGGTGTTGTGATTTGGATTCTGTTGTTGGGATTTGGATTCTATTGTTGGGATTTGGATTACTGGTGTTGGGATTCGGATTCTGTTGTTGGGATTTGGATTCTGTTGTTGGGATTTGGATTCTGTTGTTGAGATTTAGATTACTGGTGTTGAGATTTGGATTACTGGCATTGGGATTTGGTTTTCTGGTGTTGGGGTTTGGATTCTATTGTTGGGATTTGGATTCTGTTGTTGGGATTTGGATTACTGGTGTTGGGATTTGGATTCTGTTGTTGAGATTTGGATTTCTGGTGTTGGGATTTGGATTACTGGTGTTGGGATTCGGATTCTGGTGTTGGGACTTTGATTACTGGTGTTGGGATTTGGATTACTGGTTTTGGGATTTGGATTACTGGTGCTGGGATTTGGATTGCTGGTTTTGAGATTTGGATTACTGGTGTTGGGATTTGGATTACTGGTGTTGAGATTTGAATTACTGGTGTCGGGATTTGAATTACTGGTTTGGGGATTTGGATTACTGTTGTTGGGATTTTAATTACTGGTGTTGGGATTTGGATTCTGTTGTTGGGATTTGGATTACTGGTGTTGGGATTTGGATTACTGGTGTTGGGATTTGGATTTCTGGTCTTGGGATTTGGATTACTGGTGTTGGGATTTGGATTACTGGTGTTGGGTTTTGGATTACTGGTGTTGGGATTTGGATTCTGTGGTTGGGATTTGGATTCTGTTGTTGGGATTTGGATTTCCGGTGCTGGGATTTGGATTCTGTTTTTGAGATTTGGATTCTGTGGTTGTGATTTGGATTCTGTTGTTGAGATTTGGATTACTGGTGTTGGGATTTGGATTCTGTTGTTGAGATTTGGATTCTATTGGGATTCGGATTACTGGTGTTGGGATTTGGATTCTGTTGTTGAGATTTGGATTACTGGTGTTGGGATTTCGATTCTGTTGCTGAGATTTGGATTTCTGGTGTTGGGATTTGGATTACTGGTGTTGGGATTTGGATTCTGTTGTTGAGATTTGGATTCTGTTGTTGGGATTTTGATTCTGTTGTTGAGATTTGGATTACTGGTGTCGGGATTTGGATTCTATTGTTGGGATTTGGATTTCTGGTTTTGGGATTTGGATTACTGGTGTTGGGATTTGGATTCTGTTGTTGAGATTTGGATTCTGTTGTTGGGATTTGGATTACTGGTGTCGGGATATGGATTCTGTTGTTGAGATTTGGATTACTGGTGTTGGGATTTGGGTTACTGGTGTTGGGATTTGGATTCTGGTGTTGGGATTTTGATTACTGGTTTTGGGATTTGGATTACTGGTGTTGGGATTTGGATTACTGGTGTTGAGATTTGGATTTCTGGTGTTGGGATTTGGATTACTGGTGTTGGGATTTGGATTCTGTGGTTGGGATTTGGATTCTGTTGTTCGGATTTGGATTTCTGGTGTTGGGATTTGGATTCTGTTGTTGAGATTTGGATTCTGTGGTTGGGATTTGGATTCTGTTGTTGAGATTTGGATTACTGCGTTGGGATTTGGATTCTGTTGTTGAGATGTGGATTCTGTTGTTGGGATTTGGATTCTGTTGGGATTTGGATTTCTTGTGTTGGGATTTGGATTACTGGTGTTGGGTTTTGGATTCTGTTGTAGGGATTTGGATTCTGTTGTTGGAATTTGGATTACTGGTGTTGTGATTTAGATTCTGTTGTTGGGATTTGGATTCTATTGTTGGGATTTGGATTACTGGTGTTGGGATTCGGATTCTGTTGTTGAGATTTGGATTCTGTTGTTGGGATTTGGATTCTGTTGTTGAGATTTAGATTACTGGTGTTGAGATTTGGATTACTGGCGTTGGGATTTGGTTTTCTAGTGTTGGGGTTTGGATTCTATTGTTGGGATTTGGATTCTGTTGTTGGGATTTGGATTACTGGTGTTGGGATTTGGATTCTGTTGAGATTTGGATTTCTGGTGTTGGGATTTGGATTACTGGTGTTGGGATTCGGATTCTGGTGTTGGGACTTTGATTACTGGTGTTGGGATTTGGATTACTGGTGTTGGGATTTGGATTACTGGTGTTGGGGTTTGGATTACTGGTGTTGGGATTTGGATTACTGGTGTTGAGATTTGGATTACTGGTGTCGGGATTTGAATTACTGGTTTGGGGATTTGGATTACTGGTGTTGGGATTTTAATTACTGGTGTTGGGATTTGGATTCTGGTGTTGGGATTTGGATTACTGGTGTTGGGATTTGGATTACTGGTGTTGGGATTAGGATTTCTGATGTTGGAATTTGGATTACTGGTGTTGGGATTTGGATTACTGGTGTTGGGATTTGGATTACTTGTGTTGGGATTTGGATTAGTCATGTTGGGATTTGGATTACTGTTGTTGAGATTTGGATTTCTGGTGTTGGGATTTGGATTACTGGTGTTGGGATTTGGATTCTGTGTTTGGGATTTGGATTCTGTCGTTGGTATTTGGATTTCTGGTGTTGCGATTTGGATTACTGGTGTTGGGATTTGGATTCTGTTGTTGGGATTTGGATTCTGTTGTTGGGATTTGGATTACTCGTGTTGGGATTTGGATTCTGTTGAGATTTGGATTCTATTGTTGGGATTCGGATTACTGGTGTTGGGATTTGGATTCTGTTCTTGAGATTTGGAATACTGGTGTTGGGATTTGGATTCTGTTGTTGAGATTTGGATTTCTGGTGTTGGGACTTGGATTACTGGTGTTGGGATTTGGATTCTGTTGTTGAGATTTGGATTCTGCTGTTGGGATTTAGATTACTGGTGTTGAGATTTGGGTTACTGGCGTTGGGATTTGGATTTCTGGTGTTGGGATTTGGATTCTGTTGTTGGGATTTGGATTACTGGTGTTGGGATTTGGATTCTGTTGTTGAGATTTGGATTCTGTTGTTGGGATTTGGATTACTGCTGTTGGGATTTGGATTCTGTTGTTGAGATTTGGATTCTGTTGTTGGGATTTTGTTTCTGTTGTTGAGATTTGGATTACTGGTGTTGGGATTTGAATTCTATTGTTGGGATTTGGATTCTGGTGTTGGGATTTGGATTACTGGTGTTGGGATTTGGATTCTGTTGTTGAGATTTGGATTCTGTTGTTGGGATTTGGATTACTGGTGTTGGGATTTGGATTCTGTTGTTGAGATTTGGATTTCTGGTGTTGGGATTTGGATTACTGGTGTTGGGATTTGGATTCTGTTGTTAGGATTTGGATTCTGTTGTTGGGATTTGGATTCTGTTGGGATTTGGATTCTGTTGTTGGGATTTGGATTTCTGGTGTTGGGATTTGGATTACTGGTGTTGGGATTTGGATTCTGTTGTTGGGATTTGGATTCTGTTGTTGGGATTTGGATTACTGGTCTTGGGATTTCGATTCTGTTGTTGGGATTTGGATTCTATTGTTGGGATTTGGATTACTGGTGTTGGGATTCGGATTCTGTTGTTGAGATTTGGATTCTGTTGTTGGGATTTGAATTCTGCTGTTGAGATTTGGATTGCTGGTGTTGAGATTTGGATTTCTGGCATTGGGATTTGGATTTCTGGTGTTGGGATATGGATTCTATTGTTGGGATTTGGATTGTGTTGTTGGGATTTGGATTCTGTTGTTGGGATTTGGATTACTGGTGTTGGGATTGAATTCTGTTTTTGGGATTTGGATTCTATTGTTGGGATTTGGTGTACTGGTGTTGAGATTCGGATTCAGTTGTTGGGATTTGGATTCTGCTGTTGGGATTTGGATTCTGCTGTTGGGATTTGTATTCTGTTGTTGAGATTTGGATTTCTGGTGTTGGGATTTGGATTACTGGTGTTGGGATTTGGATTCTGTTGTTGGGATTTGGATTCTGTTGTTGGGATTTGGATTACTGGTGTTGAGATTTGGATTCTGTTTTTGAGATTTGGATTTCTGGTGTTGGGATTTGGATTACTGGTGTTGGGATTTGGATTCTTTTGTTGGGATTTTGATTACTGGTGTTGGGATTTGGATTACTGGTTTTGGGATTTGGATTACTGGTGTTGGGATTTGGATTACTGGTTTTGTGATTTGGACTGCTGGTGTTGGGATTTGGATTACTGGTGTTGAGATTTGGATTACTGGTGTCGGGATTTGAATTACTGGTTTGGGGATTTGGATTACTTGTGTTGGGAATTTAATTACTGGTGTTTGAATTTGGATTCTGGTGTTGGGATTTGGATTACTGGTGTTGGGATTTGGATTACTGGTGTTGGGATTTGGATTTCTGTTGTTGGGATTTGGATTACTGGTGTTGGGATTTGGATTACTCGTGTTGGGATTTGGATTACTGGTGTTGGGATTTGGATTACAGTTGTTGAGATTTGAATTTCTGGTGTTGGGATTTGGATTACTGGTGTTGGGATTTGGATTCTGTGGTTGGGATTTGGATTCTGTTGTTGGGCTTTGGATTTCTGGTGTTGCGATTTGGATTACTGGTGTTGGGATTTGGATTCTGTTGTTGGGATTTGGATTCTGTTGTTGGGATTTGGATTACTGGCGTTGAGATTTGGATTCTGTTGTTGAGATTTGGATTCTATTGTTGGGATTCGGTTACTGGTGTTGGGATTTGGATTCTGTTGTTGAGATTTGGATTACTGGTGTTGGCATTAGGATTCTGTTGTTGAGATTTGGATTTCTGGTGTTGGGATTTGGATTACTGGTGTTGGGATTTGGATTCTGTTGTTGAGATTTGGATTCTGTTGTTGGGATTTTGATTCTGTTGTTGAGATTTGGATTACTGGTGTTGGGATTTGGATACTATTGTTGGGATTTGGATTTCTGGTGTTGGGATTTGGATTACTGGTGTTGGGATTTGGATTCTGTTGTTGAGATTTGGATTCTGTTGTTGTGATTTGAATTACTGGTGTTGGGATTTGGATTCTGTTGTTGAGATTTGGATTTCTGGTGTTGGGATTTGGATTACTGGTGTTGGGATTTGGATTCTGTTGTGGGGATTTGGATTCTGTTGTTGGGATTTGGATTCTGTTGTTGGGTTTTGTATTCTGTTGTTGAGATTTGAATTTCTGGTGTTGGGATTTGGATTCTGTTGTTGAGATTTGGATTGCTGGTGTTGGGATTTGGATTTTGTTGTTGAGATTTGGATTACTGCTGTTGGGATTTTGATTCTGTTGTTGAGAATTGGATTACTGGTGTTGGGATTTGGATTCTGTTGTTGAGATGTGGATTCTGTTGTTGGGATTTGGATTCTGTTGTTGGGATTTGGATTTCTGGTGTTGGGATTTGGATTACTGGTGTTGGGTTTTGGATTCTGTTGTTGGGATTTGGATTCTGTTGTTGGGATTTGGATTACTGGTGTTGAGAATTGGATTACTGGCATTGGGATTTGGATTTCTGGTGTTGGGTTTTGGATTCTATTGTTGGGATTTGGATTCTGTTGTTGGGATGTGGATTCTGTTGATCGGATTTGGATTACTGGTGTTGGGATTTGGATTCTGTTGTTGGGATTTGGATTCTATTGTTGGGATTTGGATTACTGGTGTTGGGATTCGGATTCTGTCGTTGAGATTTGGATTCTGTTGTTGGGTTTTGGATTCTGTTGTTGAGATTTGAATTTCTGGTGTTGGGATTTGGGTTCTGTTTTTGAAATTTGGATTTCTGGTGTTGCGATTTGGATTCTGTTGTTGGGATTTGGATTCTATTCTTGGGATTGGGATTACGGGTGTTGGGATTTGGATTCTGTTGTTGTGATTTGTATTCTGTTGTTGGGATTTGGATTCTATTGTTGGGATTTGGATTACTGGTGTTGGGATTCGGATTCTGTTGTTGAGATTAGGATTCTGTTGTTGGGATTTGGATTCTGTTGTTGAGATTTGAATTTCTGGTGTTGGGATTTGGATTACTGGTGTTGGGATTTGGATTCTGTTGTTGGGATTTGGATTCTGTTGTTGGGATTTGGATTACTGGTGTTGGGATTTGGATTCTGTTGTTGGGATTTGGATTACTGGTGTTGGGATTTGGATTCTGTTGTTGAGATTTGGATTTCTGGTGTTGGGATTTGGATTACTGGTGTTGGGATTTGGATTTTGGTGTTGGGATTTTGATTACTGGTGTTGGGATTTGGATTCCTGGTGTCGGGATTTGAATTACTGGTTTGGGGATTTGGATTACTGGTGTTGGGATTTGGATTCTGTTGTTGTGATTTGTATTCTGTTGTTGGGATTTGGATTCTATTGTTGGGATTTGGATTACTGGTGTTGGGATTCGGATTCTGTTGTTGAGATTAGGATTCTGTTGTTGGGATTTGGATTCTGTTGTTGAGATTTGAATTTCTGGTGTTGGGATTTGGATTACTGGTGTTGGGATTTGGATTCTGTTGTTGGGATTTGGATTCTGTTGTTGGGATTTGGATTACTGGTGTTGGGATTTGGATTCTGTTGTTGGGATTTGGATTACTGGTGTTGGGATTTGGATTCTGTTCTTGAGATTTGGATTTCTGGTGTTGGGATTTGGATTCTGTTCTTGGGATTTGGATTCTGTTGTTGTGATTTGGATTACTGGTGTTGGGATTTGGATTCTGTTGTTGAGATTTGAATTACTGATGTTGGGATTTGGATTCCTGGTGTTGGGATTTGGACTCTGTTGTTGAGATTTGGATTCTGTTGTTGGGATTTTGATTCTGTTGTTGAGATTTGGATTACTCGTGTTGGGATTTGGATTCTATTGTTCGGATTTGGATTTCTGGTGTTGGGATTTGGATTACTGGGGTTGGGATTTGGATTCTGTTGTTGAGATTTGGATTCTGTTGTTGGGATTTGGATTACTGGTGTTGGGATTTGGATACTGTTGTTGAGATTTGGATTCCTGGTGTTGGGATATTGGATTACTGGTGTTGGGATTTGGATTCTGTTGTTGGGATTTGGATTCTGTTGTTGGGATTTGTCTTACTGGTGGTGGGATTTGGATTACTCGTGTTGGGATTTGGATTCTATTGTTGGGATTTGGATTTCTGGTGTTGGGATTTGGATTACTGGGGTTGGGATTTGGATTCTGTTGTTGAGATTTGGATTCTGTTGTTGGGATTTGCATTACTGGTGTTGGGATTTGGATACTGTTGTTGAGATTTGGATTTCTGGTGCTGGGATATTGGATAACTGGTGTTGGGATTTGGATTCTGTTGTTGGGATTTGGATTCTGTTGTTGGGATTTGGATTACTGGTGGTGGGATTTGGATTCTGTTGTTGAGATTTGGATTATTGGTGTTGGGATTTGACTTCTGTTGTTGAGATGTGGATTCTTTTGTTGGGATTTGGATTCTGTTGTTGGGATATGGATTTCTGGTGTTGGGATTTGGATTACTGGTGTTGGGATTTGGATTCTGTTGTTGGGATTTGGATTACTGGTGTTGGGATATGAATTCTGTTGTTGGGATTTGGATTCTATTGTTGCGATTTGGATTACTGGTGTTGGGATTCGGATTCTGTTGTTGAGATTTAGATTACTGGTGTTGAGATTTGGATTACTGGCATTGGGAATTGGATTTCTGGTGTTGGGATTTGGATTCTGTTGAGACTTGGATTACTGGTGTTGGTATTTGAATTCTGTTGTTGAGATGTGGATTCATTTGTTGGGATTTGGATTCTGTTGTTGGGATATGGATTTCTGGTGTTGGGATTTGGATTACTGGTGTTGGGATTTGGATTCTGTTGTTGGGATTTGGATTACTGGTGTTGGGATTTGGATTCTGTTGTTGGGATTTGGATTACTGGTGTTGGGATATGAATTCTGTTGTTGGGATTTGGATTCTATTGTTGGGATTTGGATTACTGGTGTTGGGATACGGATTCTGTTGTTGAGATTTGGATTCTGTTGTTGGGATTTGGATTCTGTTGTTGAGATTTAGATTACTGGTGTTGATATTTGTATTACTGGCATTGGGATTTGGATTTCTGGTGTTGGGATTTGGATTCTATTGTTGGGATTTGGATTACTGGTGTTGGGATTTGGATTATGTTGTTGGGATTTGGATTCTATTGTTGGGATTTGGATTACTGGTGTTGGGATTCGGATTCTGTTGTTGAGATTTGGATTCTGTTGTTGGGATTTGGATTCTGTTGTTGGGATTTGGATTCTGTTGTTGAGATTTGGATTTCTGGTGTTGGGATTTGGATTACTGGTGTTGGGATTTGGAATCTGGTGTTGGGATTTTGATTACTGGTGTAGGGATTTGGATTACTGGTTTTGGGATTTGGATTACTGGTGTTGGGATTTGGATTACTGGTTTTGGGATTTGGATTACTGGTGTTGGGATTTGGATTACTGGTGTTGAGATTTGGATTACTGGTTTCGGGATTTGAATTACTGGTTTGGGGATTTGGATTACTGGTGTTGGGATTTTAATTAATGGTGTTGGGATTTGGATTACTGGTGTTGGGTTTTGGATTACTGGTGTTGGGATTTGGATTCTGTGGTTGGGATTTGGATTCTGTTGTTGGGATTTGGATTTCCGGTGTTGGGATTTGGATTCTGTTTTTGAGATTTGGATTCTGTGGTTGTGATTTGGATTCTGTTGTTGAGATTTGGATTACTGGTGTTGGGATTTGGATTCTGTTGTTGAGATTTGGATTCTATTGGGATTCGGATTACTGGTGTTGGGATTTGGATTCTGTTGTTGAGATTTGGATTACTGGTGTTGGGATTTGGATTCTGTTGCTGAGATTTGGATTTCTGGTGTTGGGATTTGGATTACTGTTGTTGGGATTTGGATTCTGTTGTTGAGATTTGGATTCTGTTGTTGGGATTTTGATTCTGTTGTTGAGATTTGGATTACTGGTGTCGGGATTTGGATTCTATTGTTGGGATTTGGATTTCTGGTTTTGGGATTTGGATTACTGGTGTTGGGATTTGGATTCTGTTGTTGAGATTTGGATTCTGTTGTTGGGATTTGGATTACTGGTGTCGGGATATGGATTCTGTTGTTGAGATTTGGATTACTGGTGTTGGGATTTGGGTTACTGGTGTTGGGATTTGGATTCTGGTGTTGGGATTTTGATTACTGGTTTTGGGATTTGGATTACTGGTGTTGGGATTTGGATTACTGGTGTTGAGATTTGGATTTCTGGTGTTGGGATTTGGATTACTGGTGTTGGGATTTGGATTCTGTGGTTGGGATTTGGATTCTGTTGTTCGGATTTGGATTTCTGGTGTTGGGATTTGGATTCTGTTGTTGAGATTTGGATTCTGTGGTTGGGATTTGGATTCTGTTGTTGAGATTTGGATTACTGCGTTGGGATTTGGATTCTGTTGTTGAGATGTGGATTCTGTTGTTGGGATTTGGATTCTGTTGGGATTTGGATTTCTTGTGTTGGGATTTGGATTACTGGTGTTGGGTTTTGGATTCTGTTGTAGGGATTTGGATTCTGTTGTTGGAATTTGGATTACTGGTGTTGTGATTTAGATTCTGTTGTTGGGATTTGGATTCTATTGTTGGGATTTGGATTACTGGTGTTGGGATTCGGATTCTGTTGTTGAGATTTGGATTCTCTTGTTGGGATTTGGATTCTGTTGTTGAGATTTAGATTACTGGTGTTGAGATTTGGATTACTGGCGTTGGGATTTGGTTTTCTAGTGTTGGGGTTTGGATTCTATTGTTGGGATTTGGATTCTGTTGTTGGGATTTGGATTACTGGTGTTGGGATTTGGATTCTGTTGAGATTTGGATTTCTGGTGTTGGGATTTGGATTACTGGTGTTGGGATTCGGATTCTGGTGTTGGGACTTTGATTACTGGTGTTGGGATTTGGATTACTGGTGTTGGGATTTGGATTACTGGTGTTGGGATTTGGATTACTGGTGTTGGGATTTGGATTACTGGTGTTGAGATTTGGATTACTGGTGTCGGGATTTGAATTACTGGTTTGGGGATTTGGATTACTGGTGTTGGGATTTTAATTACTGGTGTTGGGATTTGGATTCTGGTGTTGGGATTTGGATTACTGGTGTTGGGATTTGGATTACTGGTGTTGGGATTAGGATTTCTGATGTTGGAATTTGGATTACTGGTGTTGGGATTTGGATTACTGGTGTTGGGATTTGGATTACTTGTGTTGGGATTTGGATTAGTCATGTTGGGATTTGGATTACTGTTGTTGAGATTTGGATTTCTGGTGTTGGGATTTGGATTACTGGTGTTGGGATTTGGATTCTGTGTTTGGGATTTGGATTCTGTCGTTGGTATTTGGATTTCTGGTGTTGCGATTTGGATTACTGGTGTTGGGATTTGGATTCTGTTGTTGGGATTTGGATTCTGTTGTTGGGATTTGGATTACTCGTGTTGGGATTTGGATTCTGTTGAGATTTGGATTCTATTGTTGGGATTCGGATTACTGGTGTTGGGATTTGGATTCTGTTCTTGAGATTTGGAATACTGGTGTTGGGATTTGGATTCTGTTGTTGAGATTTGGATTTCTGGTGTTGGGACTTGGATTACTGGTGTTGGGATTTGGATTCTGTTGTTGAGATTTGGATTCTGCTGTTGGGATTTAGATTACTGGTGTTGAGATTTGGGTTACTGGCGTTGGGATTTGGATTTCTGGTGTTGGGATTTGGATTCTGTTGTTGGGATTTGGATTACTGGTGTTGGGATTTGGATTCTGTTGTTGAGATTTGGATTCTGTTGTTGGGATTTGGATTACTGCTGTTGGGATTTGGATTCTGTTGTTGAGATTTGGATTCTGTTGTTGGGATTTTGTTTCTGTTGTTGAGATTTGGATTACTGGTGTTGGGATTTGAATTCTATTGTTGGGATTTGGATTCTGGTGTTGGGATTTGGATTACTGGTGTTGGGATTTGGATTCTGTTGTTGAGATTTGGATTCTGTTGTTGGGATTTGGATTACTGGTGTTGGGATTTGGATTCTGTTGTTGAGATTTGGATTTCTGGTGTTGGGATTTGGATTACTGGTGTTGGGATTTGGATTCTGTTGTTAGGATTTGGATTCTGTTGTTGGGATTTGGATTCTGTTGGGATTTGGATTCTGTTGTTGGGATTTGGATTTCTGGTGTTGGGATTTGGATTACTGGTGTTGGGATTTGGATTCTGTTGTTGGGATTTGGATTCTGTTGTTGGGATTTGGATTACTGGTCTTGGGATTTCGATTCTGTTGTTGGGATTTGGATTCTATTGTTGGGATTTGGATTACTGGTGTTGGGATTCGGATTCTGTTGTTGAGATTTGGATTCTGTTGTTGGGATTTGAATTCTGCTGTTGAGATTTGGATTGCTGGTGTTGAGATTTGGATTTCTGGCATTGGGATTTGGATTTCTGGTGTTGGGATATGGATTCTATTGTTGGGATTTGGATTGTGTTGTTGGGATTTGGATTCTGTTGTTGGGATTTGGATTACTGGTGTTGGGATTGAATTCTGTTTTTGGGATTTGGATTCTATTGTTGGGATTTGGTGTACTGGTGTTGAGATTCGGATTCAGTTGTTGGGATTTGGATTCTGCTGTTGGGATTTGGATTCTGCTGTTGGGATTTGTATTCTGTTGTTGAGATTTGGATTTCTGGTGTTGGGATTTGGATTACTGGTGTTGGGATTTGGATTCTGTTGTTGGGATTTGGATTCTGTTGTTGGGATTTGGATTACTGGTGTTGAGATTTGGATTCTGTTTTTGAGATTTGGATTTCTGGTGTTGGGATTTGGATTACTGGTGTTGGGATTTGGATTCTTTTGTTGGGATTTTGATTACTGGTGTTGGGATTTGGATTACTGGTTTTGGGATTTGGATTACTGGTGTTGGGATTTGGATTACTGGTTTTGTGATTTGGACTGCTGGTGTTGGGATTTGGATTACTGGTGTTGAGATTTGGATTACTGGTGTCGGGATTTGAATTACTGGTTTGGGGATTTGGATTACTTGTGTTGGGAATTTAATTACTGGTGTTTGAATTTGGATTCTGGTGTTGGGATTTGGATTACTGGTGTTGGGATTTGGATTACTGGTGTTGGGATTTGGATTTCTGTTGTTGGGATTTGGATTACTGGTGTTGGGATTTGGATTACTCGTGTTGGGATTTGGATTACTGGTGTTGGGATTTGGATTACAGTTGTTGAGATTTGAATTTCTGGTGTTGGGATTTGGATTACTGGTGTTGGGATTTGGATTCTGTGGTTGGGATTTGGATTCTGTTGTTGGGCTTTGGATTTCTGGTGTTGCGATTTGGATTACTGGTGTTGGGATTTGGATTCTGTTGTTGGGATTTGGATTCTGTTGTTGGGATTTGGATTACTGGCGTTGAGATTTGGATTCTGTTGTTGAGATTTGGATTCTATTGGGATTCGGATTACTGGTGTTGGGATTTGGATTCTGTTGTTTAGATTTGGATTACTGGTGTTGGCATTAGGATTCTGTTGTTGAGATTTGGATTTCTGGTGTTGGGATTTGGATTACTGGTGTTGGGATTTGGATTCTGTTGTTGAGATTTGGATTCTGTTGTTGGGATTTTGATTCTGTTGCTGAGATTTGGATTACTGGTGTTGGGATTTGGATACTATTGTTGGGATTTGGATTTCTGGTGTTGGGATTTGGATTACTGGTGTTGGGATTTGGATTCTGTTGTTGAGATTTGGATTCTGTTGTTGTGATTTGAATTACTGGTGTTGGGATTTGGATTCTGTTGTTGAGATTTGGATTTCTGGTGTTGGGATTTGGATTACTGGTGTTGGGATTTGGATTCTGTTGTGGGGATTTGGATTCTGTTGTTGGGATTTGGATTCTGTTGTTGGGTTTTGTATTCTGTTGTTGAGATTTGAATTTCTGGTGTTGGGATTTGGATTCTGTTGTTGAGATTTGGATTGCTGGTGTTGGGATTTGGATTTTGTTGTTGAGATTTGGATTACTGGTGTTGGGATTTTGATTCTGTTGTTGAGAATTGGATTACTGGTGTTGGGATTTGGATTCTGTTGTTGAGATGTGGATTCTGTTGTTGGGATTTGGATTCTGTTGTTGGGATTTGGATTTCTGGTGTTGGGATTTGGATTACTGGTGTTGGGTTTTGGATTCTGTTGTTGGGATTTGGATTCTGTTGTTGGGATTTGGATTACTGGTGTTGAGAATTGGATTACTGGCATTGGGATTTGGATTTCTGGTGTTGGGTTTTGGATTCTATTGTTGGGATTTGGATTCTGTTGTTGGGATGTGGATTCTGTTGATCGGATTTGGATTACTGGTGTTGGGATTTGGATTCTGTTGTTGGGATTTGGATTCTATTGTTGGGATTTGGATTACTGGTGTTGGGATTCGGATTCTGTCGTTGAGATTTGGATTCTGTTGTTGGGTTTTGGATTCTGTTGTTGAGATTTGAATTTCTGGTGTTGGGATTTGGGTTCTGTTTTTGAAATTTGGATTTCTGGTGTTGCGATTTGGATTCTGTTGTTGGGATTTGGATTCTATTGTTGGGATTGGGATTACGGGTGTTGGGATTTGGATTCTGTTGTTGTGATTTGTATTCTGTTGTTGGGATTTGGATTCTATTGTTGGGATTTGGATTACTGGTGTTGGGATTCGGATTCTGTTGTTGAGATTAGGATTCTGTTGTTGGGATTTGGATTCTGTTGTTGAGATTTGAATTTCTGGTGTTGGGATTTGGATTACTGGTGTTGGGATTTGGATTCTGTTGTTGGGATTTGGATTCTGTTGTTGGGATTTGGATTACTGGTGTTGGGATTTGGATTCTGTTGTTGAGATTTGGATTTCTGGTGTTGGGATTTGGATTACTGGTGCTGGGATTTGGATTTTGGTGTTGGGATTTTGATTACTGGTGTTGGGATTTGGATTCCTGGTGTCGGGATTTGAATTACTGGTTTGGGGATTTGGATTACTGGTGTTGGGATTTTAATTACTGGTGTTGGGATTTGGATTACTGATGATGGGATTTTAATTACTGGTGTTGGGTTGTGCATTCTGTTGTTGGGATTTGGATTCTGTTCTTGAGATTTGGATTTCTGGTGTTGGGATTTGGATTCTGTTCTTGGGATTTGGATTCTGTTGTTGTGATTTGGATTACTGGTGTTGGGATTTGGATTCTGTTGTTGAGATTTGAATTACTGATGTTGGGATTTGGATTCCTGGTGTTGGGATTTGGACTCTGTTGTTGAGATTTGGATTCTGTTGTTGGGATTTTGATTCTGTTGTTGAGATTTGGATTACTCGTGTTGGGATTTGGATTCTATTGTTGGGATTTGGATTTCTGGTGTTGGGATTTGGATTACTGGGGTTGGGATTTGGATTCTGTTGTTGAGATTTGGATTCTGTTGTTGGGATTTGGATTACTGGTGTTGGGATTTGGATACTGTTGTTGAGATTTGGATTCCTGGTGTTGGGATATTGGATTACTGGTGTTGGGATTTGGATTCTGTTGTTGGGATTTGGATTCTGTTGTTGGGATTTGGATTACTGGTGGTGGGATTTGGATTACTCGTGTTGGGATTTGGATTCTATTGTTGGGATTTGGATTTCTGGTGTTGGGATTTGGATTACTGGGGTTGGGATTTGGATTCTGTTGTTGAGATTTGGATTCTGTTGTTGGGATTTGCATTACTGGTGTTGGGATATGGATACTGTTGTTGAGATTTGGATTTCTGGTGCTGGGATATTGGATAACTGGTGTTGGGATTTGGATTCTGTTGTTGGGATTTGGATTCTGTTGTTGGGATTTGGATTACTGGTGGTGGGATTTGGATTCTGTTGTTGAGATTTGGATTATTGGTGTTGGGATTTGACTTCTGTTGTTGAGATGTGGATTCTTTTGTTGGGATTTGGATTCTGTTGTTGGGATATGGATTTCTGGTGTTGGGATTTGGATTACTGGTGTTGGGTTTTGGATTCTGTTGTTGGGATTTGGATTCTGTTGTTGGGATTTGGATTACTGGTGTTGAGAATTGGATTACTGGCATTGGGATTTGGATTTCTGGTGTTGGGTTTTGGATTCTATTGTTGGGATTTGGATTCTGTTGTTGGGATGTGGATTCTGTTGATCGGATTTGGATTACTGGTGTTGGGATTTGGATTCTGTTGTTGGGATTTGGATTCTATTGTTGGGATTTGGATTACTGGTGTTGGGATTCGGATTCTGTCGTTGAGATTTGGATTCTGTTGTTGGGTTTTGGATTCTGTTGTTGAGATTTGAATTTCTGGTGTTGGGATTTGGGTTCTGTTTTTGAAATTTGGATTTCTGGTGTTGCGATTTGGATTCTGTTGTTGGGATTTGGATTCTATTGTTGGGATTGGGATTACGGGTGTTGCGATTTGGATTCTGTTGTTGTGATTTGTATTCTGTTGTTGGGATTTGGATTCTATTGTTGGGATTTGGATTACTGGTGTTGGGATTCGGATTCTGTTGTTGAGATTAGGATTCTGTTGTTGGGATTTGGATTCTGTTGTTGAGATTTGAATTTCTGGTGTTGGGATTTGGATTACTGGTGTTGGGATTTGGATTCTGTTGTTGGGATTTGGATTCTGTAGTTGGGATTTGGATTACTGGTGTTGGGATTTGGATTCTGTTGTTGAGATTTGGATTTCTGGTGTTGGGATTTGGATTACTGGTGTTGGGATTTGGATTTTGGTGTTGGGATTTTGATTACTGGTGTTGGGATTTGGATTCCTGGTGTCGGGATTTGAATTACTGGTTTGGGGATTTGGATTACTGGTGTTGGGATTTTAATTACTGGTGTTGGGATTTGGATTACTGATGATGGGATTTTAATTACTGGTGTTGGGTTGTGCATTCTGTTGTTGGGATTTGGATTCTGTTCTTGAGATTTGGATTTCTGGTGTTGGGATTTGGATTCTGTTCTTGGGATTTGGATTCTGTTGTTGTGATTTGGATTACTGGTGTTGGGATTTGGATTCTGTTGTTGAGATTTGAATTACTGATGTTGGGATTTGGATTCCTGGTGTTGGGATTTGGACTCTGTTGTTGAGATTTGGATTCTGTTGTTGGGATTTTGATTCTGTTGTTGAGATTTGGATTACTCGTGTTGGGATTTGGATTCTATTGTTGGGATTTGGATTTCTGGTGTTGGGATTTGGATTACTGGGGTTGGGATTTGGATTCTGTTGTTGAGATTTGGATTCTGTTGTTGGGATTTGGATTACTGGTGTTGGGATTTGGATACTGTTGTTGAGATTTGGATTCCTGGTGTTGGGATATTGGATTACTGGTGTTGGGATTTGGATTCTGTTGTTGGGATTTGGATTCTGTTGTTGGGATTTGGATTACTGGTGGTGGGATTTGGATTACTCGTGTTGGGATTTGGATTCTATTGTTGGGATTTGGATTTCTGGTGTTGGGATTTGGATTACTGGGGTTGGGATTTGGATTCTGTTGTTGAGATTTGGATTCTGTTGTTGGGATTTGCATTACTGGTGTTGGGATATGGATACTGTTGTTGAGATTTGGATTTCTGGTGCTGGGATATTGGATAACTGGTGTTGGGATTTGGATTCTGTTGTTGGGATTTGGATTCTGTTGTTGGGATTTGGATTACTGGTGGTGGGATTTGGATTCTGTTGTTGAGATTTGGATTATTGGTGTTGGGATTTGACTTCTGTTGTTGAGATGTGGATTCTTTTGTTGGGATTTGGATTCTGTTGTTGGGATATGGATTTCTGGTGTTGGGATTTGGATTACTGGTGTTGGGATTTGGATTCTGTTGTTGGGATTTGGATTACTGGTGTTGGGATATGAATTCTGTTGTTGGGATTTGGATTCTATTGTTGCGATTTGGATTACTGGTGTTGGGATTCGGATTCTGTTGTTGAGATTTAGATTACTGGTGTTGAGATTTGGATTACTGGCATTGGGAATTGGATTTCTGGTGTTGGGATTTGGATTCTGTTGAGACTTGGATTACTGGTGTTGGTATTTGAATTCTGTTGTTGAGATGTGGATTCATTTGTTGGGATTTGGATTCTGTTGTTGGGATATGGATTTCTGGTGTTGGGATTTGGATTACTGGTGTTGGGATTTGGATTCTGTTGTTGGGATTTGGATTACTGGTGTTGGGATTTGGATTCTGTTGTTGGGATTTGGATTACTGGTGTTGGGATATGAATTCTGTTGTTGGGATTTGGATTCTATTGTTGGGATTTGGATTACTGGTGTTGGGATACGGATTCTGTTGTTGAGATTTGGATTCTGTTGTTGGGATTTGGATTCTGTTGTTGAGATTTAGATTACTGGTGTTGATATTTGTATTACTGGCATTGGGATTTGGATTTCTGGTGTTGGGATTTGGATTCTATTGTTGGGATTTGGATTACTGGTGTTGGGATTTGGATTATGTTGTTGGGATTTGGATTCTATTGTTGGGATTTGGATTACTGGTGTTGGGATTCGGATTCTGTTGTTGAGATTTGGATTCTGTTGTTGGGATTTGGATTCTGTTGTTGGGATTTGGATTCTGTTGTTGAGATTTGGATTTCTGGTGTTGGGATTTGGATTACTGGTGTTGGGATTTGGAATCTGGTGTTGGGATTTTGATTACTGGTGTAGGGATTTGGATTACTGGTTTTGGGATTTGGATTACTGGTGTTGGGATTTGGATTACTGGTTTTGGGATTTGGATTACTGGTGTTGGGATTTGGATTACTGGTGTTGAGATTTGGATTACTGGTTTCGGGATTTGAATTACTGGTTTGGGGATTTGGATTACTGGTGTTGGGATTTTAATTAATGGTGTTGGGATTTGGATTCTGGTGTTGGGATTTGGATTACTGGTGTTGGGATTTGGATTACTGGTGTTGGGATTTGGATTTCTGGTGTTTTGATTTGGATTACTGGTGTTGGGATTTGGATTACTGGTGTTGGGTTTTGGATTACTGGTGTTGGGATTTGGATTAGTCATGTTGGGATTAGGATTACTGGTGCTGGGATTTGTATTCCTGGTTTTGGGATTTGGATTACTGGTGTTGGGATTTGGATTACTGTTGTTGAGATTTGGATTTCTGGTGTTGGGATTTGGATTACTGGTGTTGCGATTTGGATTCTGTGGTTGGGATTTGGATTCTGTTGTTGGGATTTGGATTTCTGGTGTTGCGATTTGGATTACTGGTGTTGGGATTTGAATTCTGTTGTTGGGATTTTGATTCTGTTGTTGGGATTTGGATTACTGGTGTTGGGATTTGGATTCTGTTGTTGAGATTTGGATTTCTGGTGTTGGGATTTGGATTACTGGTGTTGCGATTTGGATTCTGTGGTTGGGATTTGGATTCTGTTGTTGGGATTTGGATTTCTGGTGTTGCGATTTGGATTACTGGTGTTGGGATTTGGATTCTGTTGTTGGGATTTTGATTCTGTTGTTGGGATTTGGATTACTGGTGTTGGGATTTGGATTCTGTTGTTGAGATTTGGATTACTGGTGTTGCGATTTGGATTCTGTTATTGAGATTTGGATTACTGGTGTTGGGATTTGGATTCTGTTGTTAAGATTTGGTTTCTGTTGTTGGGATTTGGATTACTGGTTTGGGATTTGGATTCTGTTGTGGGAATTTGGATTCTATTGTTGGGATTTGGATTACTGGTGTTGGGATACGGATTCTGTTGTTGAGATTTGGATTCTCTTGTTGGGATTTGGATTCTGTTGTTGAGATTTAGATTACTGGTGTTGAGATTTGGATTACTGGCTTTGGGAATTTGATTTCTGGTGTTGGGATTTGCTTTCTATTGTTGGGATTTGGATTCTGTTGTTGGGATTTGGATTACTGGTGTTGGGATTTGGATTCTGTTGTTGAGATTTGGATTCTGTTGTTGGGATTTGGGTTACTGGTGTTGGGATTTGGATTCTGTTGTTGAGATTTGGATTTCTGGTGTTGGGATTTGGATTACTGGTGTTGGGATTTGGATTCTGTTGTTGAGATTTGGATTCTGTTGTAGGGATTTTGATTCTGTTGTTGAGATTTGGATTACTGGTGTTGGGATTTGGATTCTATTGTTGGGATTTGGATTTCTGGTGTTGGGATTTGGATTACTGGTGTTGGGATTTGGATTCTGTTGTTGAGATTTGGATTCTGTTGTTGGGATTTGGATTACTGGTGTTGAGATTTGGATTCTGTTGTTGAGATTTGGATTTCTGGTGTTGGGATTTGGATGACTGGTGTTGGGATTTGGATTCTGTTGTTGGGATTTGGATTCTGTAGTTGGGATTTGGATTACTGGTGTTGCGATTTGGATTTTGTTGTTGAGATTTGGATTACTGGAGTTGGGATTTGGATTCTGCTGTTGAGATTTGGATTACTGGTGTTGGGATTTGGATTCTGTTGTTGAGATGTGGATTCTGTTGTTGAGATTTGGATTCTGTTGTTGGGATTTGGATTTCTGTTGTTGAGACTTGGATTACTGGTGTTGGGATTTGGATTCTGTTGTTGGGATTTGGATTCTGTTGTTGGGATTTGGATTACTGGTGTTGGCATTTGGATTCTGTTGATGGGATTTGGATTCTATTGTTGGGATTTGGATTACTGCTGTTGGGATTCGGATTCTGTTGTTGAGATTTGGATTCTGTTGTTGGGATTTGGATTCTGTTGTTGAGATTTAGATTACTGGTGTTGAGATTTGGATTACTGGCGTTGGGATTTGGATTTCTGGTGTTGGGATTTGGATTCTATTGTTGGGATTTGGATTCCGTTGTTGGGATTTGCATTCTGTTTTTGGGATTTGGATTACTGGTGTTGGGATTTGGATTCTGTTGTTGAGATTTGGATTCTGTTGTTGGGATTTGGATTCTATTGTTGGGATTTGGATTCTGTTGTTGAGATTTGGATTTCTGGTGTTGGGATTTGGATTCTGTTGAGACTTGGATTACTGGTGTTGGTATTTGAATTCTGTTGTTGAGATGTGGATTCATTTGTTGGGATTTGGATTCTGTTGTTGGGATATGGATTTCTGGTGTTGGGATTTGGATTACTGGTGTTGGGATTTGGATTCTGTTGTTGGGATTTGGATTACTGGTGTTGGGATTTGGATTCTGTTGTTGGGATTTGGATTACTGGTGTTGGGATATGAATTCTGTTGTTGGGATTTGGATTCTATTGTTGGGATTTGGATTACTGGTGTTGGGATACGGATTCTGTTGTTGAGATTTGGATTCTGTTGTTGGGATTTGGATTCTGTTGTTGAGATTTAGATTACTGGTGTTGATATTTGGATTACTGGCATTGGGATTTGGATTTCTGGTGTTGGGATTTGGATTCTATTGTTGGGATTTGGATTACTGGTGTTGGGATTTGGATTATGTTGTTGGGATTTGGATTCTATTGTTGGGATTTGGATTACTGGTGTTGGGATTCGGATTCTGTTGTTGAGATTTGGATTCTGTTGTTGGGATTTGGATTCTGTTGTTGGGATTTGGATTCTGTTGTTGAGATTTGGATTTCTGGTGTTGGGATTTGGATTACTGGTGTTGGGATTTGGAATCTGGTGTTGGGATTTTGATTACTGGTGTTGGGATTTGGATTACTGGTTTTGGGATTTGGATTATTGGTGTTGGGATTTGGATTACTGGTTTTGTGATTTGGATTACTGGTGTTGGGATTTGGATTACTGGTGTTGAGATTTGGATTACTGGTTTCGGGATTTGAATTACTGGTTTGGGGATTTGGATTACTGGTGTTGGGATTTTAATTAATGGTGTTGGGATTTGGATTCTGGTGTTGGGATTTGGATTACTGGTGTTGGGATTTGGATTACTGGTGTTGGGATTTGGATTTCTGGTGTTTTGATTTGGATTACTGGTGTTGGGATTTGGATTACTGGTGTTGGGTTTTGGATTACTGGTGTTGGGATTTGGATTAGTCATGTTGGGATTAGGATTACTGGTGCTGGGATTTGGATTTCTGGTTTTGGGATTTGGATTACTGGTGTTGGGATTTGGATTACTGTTGTTGAGATTTGGATTTCTGGTGTTGGGATTTGGATTACTGGTGTTGCGATTTGGATTCTGTGGTTGGGATTTGGATTCTGTTGTTGGGATTTGGATTTCTGGTGTTGCGATTTGGATTACTGGTGTTGGGATTTGGATTCTGTTGTTGGGATTTTGATTCTGTTGTTGGGATTTGGATTACTGGTGTTGGGATTTCGATTCTGTTGTTGAGATTTGGATTACTGGTGTTGCGATTTGGATTCTGTTATTGAGATTTGGATTACTGGTGTTGGGATTTGGATTCTGTTGTTAAGATTTGGTTTCTGTTGTTGGGATTTGGATTCTGTTGAGACTTGGATTACTGGTGTTGGTATTTGAATTCTGTTGTTGAGATGTGGATTCATTTGTTGGGATTTGGATTCTGTTGTTGGGATATGGATTTCTGGTGTTGGGATTTGGATTACTGGTGTTGGGATTTGGATTCTGTTGTTGGGATTTGGATTACTGGTGTTGGGATTTGGATTCTGTTGTTGGGATTTGGATTACTGGTGTTGGGATATGAATTCTGTTGTTGGGATTTGGATTCTATTGTTGGGATTTGGATTACTGGTGTTGGGATACGGATTCTGTTGTTGAGATTTGGATTCTGTTGTTGGGATTTGGATTCTGTTGTTGAGATTTAGATTACTGGTGTTGATATTTGGATTACTGGCATTGGGATTTGGATTTCTGGTGTTGGGATTTGGATTCTATTGTTGGGATTTGGATTACTGGTGTTGGGATTTGGATTATGTTGTTGGGATTTGGATTCTATTGTTGGGATTTGGATTACTGGTGTTGGGATTCGGATTCTGTTGTTGAGATTTGGATTCTGTTGTTGGGATTTGGATTCTGTTGTTGGGATTTGGATTCTGTTGTTGAGATTTGGATTTCTGGTGTTGGGATTTGGATTACTGGTGTTGGGATTTGGAATCTGGTGTTGGGATTTTGATTACTGGTGTTGGGATTTGGATTACTGGTTTTGGGATTTGGATTATTGGTGTTGGGATTTGGATTACTGGTTTTGTGATTTGGATTACTGGTGTTGGGATTTGGATTACTGGTGTTGAGATTTGGATTACTGGTTTCGGGATTTGAATTACTGGTTTGGGGATTTGGATTACTGGTGTTGGGATTTTAATTAATGGTGTTGGGATTTGGATTCTGGTGTTGGGATTTGGATTACTGGTGTTGGGATTTGGATTACTGGTGTTGGGATTTGGATTTCTGGTGTTTTGATTTGGATTACTGGTGTTGGGATTTGGATTACTGGTGTTGGGTTTTGGATTACTGGTGTTGGGATTTGGATTAGTCATGTTGGGATTAGGATTACTGGTGCTGGGATTTGGATTTCTGGTTTTGGGATTTGGATTACTGGTGTTGGGATTTGGATTACTGTTGTTGAGATTTGGATTTCTGGTGTTGGGATTTGGATTACTGGTGTTGCGATTTGGATTCTGTGGTTGGGATTTGGATTCTGTTGTTGGGATTTGGATTTCTGGTGTTGCGATTTGGATTACTGGTGTTGGGATTTGGATTCTGTTGTTGGGATTTTGATTCTGTTGTTGGGATTTGGATTACTGGTGTTGGGATTTGGATTCTGTTGTTGAGATTTGGATTACTGGTGTTGCGATTTGGATTCTGTTATTGAGATTTGGATTACTGGTGTTGGGATTTGGATTCTGTTGTTAAGATTTGGTTTCTGTTGTTGGGATTTGGATTACTGGTTTGGGATTTGGATTCTGTTGTTGGGATTTGGATTCTATTGTTGGGATTTGGATTACTGGTGTTGGGATACGGATTCTGTTGTTGAGATTTGGATTCTCTTGTTGGGATTTGGATTCTGTTGTTGAGATTTAGATTACTGGTGTTGAGATTTGGATTACTGGCTTTGGGATTTTGATTTCTGGTGTTGGGATTTGCTTTCTATTGTTGGGATTTGGATTCTGTTGTTGGGATTTGGATTCTGTTGTTGGGATTTGGATTACTGGTGTTGGGATTTGGATTCTGTTGTTGAGATTTGGATTCTGTTGTTGGGATTTGGGTTACTGGTGTTGGGATTTGGATTCTGTTGTTGAGATTTGGATTTCTGGTGTTGGGATTTGGATTACTGGTGTTGGGATTTGGATTCTGTTGTTGAGATTTGGATTCTGTTGTAGGGATTTTGATTCTGTTGTTGAGATTTGGATTACTGGTGTTGGGATTTGGATTCTATTGTTGGGATTTGGATTTCTGGTGTTGGGATTTGGATTACTGGTGTTGGGATTTGGATTCTGTTGTTGAGATTTGGATTCTGTTGTTGGGATTTGGATTACTGGTGTTGGGATTTGGATTCTGTTGTTGAGATTTGGATTTCTGGTGTTGGGATTTGGATGACTGGTGTTGGGATTTGGATTCTGTTGGGATTTGGATTCTGTTGTTGGGATTTGGATTACTGGTGTTGGGATTTGGATTCTGTTGTTGAGATTTGGATTACTGGTGTTGCGATTTGGATTTTGTTGTTGAGATTTGGATTACTGGAGTTGGGATTTGGATTCTGTTGTTGAGATTTGGATTACTGGTGTTGGGATTTGGATTCTGTTGTTGAGATGTGGATTCTGTTGTTGAGATTTGGATTCTGTTGTTGGCATTTGGATTTCTGTTGTTGAGACTTGGATTACTGGTGTTCGGATTTGGATTCTGTTGTTGGGATTTGGATTCTGTTGTTGGGATTTGGATTACTGGTGTTGGCATTTGGATTCTGTTGTTGGGATTTGGATTCTATTGTTGGGATTTGGATTACTGGTGTTGGGATTCGGATTCTGTTGTTGAGATTTGGATTCTGTTGTTGGGATTTGGATTCTGTTGTTGAGATTTAGATTACTGGTGTTGAGATTTGGATTACTGGCGTTGGGATTTGGATTTCTGGTGTTGGGATTTGGATTCTATTGTTGGGATTTGGATTCTGTTGTTGGGATTTGGATTCTGTTTTTGTGATTTGGATTACTGGTGTTGGGATTTGGATTCTGTTGTTGAGATTTGGATTCTGTTGTTGGGATTTGGATTACTGGTGTTGGGATTTGGATTCTGTTGTTGAGATTGGGATTTCTGGTGTTGGGATTTGGATTACTGGTGTTGGGATTTGGATTCTGTTGTTGAGATTTGAATTCTGTTGTTGTGATCTTGATTCTGTTGTTGAGATTTGGATTACTGGTGTTGGGATTTGGATTCTATTGTTGGGATTTGGATTTCTAGTGTTGGGATTTGGATACTGTTGTTGAGATTTGGATTTCTGGTGTTGGGATATTGGATTCTGTTGTTGGGATTTGGATTACTGGTGGTGGGATTTGGATTACTCGTGTTGGGATTTGGATTCTATTGTTGGGATTTGGATTTCTGGTGTTGGGATTTGGATTGCTGGGGTCGGGATTTGGATTCTGTTGTTGAGATTTGGATTCTGTTGTTGGGATTTGGATTACTGGTGTTGGGATTTGGATACTTTTGTTGAGATTTGGATTTCTGGTGTTGGGATATTGGATAACTGGTGTTGGGATTTGGATTCTGTTGTTGGGATTTGGATTCTGTTGTTGGGATTTGGATTACTGGTGGTGGGATTTGGATTCTGTTGTTGAGATTTGGATTACTGGTGTTGGTATTTGACTTCTGTTGTTGAGATGTGGATTCTTTTGTTGGGATTTGGATTCTGTTGTTGGGATATGGATTTCTGGTGTTGGGATTTGGATTACTGGTGTTGGGATTTGGATTACTGGTGTTGGGTTTTGGATTCTGTTGTTGGGATTTGGATTCTGTTGTAGGAATTTTGATTACTGGTGTTGTGATTTGGATTCTGTTGTTGGGATTTGGATTCTATTGTTGGGATTTGGATTACTGGTGTTTTGATTCGGATTCTGTTGTTGGGATTTGGATTCTGTTGTTGGGATTTGGATTCTGTTGTTGAGATTTAGATTACTGGTGTTGAGATTTGGATTACTGGCATTGGGATTTGGTTTTCTGGTGTTGGGGTTTGGATTCTATTGTTGGGATTTGGATTCTGTTGTTGGGATTTGGATTACTGGTGTTGGGATTTGGATTCTGTTGTTGAGATTTGGATTTCTGGTGTTGGGATTTGGATTACTGGTGTTGGGATTCGGATTCTGGTGTTGGGACTTTGATTACTGGTGTTGGGATTTGGATTACTGGTTTTGGGATTTGGATTACTGGTGCTGGGATTTGGATTGCTGGTTTTGAGATTTGGATTACTGGTGTTGGGATTTGGATTACTGGTGTTGAGATTTGAATTACTGGTGTCGGGATTTGAATTACTGGTTTGGGGATTTGGATTACTGTTGTTGGGATTTTAATTACTGGTGTTGGGATTTGGATTCTGTTGTTGGGATTTGGATTACTGGTGTTGGGATTTGGATTACTGGTGTTGGGATTTGGATTTCTGGTCTTGGGATTTGGATTACTGGTGTTGGGATTTGGATTACTGGTGTTGGGATTTGGATTACTGGTGTTGGGATTTGGATTCTGTGGTTGGGATTTGGATTCTGTTGTTGGGATTTGGATTTCCGGTGTTGGGATTTGGATTCTGTTTTTGAGATTTGGATTACTGGTGTTGGGATTTGGATTCTGTTGCTGAGATTTGGATTTCTGGTGTTGGGATTTGGATTACTGGTGTTGGGATTTGGATTCTGTTGTTGAGATTTGGATTCTGTTGTTGGGATTTTGATTCTGTTGTTGAGATTTGGATTACTGGTGTCGGGATTTGGATTCTATTGCTGGGATTTGGATTTCTGGTTTTGGGATTTGGATTACTGGTGTTGGGATTTGGATTCTGTTGTTGAGATTTGGATTCTGTTGTTGGGATTTGGATTACTGGTGTCGGGATATGGATTCTGTTGTTGAGATTTGGATTTCTGGTGTTGGGATTTGGGTTACTGGTGTTGGGATTTGGATTCTGGTGTTAGGATTTTGATTACTGGTTTTGGGATTTGGATTACTTGTGTTGGGATTTGGATTACTGGTGTTGAGATTTGGATTTCTGGTGTTGTGATTTGGATTACTGGTGTTGGGATTTGGATTCTGTGGTTGGGATTTGGATTCTGTTGTTCGGATTTGGATTTCTGGTGTTGGGATTTGGATTCTGTTGTTGAGATTTGGATTCTGTGGTTGGGATTTGGATTCTGTTGTTGAGATTTGGATTACTGCGTTGGGATTTGGATTCTGTTGTTGAGATGTGGATTCTGTTGTTGGGATTTAGATTCTGTTGGGATTTGGATTTCTGGTGTTGGGATTTGGATTACTGGTGTTGGGTTTTGGATTCTGTTGTAGGGATTTGGATTCTGTTGTTGGAATTTGGATTACTGGTGTTGTGATTTAGATTCTGTTGTTGGGATTTGGATTCTATTGTTGGGATTTGGATTACTGGTGTTGGGATTCGGATTCTGTTGTTGAGATTTGGATTCTGTTGTTGGGATTTGGATTCTGTTGTTGAGATTTAGATTACTGGTGTTGAGATTTGGATTACTGGCGTTGGGATTTGGTTTTCTGGTGTTGGGGTTTGGATTCTATTGTTGGGATTTGGATTCTGTTGTTGGGATTTGGATTACTGGTGTTGGGATTTGGATTCTGTTGAGATTTGGATTTCTGGTGTTGGGATTTGGATTACTGGTGTTGGGATTCGGATTCCGGTGTTGGGACTTTGATTACTGGTGTTGGGATTTGGATTACTGGTGTTGGGATTTGGATTACTGGTGTTGGGATTTGGATTACTGGTGTTGGGATTTGGATTACTGGTGTTGAGATTTGGATTACTGGTGTCGGGATTTGAATTACTGGTTTGGGGATTTGGATTACTGGTGTTGGGATTTTAATTACTGGTGTTGGGATTTGGGTTCTGGTGTTGGGATTTGGATTACTGGTGTTGGGATTTGAATTACTGGTGTTGGGATTAGGATTTCTGATGTTGGAATTTGGATTACTAGTGTTGGGATTTGGATTACTGGTGTTGGGATTCGGATTACTTGTGTTGGGATTTGGATTAGTCATGTTGGGATTTGGATTACTGTTGTTGAGATTTGGATTTCTGGTGTTGGGATTTGGATTACTGGTGTTGGGATTTGGATTCTGTGTTTGGGATTTGGATTCTGTCGTTGGTATTTGGATTTCTGGTGTTGCGATTTGGATTACTGGTGTTGGGATTTGGATTCTGTTGTTGGGATTTGGATTCTGTTGTTGGGATTTGGATTACTGGTGTTGGGATTTGGATTCTGTTGAGATTTGGATTCTATTGTTGGGATTCGGATTACTGGTGTTGGGATTTGGATTCTGTTGTTGAGATTTGGAATACTGGTGTTGGGATTTGGATTCCGTTGTTGAGATTTGGATTTCTGGTGTTGGGACTTGGATTACTGGTGTTGGGATTTGGATTCTGTTGTTGAGATTTGGATTCTGCTGTTGGGATTTAGATTACTGGTGTTGAGATTTGGGTTACTGGCGTTGGGATTTGGATTTCTGGTGTTGGGATTTGGATTCTGTTGTTGGGATTTGGATTACTGGTGTTGGGATTTGGATTCTGTTGTTGAGATTTGGATTCTGTTGTTGGGATTTGGATTACTGCTGTTGGGATTTGGATTCTGTTGTTGAGATTTGGATTCTGTTGTTGGGATTTTGTTTCTGTTGTTGAGATTTGGATTACTGGTGTTGGGATTTGAATTCTATTGTTGGGATTTGGATTCTGGTGTTGGGATTTGGATTACTGGTGTTGGGATTTGGATTCTGTTGTTGAGATTTGGATTCTGTTGTTGGGATTTGGATTACTGGTGTTGGGATTTGGATTCTGTTGTTGAGATTTGGATTTCTGGTGTTGGGATTTGGATTACTGGTGTTGGGATTTGGATTCTGTTGTTGGGATTTTGATTCTGTTGTTGGGATTTGGATTCTGTTGGGATTTGGATTCTGTTGTTGGGATTTGGATTTCTGGTGTTGGGATTTGGATTACTGGTGTTGGGATTTGGATTCTGTTGTTGGGATTTGGATTCTGTTGTTGGGATTTGGATTACTGGTCTTGGGATTTCGATTCTGTTGTTGGGATTTGGATTCTATTGTTGGGATTTGGATTACTGGTGTTGGGATTCGGATTCTGTTGTTGAGATTTGGATTCTGTTGTTGGGATTTGAATTCTGCTGTTGAGATTTGGATTGCTGGTGTTGAGATTTGGATTTCTGGCATTGGGATTTGGATTTCTGGTGTTGGGATATGGATTCTATTGTTGGGATTTAGATTGTGTTGTTGGGATTTGGATTCTGTTGTTGGGATTTGGATTACTGGTGTTGGGATTGAATTCTGTTTTGGGGATTTGGATTCTATTGTTGGGATTTGGTGTACTGGTGTTGAGATTCGGATTCAGTTGTTGGGATTTGGATTCTGCTGTTGGGATTTGGATTCTGCTGTTGGGATTTGTATTCTGTTGTTGAGATTTGGATTTCTGGTGTTGGGATTTGGATTACTGGTGTTGGGATTTGGATTCTGTTGTTGGGATTTGGATTCTGTTGTTGGGATTTGGATTACTGGTGTTGAGATTTGGATTCTGTTTTTGAGATTTGGATTTCTGGTGTTGGGATTTGGATTACTGGTGTTGGGATTTGGATTCTTTTGTTGGGATTTTGATTACTGGTGTTGGGATTTGGATTACTGGTTTTGGGATTTGGATTACTGGTGTTGGGATTTGGATTACTGGTTTTGTGATTTGGACTGCTGGTGTTGGGATTTGGATTACTGGTGTTGAGATTTGGATTACTGGTGTCGGGATTTGAATTACTGGTTTGGGGATTTGGATTACTTGTGTTGGGAATTTAATTACTGGTGTTTGGATTTGGATTCTGGTGTTGGGATTTGGATTACTGGTGTTGGGATTTGGATTACTGGCGTTGGGATTTGGATTTCTGTTGTTGGGATTTGGATTACTGGTGTTGGGATTTGGATTACTCGTGTTGGGATTTGGATTACTGGTGTTGGGATTTGGATTACAGTTGTTGGGATTTGAGTTTCTGGTGTTGGGATTTGGATTACTGGTGTTGGGATTTGGATTCTGTGGTTGGGATTTGGATTCTGTTGTTGGGCTTTGGATTTCTGGTGTTGCGATTTGGATTACTGGTGTTGGGATTTGGATTCTGTTGTTGGGATTTGGATTCTGTTGTTGGGATTTGGATTACTGGCGTTGAGATTTGGATTCTGTTGTTGAGATTTGGATTCTATTGTTGGGATTCGGATTACTGGTGTTGGGATTTGGATTCTGTTGTTGAGATTTGGATTACTGGTGTTGGCATTAGTATTCTGTTGTTGAGATTTGGATTTCTGGTGTTGGGATTTGGATTACTGGTGTTGGGATTTGGATTCTGTTGTTGAGATTTGGATTCTGTTGTTGGGATTTTGATTCTGTTGTTGAGATTTGGATTACTGGTGTTGGGATTTGGATACTATTGTTGGGATTTGGATTTCTGGTGTTGGGATTTGGATTACTGGTGTTGGGATTTGGATTCTGTTGTTGAGATTTGGATTCTGTTGTTGTGATTTGGATTACTGGTGTTGGGATTTGGATTCTGTTGTTGCGATTTGGATTTCTGGTGTTGGGATTTGGATTACTGGTGTTGGGATTTGGATTCTGTTGTGGGGATTTGGATTCTGTTGTTGGGATTTGGATTCTGTTGTTGGGTTTTGTATTCTGTTGTTGAGATTTGAATTTCTGGTGTTGGGATTTGGATTCTGTTGTTGAGATTTGGATTGCTGGTGTTGGGATTTGGATTTTGTTGTTGAGATTTGGATTACTGGTGTTGGGATTTTGATTCTGTTGTTGAGAATTGGATTACTGGTGTTGGGATTTGGATTCTGTTGTTGAGATGTGGATTCTGTTGTTGGGATTTGGATTCTGTTGTTGGGATTTGGATTTCTGCTGTTGGGATTTGGATTACTGGTGTTGGGTTTTGGATTCTGTTGTTGGGATTTGGATTCTGTTGTTGGGATTTGGATTACTGGTGTTGAGAATTGGATTACTGGCATTGGGATTTGGATTTCTGGTGTTGGGTTTTGGATTCTATTGTTGGGATTTGGATTCTGTTGTTGGGATGTGAATTCTGTTGATCGGATTTGGATTACTGGTGTTGGGATTTGGATTCTGTTGTTGGGATTTGGATTCTATTGTTGTGATTTGGATTACTGGTGTTGGGATTCGGATTCTGTCGTTGAGATTTGGATTCTGTTGTTGGGTTTTGGATTCTGTTGTTGAGATTTGAATTTCTGGTGTTGGGATTTGGGTTCTGTTTTTGAAATTTGGATTTCTGGTGTTGCGATTTGGATTCTGTTGTTGGGATTTGGATTCTATTGTTGGGATTGGGATTACGGGTGTTGGGATTTGGATTCTGTTGTTGTGATTTGTATTCTGTTGTTGGGATTTGGATTCTATTGTTGGGATTTGGATTACTGGTGTTGGGATTCGGATTCTGTTTTGTTGAGATTTGGATTCTGTTGTTGGGATTTGGATTCTGTTGTTGAGATTTGAATTTCTGGTGTTGGGATTTGGATTACTGGTGTTGGGATTTGGATTCTGTTGTTGGGATTTGGATTCTGTTGTTGGGATTTGGATTACTGGTGTTGGGATTTGGATTCTGTTGTTGAGATTTGGATTTCTGGTGTTGGGATTTGGATTACTGGTGTTGGGATTTGGATTTTGGTGTTGGGATTTTGATTACTGGTGTTGGGATTTGGATTCCTGGTGTCGGGATTTGAATTACTGGTTTGGGGATTTGGATTACTGGTGTTGGGATTTTAATTACTGGTGTTGGGATTTGGATTACTGATGATGGGATTTTAATTACTGGTGTTGGGTTGTGCATTCTGTTGTTGGGATTTGGATTCTGTTCTTGAGATATGGATTTCTGGTGTTGGGATTTGGATTCTGTTCTTGGGATTTGGATTCTGTTGTTGTGATTTGGATTACTGGTGTTGGGATTTGGATTCTGTTGTTGAGATTTGAATTACTGATGTTGGGATTTGGATTCCTGGTGTTGGGATTTGGACTCTGTTGTTGAGATTTGGATTCTGTTGTTGGGATTTTGATTCTGTTGTTGAGATTTGGATTACTCGTGTTGGGATTTGGATTCTATTGTTGGGATTTGGATTTCTGGTGTTGGGATTTGGATTACTGGGGTTGGGATTTGGATTCTGTTGTTGAGATTTGGATTCTGTTGTTGGGATTTGGATTACTGGTGTTGGGATTTGGATACTGTTGTTGAGATTTGGATTCCTGGTGTTGGGATATTGGATTACTGGTGTTGGGATTTGGATTCTGTTGTTGGGATTTGGATTCTGTTGTTGGGATTTGGATTACTGGTGGTGGGATTTGGATTACTCGTGTTGGGATTTGGATTCTATTGTTGGGATTTGGATTTCTGGTGTTTGGATTTGGATTACTGGGGTTGGGATTTGGATTCTGTTGTTGAGATTTGGATTCTGTTGTTGGGATTTGGATTACTGGTGTTGGGATTCGGATTCTGTCGTTGAGATTTGGATTCTGTTGTTGGGTTTTGGATTCTGTTGTTGAGATTTGAATTTCTGGTGTTGGGATTTGGGTTCTGTTTTTGAAATTTGGATTTCTGGTGTTGCGATTTGGATTCTGTTGTTGGGATTTGGATTCTATTGTTGGGATTGGGATTACGGGTGTTGGGATTTGGATTCTGTTGTTGTGATTTGTATTCTGTTGTTGGGATTTGGATTCTATTGTTGGGATTTGGATTACTGGTGTTGGGATTCGGATTCTGTTGTTGAGATTTGGATTCTGTTGTTGGGATTTGGATTCTGTTGTTGAGATTTGAATTTCTGGTGTTGGGATTTGGATTACTGGTGTTGGGATTTGGATTCTGTTGTTGGGATTTGGATTCTGTTGTTGGGATTTGGATTACTGGTGTTGGGATTTGAATTCTGTTGTTGAGATTTGGATTTCTGGTGTTGGGATTTGGATTACTGGTGTTGGGATTTGGATTTTGGTGTTGGGATTTTGATTACTGGTGTTGGGATTTGGATTCCTGGTGTCGGGATTTGAATTACTGGTTTGGGGATTTGGATTACTGGTGTTGGGATTTTAATTACTGGTGTTGGGATTTGGATTACTGATGATGGGATTTTAATTACTGGTGTTGGGTTGTGCATTCTGTTGTTGGGATTTGGATTCTGTTCTTGAGATTTGGATTTCTGGTGTTGGGATTTGGATTCTGTTCTTGGGATTTGGATTCTGTTGTTGTGATTTGGATTACTGGTGTTGGGATTTGGATTCTGTTGTTGAGATTTGAATTACTGATGTTGGGATTTGGATTCCTGCTGTTGGGATTTGGACTCTGTTGTTGAGATTTGGATTCTGTTGTTGGGATTTTGATTCTGTTGTTGAGATTTGGATTACTCGTGTTGGGATTTGGATTCTATTGTTGGGATTTGGATTTCTGGTGTTGGGATTTGGATTACTGGGGTTGGGATTTGAATTCTGTTGTTGAGATTTGGATTCAGTTGTTGGGATTTGGATTACTGGTGTTGGGATTTGGATACTGTTGTTGAGATTTGGATTCCTGGTGTTGGGATATTGGATTACTGGTGTTGGGATTTGGATTCTGTTGTTGGGATTTGGATTCTGTTGTTGGGATTTGGATTACTGGTGGTGGGATTTGGATTACTCGTGTTGGGATTTGGATTCTATTGTTCGGATTTGGATTTCTGGTGTTTGGATTTGGATTACTGGGGTTGGGATTTGGATTCTGTTGTTGAGATTTGGATTCTGTTGTTGGCATTTGGATTACTGGTGTTGGGATTTGGATACTGTTGTTGAGATTTGGATTTCTGGTGCTGGGATATTGGATAACTGGTGTTGGGATTTGGATTCTGTTGTTGGGATTTGGATTCTGTTGTTGGGATTTGGATTACTGGTGGTGGGATTTGGATTCTGTTGTTGAGATTTGGATTACTGGTGTTGGGATTTGACTTCTGTTGTTGAGATGTGGATTCTTTTGTTGGGATTTGGATTCTGTTGTTGGGATATGGATTTCTGGTGTTGGGATTTGGATTACTGGTGTTGGGATTTGGATTCTGTTGTTGGAATTTGGATTACTGGTGTTGGGATTCGGATTCTGTTGTTGAGATTTAGATTACTGGTGTTGAGATTTGGATTACTGGCATTGGGAATTGGATTTCTGGTGTTGGGATTTGGATTATGTTGTTGGGATTTGGATTCTATTGTTGGGATTTGGATTACTGGTGTTGGGATTCGGATTCTGTTGTTGAGATTTGGATTCTGTTGTTGGGATTTGGATTCTGTTGTTGGGATTTGGATTCTGTTGTTGAGATTTGGATTTCTGGTGATGGGATTTGGATTCTGTTGAGACTTGGATTACTGGTGTTGGTATTTGAATTCTGTTGTTGAGATGTGGATTCATTTGTTGGGATTTGGATTCTGTTGTTGGGATATGGATTTCTGGTGTTGGATTTGGATTACTGGTGTTGGGATTTGGATTCAGTTGTTGGGATTTGGATTACTGGTGTTGGGATTTGGATTCTGTTGTTGGGATTTGGATTACTGGTGTTGGGATATGAATTCTGTTGTTGGGATTTGGATTCTATTGTTGGGATTTGGATTACTGGTGTTGGGATACGGATTCTGTTGTTGAGATTTGGATTCTGTTGTTGGGATTCGGTTTCTGTTGTTGAGATTTAGATTACTGGTGTTGATATTTGGATTACTGGCATTGGGATTTGGATTTCTGGTGTTGGGATTTGGATTCTATTGTTGGGATTTGGATTACTGGTGTTGGGATTTGGATTATGTTGTTGGGATTTGGATTCTATTGTTGGGATTTGGATTACTGGTGTTGGGATTCGGATTCTGTTGTTGAGATTTGGATTCTGTTGTTGGGATTTGGATTCTGTTGTTGGGATTTGGATTCTGTTGTTGAGATTTGGATTTCTGGTGTTGGGATTTGGATTACTGGTGTTGGGATTTGGAATCTGGTGTTGGGATTTTGATTACTGGTGTTGGGATTTAAATTACTGGTTTTGGGATTTGGATTACTGGTGTTGGGATTTGGATTACTGGTTTTGGGATTTGGATTACTGGTGTTGGGATTTGGATTACTGGTGTTGAGATTTGGATTACTGGTTTCGGGATTTGAATTACTGGTTTGGGGATTTGGATTACTGGTGTTGGGATTTTAATTAATGGTGTTGGGATTTGGATTCTGGTGTTGGGATTTGGATTACTGGTGTTGGGATTTGGATTACTGGTGTTGTATTTGGATTTCTGATGTTTTGATTTGGATTACTGGTGTTGGGATTTGGATTACTGGTGTTGGGTTTTGGATTACTGGTGTTGGGATTTGGATTAGTCATGTTGGGATTAGGATTACTGGTGCTGGGATTTGTATTCCTGATTTTGGGATTTGGATTACTGGTGTTGGGATTTGGATTACTGTTGTTGAGATTTGGATTTCTGGTGTTGGGATTTGGATTACTGGTGTTGCGATTTGGATTCTGTGGTTGGGATTTGGATTCTGTTGTTGGGATTTGGATTTCTGGTGTTGCGATTTGGATTACTGGTGTTGGGATTTGGATTCTGTTGTTGGGATTTTGACTCTGTTGTTGGGATTTGGATTACTTGTGTTGGGATTTGGATTCTGTTGTTGAGATTTGGATTACTGGTGTTGCGATTTGGATTCTGTTATTGAGATTTGGATTACTGGTGTTGGGATTTGGATTCTGTTGTTAAGATTTGGTTTCTGTTGTTGGGATTTGGATTACTGGTTTGGGATTTGGATTCTGTTGTTGGGATTTGGATTCTATTGTTGGGATTTGGATTACTGGTGTTGGGATACGGATTCTGTTGTTGAGATTTGGATTCTCTTGTTGGGATTTGGATTCTGTTGTTGAGATTTAGATTACTGGTGTTGAGATTTGGATTACTGGCTTTGGGATTTTTATTTCTGGTGTTGGGATTTGCTTTCTATTGTTGGGATTTGGATTCTGTTGTTGGGATTTGGATTCTGTTGTTGGAATTTGGATTACTGGTGTTGGGATTCGGATTCTGTTGTTGAGATTTAGATTACTGGTGTTGAGATTTGGATTACTGGCATTGGGAATTGGATTTCTGGTGTTGGGATTTGGATTATGTTGTTGGGATTTGGATTCTATTGTTGGGATTTGGATTACTGGTGTTGGGATTCGGATTCTGTTGTTGAGATTTGGATTCTGTTGTTGGGATTTGGATTCTGTTGTTGGGATTTGGATTCTGTTGTTGAGATTTGGATTTCTGGTGATGGGATTTGGATTCTGTTGAGACTTGGATTACTGGTGTTGGTATTTGAATTCTGTTGTTGAGATGTGGATTCATTTGTTGGGATTTGGATTCTGTTGTTGGGATATGGATTTCTGGTGTTGGATTTGGATTACTGGTGTTGGGATTTGGATTCAGTTGTTGGGATTTGGATTACTGGTGTTGGGATTTGGATTCTGTTGTTGGGATTTGGATTACTGGTGTTGGGATATGAATTCTGTTGTTGGGATTTGGATTCTATTGTTGGGATTTGGATTACTGGTGTTGGGATACGGATTCTGTTGTTGAGATTTGGATTCTGTTGTTGGGATTCGGATTCTGTTGTTGAGATTTAGATTACTGGTGTTGATATTTGGATTACTGGCATTGGGATTTGGATTTCTGGTGTTGGGATTTGGATTCTATTGTTGGGATTTGGATTACTGGTGTTGGGATTTGGATTATGTTGTTGGGATTTGGATTCTATTGTTGGGATTTGGATTACTGGTGTTGGGATTCGGATTCTGTTGTTGAGATTTGGATTCTGTTGTTGGGATTTGGATTCTGTTGTTGGGATTTGGATTCTGTTGTTGAGATTTGGATTTCTGGTGTTGGGATTTGGATTACTGGTGTTGGGATTTGGAATCTGGTGTTGGGATTTTGATTACTGGTGTTGGGATTTAAATTACTGGTTTTGGGATTTGGATTACTGGTGTTGGGATTTGGATTACTGGTTTTGGGATTTGGATTACTGGTGTTGGGATTTGGATTACTGGTGTTGAGATTTGGATTACTGGTTTCGGGATTTGAATTACTGGTTTGGGGATTTGGATTACTGGTGTTGGGATTTTAATTAATGGTGTTGGGATTTGGATTCTGGTGTTGGGATTTGGATTACTGGTGTTGGGATTTGGATTACTGGTGTTGTATTTGGATTTCTGATGTTTTGATTTGGATTACTGGTGTTGGGATTTGGATTACTGGTGTTGGGTTTTGGATTACTGGTGTTGGGATTTGGATTAGTCATGTTGGGATTAGGATTACTGGTGCTGGGATTTGTATTCCTGATTTTGGGATTTGGATTACTGGTGTTGGGATTTGGATTACTGTTGTTGAGATTTGGATTTCTGGTGTTGGGATTTGGATTACTGGTGTTGCGATTTGGATTCTGTGGTTGGGATTTGGATTCTGTTGTTGGGATTTGGATTTCTGGTGTTGCGATTTGGATTACTGGTGTTGGGATTTGGATTCTGTTGTTGGGATTTTGACTCTGTTGTTGGGATTTGGATTACTTGTGTTGGGATTTGGATTCTGTTGTTGAGATTTGGATTACTGGTGTTGCGATTTGGATTCTGTTATTGAGATTTGGATTACTGGTGTTGGGATTTGGATTCTGTTGTTAAGATTTGGTTTCTGTTGTTGGGATTTGGATTACTGGTTTGGGATTTGGATTCTGTTGTTGGGATTTGGATTCTATTGTTGGGATTTGGATTACTGGTGTTGGGATACGGATTCTGTTGTTGAGATTTGGATTCTCTTGTTGGGATTTGGATTCTGTTGTTGAGATTTAGATTACTGGTGTTGAGATTTGGATTACTGGCTTTGGGATTTTTATTTCTGGTGTTGGGATTTGCTTTCTATTGTTGGGATTTGGATTCTGTTGTTGGGATTTGGATTACTGGTGTTGGGATTTGGATTCTGTTGTTGAGATTTGGATTCTGTTGTTGGGATTTGGGTTACTGGTGTTGGGATTTGGATTCTGTTGTTGAGATTTGGAATTCTGGTGTTGGGATTTGGATTACTGGTGTTGGGATTTGGATTCTGTTGTAGGGATTTTGATTCTGTTGTTGAGATTTGGATTACTGGTGTTGGGATTTGGATTCTATTGTTGGGATTTGGATTTCTGGTGTTGGGATTTGGATTACTGGTGTTGGGATTTGGATTCTGTTGTTGAGATTTGGATTCTGTTGTTGGGATTTGGATTACTGGTGTTGAGATTTGGATTCTGTTGTTGAGATTTGGATTTCTGGTGTTGGGATTTGGATGACTGGTGTTGGGATTTGGATTCTGTTGTTGGGATTTGGATTCTGTAGTTGGGATTTGGATTACTGGTGTTGGGATTTGGATTCTGTTGTTGAGATTTGGATTACTGGTGTTGCGATTTGGATTTTGTTGTTGAGATTTGGATTACTGGAGTTGGGATTTGGATTCTGTTGTTGAGATTTGGATTACTGGTGTTGGGATTTGGATTCTGTTGTTGAGATGTGGATTCTGTTGTTGAGATTTGGATTCTGTTGTTGGGATTTGGATTTCTGTTGTTGAGACTTGGATTACTGGTGTTGGGATTTGGATTCTGTTGTTGGGATTTGGATTCTGTTGTTGGGATTTGGATTACTGGTGTTGGCATTTGGATTCTGTTGTTGGGATTTGGATTCTATTGTTGGGATTTGGATTACTGGTGTTGGGATTCGGATTCTGTTGTTGAGATTTGGATTCTGTTGTTGGTATTTGGATTCTGTTGTTGAGATTTAGATTACTGGTGTTGAGATTTGGATTACTGGCGTTGGGATTTGGATTTCTGGTGTTGGGATTTGGATTCTATTGTTGGGATTTGGATTCCGTTGTTGGGATTTGGATTCTGTTTTTGGGATTTGGATTACTGGTGTTGGGATTTGGATTCTGTTGTTGAGATTTGGATTCTGTTGTTGGGATTTGGATTCTATTGTTGGGATTTGGATTCTGTTGTTGAGATTTGGATTTCTGGTGTTGGGATTTGGATTCTGTTGAGACTTGGATTACTGGTGTTGGTATTTGAATTCTGTTGTTGAGATGTGGATTCATTTGTTGGGATTTGGATTCTGTTGTTGGGATATGGATTTCTGTTGTTGGGATTTGGATTACTGGTGTTGGGATTTGGATTCTGTTGTTGGGATTTGGATTACTGGTGTTGGGATTTGGATTCTGTTGTTGGGATTTGGATTACTGGTGTTGGGATATGAATTCTGTTGTTGGGATTTGGATTCTATTGTTGGGATTTGGATTACTGGTGTTGGGATTTGGATTACTGGTGTTGGGTTTTGGATTACTGGTGTTGGGATTTGGATTAGTCATGTTGGGATTAGGATTACTGGTGCTGGGATTTGGATTTCTGGTTTTGGGATTTGGATTTCTGGTGTTGGGATTTGGATTACTGGTGTTGGGATTTGGATTAGTCATGTTGGGATTAGGATTACTGGTGTTGGGATTTGGATTACTGTTGTTGAGATTTGGATTTCTGGTGTTGGGATTTGGATTACTGGTGTTGCGATTTGGATTCTGTGGTTGGGATTTGGATTCTGTTGTTGGGATTTGGATTTCTGGTGTTGCGATTTGGATTACTGGTGTTGGGATTTGGATTCTGTTGTTGGGATTTTGATTCTGTTGTTGGGATTTGGATTACTGGTGTTGGGATTTGGATTCTGTTGTTGAGATTTGGATTACTGGTGTTGCGATTTGGATTCTGTTATTGAGATTTGGATTACTGGTGTTGGGATTTGGATTCTGTTGTTAAGATTTGGTTTCTGTTGTTGGGATTTGGATTACTGGTTTGAGATTTGGATTCTGTTGTTGGGATTTGGATTCTATTGTTGGGATTTGGATTACTGGTGTTGGGATATGGATTCTGTTGTTGAGATTTGGATTCTCTTGTTGGGATTTGGATTCTGTTGTTGAGATTTAGATTACTGGTGTTGAGATTTGGATTACTGGCTTTGGGATTTTGATTTCTGGTGTTGGGATTTGCTTTCTATTGTTGGGATTTGGATTCTGTTGTTGGGATTTGGATTCTGTTGTTGGGATTTGGATTACTGGTGTTGGGATTTGGATTCTGTTGTTGAGATTTGGATTCTGTTGTTGGGATTTGGGTTACTGGTGTTGGGATTTGGATTCTGTTGTTGAGATTTGGATTTCTGGTGTTGGGATTTGGATTACTGGTGTTGGGATTTGGATTCTGTTGTTGAGATTTGGATTCTGTTGTAGGGATTTTGATTCTGTTGTTGAGATTTGGATTACTGGTGTTGGGATTTGGATTCTATTGTTGGGATTTGGATTTCTGGTGTTGGGATTTGGATTACTGGTGTTGGGATTTGGATTCTGTTGTTGAGATTTGGATTCTGTTGTTGGGATTTGGATTACTGGTGTTGGGATTTGGATTCTGTTGTTGAGATTTGGATTTCTGGTGTTGGGATTTGGATGACTGGTGTTGGGATTTGGATTCTGTTGTTGGGATTTGGATTCTGTTGTTGGGATTTGGATTACTGGTGTTGGGATTTGGATTCTGTTGTTGAGATTTGGATTACTGGTGTTGCGATTTGGATTTTGTTGTTGAGATTTGGATTACTGGAGTTGGGATTTGGATTCTGTTGTTGAGATTTGGATTACTGGTGTTGGGATTTGGATTCTGTTGTTGAGATGTGGATTCTGTTGTTGAGATTTGGATTCTGTTGTTGGGATTTGGATTTCTGTTGTTGAGACTTGGATTACTGGTGTTGGGATTTGGATTCTGTTGTTGGGATTTGGATTCTGTTGTTGGGATTTGGATTACTGGTGTTGGCATTTGGATTCTGTTGTTGGGATTTGGATTCTATTGTTGGGATTTGGATTACTGGTGTTGGGATTCGGATTCTGTTGTTGAGATTTGGATTCTGTTGTTGGGATTTGGATTCTGTTGTTGAGATTTAGATTACTGGTGTTGAGATTTGGATTACTGGCGTTGGGATTTGGATTTCTGGTGTTGGGATTTGGATTCTATTGTTGGGATTTGGTTTCCGTTGTTGGGATTTGGATTCTGTTTTTGGGATTTGGATTACTGGTGTTGGGATTTGTATTCTGTTGTTGAGATTTGGATTCTGTTGTTGGGATTTGGATTACTGGTGTTGGGATTTGGATTCTGTTGTTGAGATTGGGATTTCTGGTGTTGGGATTTGGATTACTGGTGTTGGGATTTGGATTCTGTTGTTGAGATTTGAATTCTGTTGTTGTGATCTTGATTCTGTTGTTGAGATTTGGATTACTGGTGTTGGGATTTGGATTCTATTGTTGGGATTTGGATTTCTGGTGTTGGGATTTGGATACTGTTGTTGAGATTTGGATTTCTGGTGTTGGGATATTGGATTACTGGTGTTGGGATTTGGATTCTGTTGTTGGGATTTGGATTCTGTTGTTGGGATTTGGATTGCTGGTGGTGGGATTTGGATTACTCGTGTTGGGATTTGGATTCTATTGTTGGGATTTGGATTTCTGGTGTTGGGATTTGGATTGCTGGGGTTGGGATTTGGATTCTGTTGTTGAGATTTGGATTTCTGGTGTTGGGATATTGGATAACTGGTGTTGGGATTTGGATTCTGTTGTTGGGATTTGGATTCTGTTGTTGGGATTTGGATTACTGGTGGTGGGATTTGGATTCTGTTGTTGAGATTTGGATTACTGGTGTTGGGATTTGACTTCTGTTGTTGAGATGTGGATTCTTTTGTTGGGATTTGGATTCTGTTGTTGGAATATGGATTTCTGGTGTTGGGATTTGGATTACTGGTGTTGGGATTTGGATTCTGTTGTTGGGATTTGGATTACTGGTGTTGGGATATGAATTCTGTTGTTGGGATTTGGATTCTATTGTTGCAATTTGGATTACTGGTGTTGGGATTCGGATTCTGTTGTTGAGATTTGGATTCTGTTGTTGGGATTTGGATTCTGTTGTTGAGATTTAGATTACTGGTGTTGAGATTTGGATTACTGGCATTGGGAATTGGATTTCTGGTGTTGGGATTTGGATTCTATTGTTGGGATTTGGATTCTTTTGTTGGGATTTGGATTCTGTTGTTGGGATTTGGATTACTGGTGTTGGGATTTGGATTATGTTGTTGGGATTTGGATTCTATTGTTGGGATTTGGATTACTGGTGATGGGATTCGGATTCTGTTGTTGAGATTTGGATTCTGTTGTTGGGATTTTGATTCTGTTGTTGGGATTTGGATTCTGTTGTTGAGATTTGGATTTCTGGTGTTGGGATTTGGATTCTGTTGAGATTTGGATTACTGGTGTTGGGATTTGAATTCTGTTGTTGAGATGTGGATTCATTTGTTGGGATTTGGATTCTGTTGTTGGGATATGGATTTCTGGTGTTGGGATTTGGATTACTGGTGTTGGGATTTGGATTCTGTTGTTGGGATTTGGATTACTGGTGTTGGGATATGAATTCTGTTGTTGGGATTTGGATTCTATTGTTGGGATTTGGATTACTGGTGTTGGGATTCGGATTCTGTTGTTGAGATTTGGATTCTGTTGTTGGGATTTGGATTCTGTTGTTGAGATTTAGATTACTGGTGTTGAGATTTGGATTACTGGCATTGGGATTTGGATTTCTGGTGTTGGGATTTGGATTCTATTGTTGGGATTTGGATTACTGGTGTTGGGATTTGGAGTATGTTGTTGGGATTTGGATTCTATTGTTGGGATTTGGATTACTGGTGTTGGGATTAGGATTCTGTTGTTGAGATTTGGATTCTGTTGTTGGGATTTGGATTCTGTTGTTGGGATTTGGATTCTGTTGTTGAGATTTGGATTTCTGGTGTTGGGATTTGGATTACTGGTGTTGGGATTTGGATTCTGGTGTTGGGATTTTGATTACTGGTGTTGGGATTTGGATTACTGGTTTTGGGATTTGGATTACTGGTGTTGGGATTTGGATTACTGGTTTTGGGATTTGGATTACTGGTGTTTGGATTTGGATTACTGGTGTTGAGATTTGGATTACTGGTTTCGGGATTTGAATTATTGGTTTGGGGATTTGGATTACTGGTGTTGGGATTTTAATTAATGGTGTTGGGATTTGGATTCTGGTGTTGGGATTTGGATTACTGGTGTTGGGATTTGGATTACTGGTGTTGGGATTTGGATTTCTGGTGTTGGGATTTGGATTACTGGTGTTGGGATTTGGATTACTGGTGTTGGGTTTTGGATTGCTGGTGTTGGGATTTGGATTAGTCATGTTGGGATTAGGATTACTGGTGCTGGGAATTGGATTTCTGGTTTTGGGATTTGGATTACTGGTGTTGGGATTTGGATTACTGTTGTTGAGATTTGGATTTCTGGTGTTGGGATTTGGATTACTGGTGTTGCGATTTGGATTCTGTGGTTGGGATTTGGATTCTGTTGTTGGGATTTGGATTTCTGGTGTTGCGATTTGGATTACTGGTGTTGGGATTTGGATTCTGTTGTTGGGATTTTGATTCTGTTGTTGGGATTTGGATTACTGGTGTTGGGATTTGGATTCTGTTGTTGAGATTTGGATTACTGGTGTTGCGATTTGGATTCTGTTATTGAGATTTGGATTACTGGTGTTGGGATTTGGATTCTGTTGTTAAGATTTGGTTTCTGTTGTTGGGATTTGGATTACTGGTTTGGGATTTGGATTCTGTTGTTGGGATTTGGATTCTATTGTTGGGATTTGGATTACTGGTGTTGGGATACGGATTCTGTTGTTGAGGTTTGGATTCTCTTGTTGGGATTTGGATTCTGTTGTTGAGATTTAGATTACTGGTGTTGAGATTTGGATTACTGGCTTTGGGATTTTGATTTCTGGTGTTGGGATTTGCTTTCTATTGTTGGGATTTGGATTCTGTTGTTGGGATTTGGATTCTGTTGTTGGGATTTGGATTACTGGTGTTGGGATTTGGATTCTGTTGTTGAGATTTGGATTCTGTTGTTTGGATTTGGATTACTGGTGTTGGGATTTGGATTCTGTTGTTGAGATTTGGATTTCTGGTGTTGGGATTTGGATTACTGGTGTTGGGATTTGGATTCTGTTGTTGAGATTTGGATTCTGTTGTAGGGATTTTGATTCTGTTGTTGAGATTTGGATTACTGGTGTTGGGATTTGGATTCTATTGTTGGGATTTGGATTTCTGGTGTTGGGATTTGGATTACTGGTGTTGGGATTTGGATTCTGTTGTTGAGATTTGGATTCTGTTGTTGGGATTTGGATTACTGGTGTTGGGATTTGGATTCTGTTGTTGGGATTTGGATTCTGTTGTTGGGATTTGGATTCTGTTGTTGGCATTTGGATTACTGGTGTTGGGATTTGGATTCTGTTGTTGAGATTTGGTTACTGGTGTTGCGATTTGGATGTTGTTGTTGAGATTTGGATTACTGGAGTTGGGATTTGGATTCTGTTGTTGAGATTTGGATTGCTGGTGTTGGGACTTGGATTCTGTTGAGATTTCGATTCTATTGTTGGGATTCGGATTACTGGTGTTGGGATTTGGATTCTGTTGTTGAGATTTGGATTCTGCTGTTGCGATTTTGATTCTGTTGTTGAGATCACGATTACTGGTGTTGGGATTTGGATTCTATTGTTGGGATTTGGATTTCTGGTGTTGGGATTTGGATTACTTGTGTTGGGATTTGGATTCTGTTGTTGAGATTTGGATTCTGTTGTTGGGATTTGGATTACTGGTGTTGGGATTTGGATTCTGTTGTTGAGATTTGGATTCTGTTGTTGGGATTTGGATTCTGTTGTTGAGATTTAGATTACTGGTGTTGAGATTTGGATTACTGGCATTGGGATTTGGATTTCTGGTGTTGGGATTTGGATTCTATTGTTGGGATTTGGATTCTGTTGTTGGGATTTGGATTCTGTTGTTGGGATTTGGATTACTGGTGTTGGGATTTGGATTCTGTTGTTGAGATTTGGATTCTGTTGTTGGGATTTGGATTACTGCTGTTGGGATTTGGATTCTGTTGTTGAGATTTGGATTCTGTTGTTGGGATTTTGATTCGGTTGTTGAGATTTGGATTACTGGTGTTGGGATTTGGATTCTGTTGTTGGGATTTGGATTCTGGTGTTGGGATTTGGATTACTGGTGTTGGGATTTGGATTCTGTTGTTGAGATTTGGATTCTGTTGTTGGGATTTGGATTACTGGTGATGGGATTTGTATTCTGTTGTTGAGATTTGGATTTCTGGTGCTGGGATTTGGATTACTGTTGTTGGGATTTGGATTCTGTTGTTGGGATTTGGATTCTGTTGTTGGGATTTGGATTCTGTTGTTGGAATTTGGATTCTGTTGTTGGGATTTGGATTTCTGGTGTTGGGATTTGGATTACTGGTGTTGGGATTTGGATTCTGTTGTTGGAATTTGGATTCTGTTGTTGGGATTTGGATTACTGGTGTTGGGATTTGGATTCTGTTGTTGGGATTTGGATTCTATTGTTGGGATTTGGATTACTGGTGTTGGGATTCGGATTCTGTTGTTGAGATTTGGATTCTGTTGTTGTGATTTGGATTCTGTTGTTGAGATTTAGATTACTGGTGTTGAGATTTGGTTTACTGGCGTTGGGATTGTGATTTCTGGTGTTGGGATATGGATTCTATTTTTGGGATTTGGATTCTGTTGTTGGGATTTGGATTCTGTTGTTGGGATTTGGATTACTGGTGTTGGGATTTGGATTATGTTGTTGGGATTTGGATTTTATTGTTGGGATTTGGATTACTGGTGTTGGGAATCGGATTCTGTTGTTGAGATATGGATTCTGTTGTTGGGATTTGGATTCTGTTGTTGAGATTTTGATTACTGGTGTTGAGATTTGAATTACTGGCGTTGGGATTGTGATTTCTGGTGTTGGGATTTGGATTCTATTTTTGGGATTTGGATTCTGTTGTTGGGATTTGGACTCTGTTGTTGGGATTTGGATTCTGTTGTTGGGATTTGGATTACTGGTGTTGTGTTTTGGATTGCTGGTGTTGGGATTTGGATTAGTCATGTTGGGATTAGGATTACTGGTGCTGGGATTTGGATTTCTGGTGTTGGGATTTGGATTACTGGTGTTGGGATTTGGATTCTGGTGTTGGGATTTGGATTACTGGTGTTGGGATTTGGATTACTGGTGTTGGGATTTGGATTTCTGGTGTTGGGATTTGGATTACTGGTGTTGGGATTTGGATTTCTGGTGTTGGGATTTGGATTACTGGTGTTGGGATTTGGATTACTGGTGTTGGGTTTTGGATTGCTGGTGTTGGGATTTGGATTAGTCATGTTGGGATTTGGATTACTGGTGTTGAGATTTGGATTACTGGTGTTGCGTTTTGGATTGCTGGTGTTGGGATTTGGATTAGTCATGTTGGGATTAGGATTACTGGTGCTGGGATTTGGATTTCTGGTTTTGGGATTTGGATTACTGGTGTTGGGATTTGGATTACTGTTGTTGAGATTTGGATTTCTGGTGTTGGGATTTGGATTACTGGTGTTGCGATTTGGATTCTGTGGTTGGGATTTGGATTCTGTTGTTGGGATTTGGATTTCTGGTGTTGCGATTTGGATTACTGGTGTTGGGATTTGGATTCTGTTGTTGGGATTTTGATTCTGTTGTTGGGATTTGGATTACTGGTGTTGGGATTTGGATTCTGTTGTTGAGATTTGGATTACTGGTGTTGCGATTTGGATTCTGTTATTGAGATTTGGATTACTGGTGTTGGGATTTGGATTCTGTTGTTAAGATTTGGTTTCTGTTGTTGGGATTTGGATTACTGGTTTGGGATTTGGATTCTGTTGTTGGGATTTGGATTCTATTGTTGGGATTTGGATTACTGGTGTTGGGATACGGATTCTGTTGTTGAGGTTTGGATTACTGGTGTTGAGATTTGGATTACTGGCTTTGGGATTTTGATTTCTGGTGTTGGGATTTGCTTTCTATTGTTGGGATTTGGATTCTGTTGTTGGGATTTGGATTCTGTTGTTGGGATTTGGATTACTGGTGTTGGGATTTGGATTCTGTTGTTGAGATTTGGATTCTGTTGTTGGGATTTGGGTTACTGGTGTTGGGATTTGGATTCTGTTGTTGAGATTTGGATTTCTGGTGTTGGGATTAGGATTACTGGTGTTGGGATTTGGATTCTGTTGTTGAGATTTGGATTCTGTTGTCGGGATTTTGATTCTGTTGTTGAGATTTGGATTACTGGTGTTGGGATTTGGATTCTATTGTTGGGATTTGGATTTCTGGTGTTGGGATTTGGATTACTGGTGTTGGGATTTGGATTCTGTTGTTGAGATTTGGATTCTGTTGTTGGGATTTGGATTACTGGTGTTGGGATTTGGATTCTGTTGTTGAGATTTGGATTTCTGGTGTTGGGATTTGGATTACTGGTGTTGGGATTTGGATTCTGTTGTTGGGATTTGGATTCTGTTGTTGGGATTTGGATTACTGGTGTTGGGATTTGGATTCTGTTGTTGAGATTTGGTTACTGGTGTTGCGATTTGGATTTTGTTGTTGAGATTTGGATTACTGGAGTTGGGATTTGGATTCTGTTGTTGAGATTTGGATTACTGGTGTTGGGATTTGTATTCTGTTGAGATTTCGATTCTATTGTTGGGATTCGGATTACTGGTGTTGGTATTTGGATTCTGTTGTTGAGATTTGGATTCTGCTGTTGCGATTTTGATTCTGTTGTTGAGATCTCGATTACTGGTGTTGGGATTTGGATTCTATTGTTGGGATTTGGATTTCTGGTGTTGGGATTTGGATTCTGTTGTTGGGATTTGGAATACTGGTGTTGGGATTTGGATTCTGTTGTTGAGATTTGGATTCTGTTGTTGGGATTTGGATTCTGTTGTTGAGATTTCGATTACTGGTGTTGAGATTTGGATTACTGGCATTGGGATTTGGATTTCTGGTGTTGGGATTTGGATTCTATTGTTGGGATTTGGATTCTGTTGTTGGGATTTGGATTCTGTTGTTGGGATTTGGATTACTGGTGTTGGGATTTGGATTCTGTTGTTGAGATTTGGATTCTGTTGTTGGGATTTGGATTACTGCTGTTGGGATTTGGATTCTGTTGTTGAGATTTGGATTCTGTTGTTGGGATTTGGATTCTGGTGTTGGGATTTGGATTACTGGTGTTGGGATTTGGATTTCTGGTGTTGGGATTTGGATTACTGGTGTTGGGATTTGGATTCTGTTGTTGGAATTTGGATTCTGTTGTTGGGATTTGGATTACTGGTGTTGGGATTTGGATTCTGTTGTTGAGATTTGGATTCTGTTGTTGGGATTTGGATTACTGCTGTTGGGATTTGAATTACTGGTGTTGGGATTTGGATTCTGTTGTTGGGATTTGGATTCTGTTGTTGGAATTTGGATTCTGTTGTTGGGATTTGGATTTCTGGTGTTGGGATTTGGATTACTGGTGTTGGGATTTGGATTCTGTTGTTGGAATTTGGATTCTGTTGTTGGGATTTGGATTACTGGTGTTGGGATTTGGATTCTGTTGTTGGGATTTGGATTCTATTGTTGGGATTTGGATTACTGGTGTTGGGATTCGGATTCTGTTGTTGAGATTTGGATTCTGTTGTTGTGATTTGGATTCTGTTGTTGAGATTTAGATTACTGGTGTTGAGATTTGGATTACTGGCGTTGGGATTGTGATTTCTGGTGTTGGGATATGGATTCTATTTTTGGGATTTGGATTCTGTTGTTGGGATTTGGATTCTGTTGTTGGGATTTGGATTACTGGTGTTGGGATTTGGATTATGTTGTTGGGATTTGGATTTTATTGTTGGGATTTGGATTACTGGTGTTGGGAATCGGATTCTGTTGTTGAGATATGGATTCTGTTGTTGGGATTTGGATTCTGTTGTTGAGATTTTGATTACTGGTGTTGAGATTTGAATTACTGGTGTTGGGATTGTGATTTCTGGTGTTGGGATTTGGATTCTATTTTTGGGATTTGGATTCTGTTGTTGGGATTTGGACTCTGTTGGGATTTGGATTCTGTTGTTGGGATTTGGATTACTGGTGTTGGGTTTTGGATTGCTGGTGTTGGGATTTGGATTAGTCATGTTGGGATTAGGATTACTGGTGCTGGGATTTGGATTTCTGGTGTTGGGATTTGGATTACTGGTGTTGGGATTTGGATTCTGGTGTTGGGATTTGGATTACTGGTGTTGGGATTTGGATTACTGGTGTTGGGATTTGAATTTCTGGTGTTGGGATTTGGATTACTGGTGTTGAGATTTGGATTACTGGTGTTGCGTTTTGGATTGCTGGTGTTGGGATTTGGATTAGTCATGTTGGGATTAGGATTACTGGTGCTGGGATTTGGATTTCTGGTTTTGGGATTTGGATTACTGGTGTTGGGATTTGGATTACTGTTGTTGAGATTTGGATTTCTGGTGTTGGGATTTGGATTACTGGTGTTGCGATTTGGATTCTGTGGTTGGGATTTGGATTCTGTTGTTGGGATTTGGATTTCTGGTGTTGCGATTTGGATTACTGGTGTTGGGATTTGGATTCTGTTGTTGGGATTTTGATTCTGTTGTTGGGATTTGGATTACTGGTGTTGGGATTTGGATTCTGTTGTTGAGATTTGTATTCTGTTGTTGCGATTTGGATTCTGTTGTTGGGATTTGGATTACTGGTGTTGGGATTTGGATTCTGTTGTTGAGATTTGGATTCTGTTGTTGGGATTTGGATTACTGCTGTTGGGATTTGGATTCTGTTGTTGAGATTTGGATTCTGTTGTTGGGATTTTGATTCTGTTGTTGAGATTTGGATTACTGGTGTTGGGATTTGGATTCTGTTGTTGGGATTTGGATTCTGGTGTTGGGATTTGGATTACTGGTGTTGGGATTTGGATTCTGTTGTTGAGATTTGGATTCTGTTGTTGGGATTTGGATTACTGGTGATGGGATTTGTATTCTGTTGTTGAGATTTGGATTTCTGGTGCTGGGATTTGGATTACTGGTGTTGGGATTTGGATTCTGTTGTTGGGATTTGGATTCTGTTGTTGGGATTTGGATTCTGTTGTTGGAATTTGGATTCTGTTGTTGGGATTTGGATTTCTGGTGTTGGGATTTGGATTACTGGTGTTGGGATTTGGATTCTGTTGTTGGAATTTGGATTCTGTTGTTGGGATTTGGATTACTGGTGTTGGGATTTGGATTCTGTTGTTGGGATTTGGATTCTATTGTTGGGATTTGGATTACTGGTGTTGGGATTCGGATTCTTTTGTTGAGATTTGGATTCTGTTGTTGTGATTTGGATTCAGTTGTTGAGATTTAGATTACTGGTGTTGAGATTTGGATTACTGGCGTTGGGATTGTGATTTCTGGTGTTGGGATATGGATTCTATTTTTGGGATTTGGATTTTGTTGTTGGGATTTGGATTCTGTTGTTGGGATTTGGATTACTGGTGTTGGGATTTGGATTATGTTGTTGGGATTTGGATTTTATTGTTGGGATTTGGATTACTGGTGTTGGGAATCGGATTCTGTTGTTGAGATATGGATTCTGTTGTTGGGATTTGGATTCTGTTGTTGAGATTTTGATTACTGGTGTTGAGATTTGAATTACTGGCGTTGGGATTGTGATTTCTGGTGTTGGGATTTGGATTCTATTTTTGGGATTTGGATTCTGTTGTTGGGATTTGGACTCTGTTGTTGGGATTTGGATTCTGTTGTTGGGATTTGGATTACTGGTGTTGGGTTTTGGATTGCTGGTGTTGGGATTTGGATTAGTCATGTTGGGATTAGGATTACTGGTGCTGGGATTTGGATTTCTGGTGTTGGGATTTGGATTACTGGTGTTGGGATTTGGATTCTGGTGTTGGGATTTGGATTACTGGTGTTGGGATTTGGATTACTGGTGTTGGGATTTGGATTTCTGGTGTTGGGATTTGGATTACTGGTGTTGGGATTTGGATTACTGGTGTTGGGTTTTGGATTGCTGGTGTTGGGATTTGGATTAGTCTTGTTGGGATTAGGATTACTGGTGCTGGGATTTGGATTTCTGGTTTTGGTATTTGGATTACTGGTGTTGGGATTTGGATTACTGTTGTTGAGATTTGGATTTCTGGTGTTGGGATTTGGATTACTGGTGTTGCGGTTTGGATTCTGTGGTTGGGATTTGGATTCTGTTGTTGGGATTTGGATTTCTGGTGTTGCGATTTGGATTACTGGTGTTGGGATTTGGATTCTGTTGTTGGGATTTTGATTCTGTTGTTGGGATTTGGATTACTGGTGTTGGGATTTGGATTCTGTTGTTGAGATTTGGATTACTGGTGTTGCGATTTGGATTCTGTTATTGAGATTTGGATTACTGGTGTTGGGATTTGGATTCTGTTGTTAAGATTTGGTTTCTGTTGTTGGGATTTGGATTACTGGTTTGGGATTTGGATTCTGTTGTTGGGATTTGGATTCTATTGTTGGGATTTGGATTACTGGTGTTGGGATACGGATTCTGTTGTTGATGTTTGGATTCTCTTGTTGGGATTTGGATTACTGGTGTTGGGATTTGGATTCTGTTGTTGAGATTTGGATTTCTGGTGTTGGGATTTGGATTCTATTGTTGGGATTTGGATTACTGGTGTTGGGATTTGGATTCTATTGTTGGGATTTGGATTTCTGGTGTTGGGATTTGGATTACTGGTGTTGGGATTTGGATTCTGTTGTTGAGATTTGGATTCTGTTGTTGGGATTTGGATTACTGGTGTTGGGATTTGGATTCTGTTGTTGAGATTTGGATTTCTGGTGTTGGGATTTGGATTACTGGTGTTGGGATTTGGATTCTGTTGTTGGGATTTGGATTCTGTTGTTGGGATTTGGATTACTGGTGTTGGGATTTGGATTCTGTTGTTGAGATTTGGATTCTATTGTTGGGATTTGGATTACTGGTGTTTGGATTTGGATTCTGTTGTTGAGATTTGGATTCTGTTGTTGGGATTTGGATTCTGTTGTTGAGATTTGTATTTCTGGTGTTGTGATTTGGATTACTGGTGTTGGGATTTGGATTCTGTTGTTGGGATTTGGATTCTGTTGTTGGGATTTGGATTACTGGTGTTGGGATTTGGATTTCTGGTGTTGGGATTTGGATTACTGGTGTTGGGATTTGGAATACTGGTTTTGAGATTTGGATTACTGGTGTTGGGATTTGGATTCTGTTGTTGGGATTTGGATTCCGGTGTTGAGATTTTGATTTCTGGTGTTGAGATTTGGATTTCTGGTGTTGGGATTTGGATTACTGGTGTTGGGATTTGGATTTCTGGTTTTGGGATTTGGATTACTTGTGTTGGGATTTGGATTTCTGGTGTTGGGATTTGGATTCCGGTGTTGTGATTTAGATTTCTGGTGTTGGGATTTGGATTCCAGTGTTGAGATTTTGATTACTGGTGTTGGGATTTGGATTCTGTTGTTGGGATTTGGATTACTGATGTTGGGATTTGGATTCTGTTGTTGGGATTTGGATTCTGGTGTTGGGATTTGGATTACTGGTGTTGGGATTTGGATTCTGATATTGGGATTTTGATTACTGATGTTGGGATTTGGATTACTGGTGTGGAGATTTGGATTACTGGTGTTGGGATTTGGATTTCTGGTGTTGGGATTTGGATTACTGGTGTTGAGATTTGGATTACTGGTGTCGGGATTTGGATTACCGGTTTGGGGATTTGGATTACTGGTGTTGGGATTTGGATTACTGGTGTTGGGATTTGGATTACTTGTGTTGGGATTTGGATTTCTGATGTTGGGATTTGGATTACTGGTGTTGGGATTTGGATTACTGGTGTTGGGATTTGGATTACTGGTGTTGGGATTTGGATTTCTAGTGTTGGGATTTGTATTACTGGTGTTGAGATTTGGATTACTGTTGTTGAGATTTGGATTACTGGTGTTGGGATTTGGATAACTGGTGTTGGGATTTGGATTTCTGGTGTTGGGATTTGGATTACTGGTGTTGGGATTTGGATTACTGTTGTTGAGATTTGGATTACTGGTGTTGGGATTTGGATTACTGGTGTTGGGATTTGGATTACTGGTGTTGAGATTTGGATTACTGGTGTTGGGATTTGGATTACTGGTGTTGGGATTTGGATTTCTGGTGTTGGGATTTGGATTACTGGTGTTGGGATTTGGGTTACTGTTGTTGAGATTTGGATTACTGGTGTTGGGATTTGGATTACTGTTGTTGAGATTTGGATTACTGGTGTTGGGATTTTGATTACTGGTGTTGGGATTTGGATTACTGGTGTTGGGATTTGGATTTCTGGTGTTGGGATTTGGATTACTGGTGTTGGGATTTGGATTACTGTTGTTGAGATTTGGATTACTGGTGTTGGGATTTGGATGACTGGTGTTGGGATTTGGATTTCTTGTGTTGGGATTTGGATTACTGGTGTTGGGATTTGGATTACTGTTGTTGAGATTTGGATTACTGGTGTTGGGATTTTGATTACTGGTGTTGGGATTTGGATTTCTTGTGTTGGGATTTGGATTACTGGTGTTGGGATTTGGATTACTGGTGTTGGGATTTGGATTACTGGTGTGGGGATTTGGATTACTGGTGTTGGGATTTGGATTACTGGTGTTGGGATTTGGATTCTGTTGTTGCGATTTGGATTTCTGGTGTTGGGATTTGGATTACTGGTGTTGGGATTTGGATTCTGTTGTTGGGATTTGGAATCTGTTGTTGGGATTTGGATTACTGGTTTTGGGATTTGGGTTCTGTTGTTGGGATTTGGATTCTATTGTTGGGATTTGGATTACTGGTGTTTGGATTTGGATTCTGTTGTTGAAATTTGGATTCTGTTGTTGGGATTTGGATTCTGTTGTTGAGATTTGTATTTCTGGTGTTGGGATTTGGATTACTGGTGTTGGGATTTGGATTCTGTTGTTGGGATTTGGATTCTGTTGTTGGGATTTGGATTACTGGTGTTGGGATTTGGATTTCTGGTGTTGGGATTTGGATTACTGGTGTTGGGATTTGGATTACTGGTTTTGAGATTTGGATTACTGGTGTTGGGATTTGGATTCTGTTGTTGGGATTTGGATTCCGGTGTTGAGATTTTGATTTCTGGTGTTGGGATTTGGATTTCTGGTGTTGGGATTTGGATTACTGGTGTTGGGATTTGGATTTCTGGTTTTGGGATTTGGATTACTTGTGTTGGGATTTGGATTTCTGGTGTTGGGATTTGGATTCCGGTGTTGAGATTTAGATTTCTGGTGTTGGGATTTGGATTCCAGTGTTGAGATTTTGATTACTGGTGTTGGGATTTGGATTCTGTTGTTGGGATTTGGATTACTGATGTTGGGATTTGGATTCTGTTGTTGGGATTTGGATTCTGGTGTTGGGATTTGCATTACTGGTGTTGGGATTTGGATTCTGATATTGGGATTTTGATTACTGATGTTGGGATTTGGATTACTGGTGTGGAGATTTGGATTACTGGTGTTGGGATTTGGATTTCTGGTGTTGGGATTTGGATTACTGGTGTTGAGATTTGGATTACTGGTGTCGGGATTTGGATTACCGGTTTGGGGATTTGGATTGCTGGTGTTGGGATTTGGATTACTGGTGTTGGGATTTGGATTACTTGTGTTGGGATTTGGATTTCTGATGTTGGGATTTGGATTACTGGTGTTGGGATTTGGATTACTGGTGTTGGGATTTGTATTACTGGTGTTGGGATTTGGATTTCTAGTGTTGGGATTTGTATTACTGGTGTTGGGATTTGGATTACTGTTGTTGAGATTTGGATTACTGGTGTTGGGATTTGGATAACTGGTGTTGGGATTTGGATTTCTGGTGTTGGGATTTGGATTACTGGTGTTGGGATTTGGATTACTGTTGTTGAGATTTGGATTACTGGTGTTGGGATTTGGATTACTGGTGTTGGGATTTGGATTACTGGTGTTGAGATTTGGATTACTGGTGTTGGGATTTGGATTCTGTTGTTGAGATTTGGATTTCTGGTGTTGGGATTTGAATTAGTCATGTTGGGATTTGGATTACTGGTGTCGGGATTTGGATTTCTGGTGTTGGGATTTGGATTACTGGTGTTGGGATTTGGATTACTGTTGTTGAGATTTGGATTACTGGTGTTGGGATTTGGATTACTGGTGTTGGGATTTGGATTACTGGTGTTGGGATTTGGATTACTGTTGTTGGGATTTGGATTACTGGTGTTGAGATTTGGATTACTGGTGTTGGGATTTGGATTCTGTTGTTGAGATTTGGATTTCTGGTGTTGGGATTTGGATTACTCATGTTGGGATTTGGATTACTGGTGTTGGGATTTGGATTACTGGTGTTGGGGTTTGGATTACTCATGTTGGGATTTGGATTACTCATGTTGGGATTTGGATTACTGGTGTTGGGATTTGGATTACTGGTGTTGGGATTTCAATTTCTGGTGTTGGGATTTGGATTCCGGTGTTGAGATTTGGATTTCTGGTGTTGGGATTTGGATTACTTGTGTTGGGATTTGGATTACTCGTGTTGGGATTTGGATTACTCGTGTTGGGATTTGGATTCCGTTGTTGAGATTTGGATTTCTGGTGTTGGGATTTGGATTCTGTTGTTGAGATTAGGATTCTGTTGTTGGGATTTGGATTCTGTTGTTGGGATTTGGATTACTGGTGTAGGGATTTCAATTTCTGGTGTTGAGTTTTGGATTCCGGTGTTGTGATTTGGATTTCCAGTGTTGGGAATTTGAATTTCCTGTGTTGGGGATTTGGATTCCGGTGTTGGGAATTTGAATTTCCGGTGTTGGGAATTTGAATTTCCGGTGTACATTGAGAGCTTGTAACTTTTTTATATAGAGGATTTGAATTTTTGCTGTTGGTGGTTTGGGACTTTTGTAACTAGGCATTCAATTGTTTTGCATGTGGCAGTTTGATTGCTTTCATACATGAGTATTCATGGGAACAGCACATATTGTGACAACACTCACAAATCCTTTGGTTTTTGGAAGTATTTTGTTTGTGTTTGCAAGTCACATGGGCAGCTTTAAAACTGTGTTTAAATTTCTCATGTGAATTGTGAATGTCAGTAAAATAAAGTGCAAAAACCACGAGACTCACACGTAAATCACAAATGCCGGCAGCGTTGCTGAGTCATGAATTGTTTCATGTAATAATAGTGTTTCAAAGTATAGGGCCGGATATTCCAACCCCCACGGGTGGGTACGAGGTATGTATGCACCCATAGGGGCCTCGCAAGTGTCGGTTTCAGGCATGTGAAGCGCAAGCGCTGAAAACCGGCACTTCCGATCTGTCAAGAATCCTCTTGACAGATCCTCCGCCTGCCCGGGAGAAGGGCCTCCGTGGGTGGAGAGTTCTGCTTTCTGCACAACCTCCGCCCGCTGAAAACCTTTAAAAATCTTACGCCTGGTAAAAGCAGGCGTAAGGCCTGCTTTTACAGGCATAAGAGTTTTAAAAAATTAAAAAATAATATTTTTTCACTCATTTTTAATTTAAAAATACTTTTAAAAAGGTAAGTTTATTTTTAGCCCCGTAAAAAACTTTATTTTTTCAAAATATTTAATTTTTGTTTAAAATATTTAATTTAATTTAATGTAATGTTAACTCATTTTAAATACATGATTTTAAAAAATGTATTTAATGTTTAGCTGTGTTTTTAAATGTGATCCCCATTCATACTTTTGACAGATCTGTGTGTAGAGACCTGTCTAAAGTGTGATGGGGCAGTCCCTTCTTTGATTGGTTCCCCATGGCCCACGTGATCCCAGGGACGCTAGCAAACCGCCTGTGCCCCTGGGATACCTGGGCCTCTGCGCGCGGACCAGGGGAGGCCCAGGCCGGAAGTCTCGGGGCCTACGGAGCCAGCAGGTAAGTGCGTAGATTTGTCCCGATCGGAGGCATCCGCACGCAGGAAGCCTCCTATTGGAAAATCCGGCCCTATGAATTATCGGGTTATTATCTGATTATTGTTAAATCATATGCGGCTCACTCACTAATTGTGGCACGTAGATCATAGGAACATAAGAACAGGAGGAGACCATTCAGCCCCTCAAGCCTGTTCCACCATTCAATTAGATCATGGCTGATCTGTACCTCAATCCTATTTACCCACCTTTGACCCATATCCTAACCCTAAATCTAACCCAAAACCTTGGATCCAGTTCCAAACCCATACCTAACCCCAACCCTACTCCAAAATGTTGGATACCCCTGCAATAAAACATTATATAAGCCCTGTTCTAATTAATAACATGCTACTTGCACTGACAGCAATCACATGGAGTTGATTTCTATCCTATCATCCGATTGAAGTGACTGTGCAGGGAAGTTGTTTTCCGAATATAAAGAAACTATAAATGCTGGAAATCAGAAATAAAAGCTGAAAATGGGTGGCAGTGCACAACAGGTCTGTCAGTGCCTGAAAAGACAGATTAATTTATCGGGGGAGGGCCCTTCGTGGAATCTTTGAAGGGTCCACCCATGAAATGTTGACCTGTCTTTTTACGGATCCTGACGGACCTGCTGTGTACTTCCAGCACTTTCTGTTTTTAACTCATTTCACTGTCATCTTACAATTATAGAGCTCCACACTGCACTCAGATCGAACCTAGAGAAAAGCCAGCACGAAAAACAGGCACGATCGGCTGTTGGACTTTCTCAAACTGACCCGTTTCCAAGGAAACAGTTACAGGAGCTGAAGTTGAAAGTGACGAAGGGCTGAATGTTAATTTAATTTAGGCATTTCAAAACTGGAAGATGAAAGCAGACGGGCTTCTGGTTGTTAGGTAGATTTTAGGTACATCGGTGCAGATTTTGCAAATCAGCTCTCCCAGTATAGAGCTGCGGGCATCAGGAACACATATCGGAAATTCTGACATGTAGGTCAGCGGAGCTGGCGTGACTTTCCGTCAAACCGTTTGGGCCGAACTGAACCCCGGACCAGAATTTCCAATACATGTCAATTACAGGTACTCACTGTTTAAAATCGCAGTTGTGTTACTGTTTATTAACGTTCAATATTTTGAGAGATTAGAACCCTATTTTGTACCCCTGAGGTACTAACTGAGTGGTGTTATTTCACCCCCCCCCCAATCCCCCAGTGTGAACATCACAGTTTCTCTGTGTTTTAAAATTGAGCATCGGACCTGTGTGGGAGCAGTGAGGAGCGGCGGCAGTTAAAACCAGCGGCGGCAGTGAACGAGGCCGACCAGAGCATCGGACCTGTGTGGGAGCAGTGAGGAGCGGCGGCCGTTAAAACCGGCGGTGTAGTGTATGTAACCGTTCCACCTTTAAGAGAACTATTTTAAGGGTTGCACTACTTTATCTTGGCTGCTGTATACTGTAATACCGGTGGTGACCACACCGGTATATAAGTGCTGTGTAATGATTTATTGGGCAGTTCCGCCCTGACCTTCAACTAGTAAAGACCTGTTAAAGTTTACTCTTGTGGTCTGTGTAGTAATTCTCAATATAACACACACACTTAACAGTGGCGACGAGTACGATCTTACCCTGCGGCAGAGATACATCCAAGGCAGTTTAACGGGCGTCGAGAGGAGGCATCCGCCCTCATCATTCTGCTGAGAAAAGACTCGGGTCTGCAGAGCAAAGGAAGAATTCTGACACGAAGCCTTCCATCAGCAACAGGCAGTGATCATCCCTTCTATCACGGTGGTGGGTAAGCCGATCAGCGACGAGCAGCAAGTCGGCCACGTTGACTGTGAGTAGGGGAGAAAATAAAAAAAAACAGAGGATATAAGGGCGGAGAACTCGACCACGGCCAGGGAAAGGAGCCGGACAGAAGTCGGGGCCAGAGGCGCTGAGACTGGGGCAGCGTAAGGCACGGAAGCCGCGGTGAATGCAAACGCAGCCGGTGCGAAAGACCGGGCTGCAAGCGGGCTGGGAGGTGCAACAGCGTCGAGAGAGAGCTCAACCGCGACCGGTGAAAAGGGCCGGGCAGCCACCGAGGCTGCGAGGCACAGTGACCGGGTCAGCGTAAGGCGCGGGAGAAAATGTTTTTAAAAACGCGGAGAACTCAGCCGCAGCCGGGGGGAGAAAGGACCGGACTGCAGGAGGGGCTGGGAGGCACGATTTGAAAACCGCTGGGGGAGGGCGAACGCAGCAAATCGGCAATCGCCATTACAGCCAGCGGGGGAGAAAAGCAAACGCGGGAAGCCGCCATTTTCGGAGGCGGGGGAAGAAGACAAGCGCGGGAAACCGCCATTTTGTAAAAAAAATATAATAATTCTTTTGTTTCTCAAGAAGATCGCGAGGATGCCTAAGCGTGGTAACATCAACGATTTCGATCCCAATGTTGACGATTGGGCCACGTATGTAGAACGCATAGAGATATATTGTAAGGCAATTAAAATATCAGATGAAGATAAAGCACTAACCTTACTAAACTCAATGGGTGCGAAGACATACGGGCTATTGAAGCATCTTCTACCACCAGCTAAACCGGCGGATCAGACTTTCGCTAATATTGTTGCTGTCCTGAAGAATCATTTGAACCCCACACCGCTGATGTTAGCGGAACGATTTAAATTTTATGCGAGAACGCAACTGAAAGAGGAAAGCAACGCAGAGTATTTAATTGAACTGCGCAAGCTAGCGAAATACTGTCAGTTTGGGGAAAGCCTGACAGAGGCACTGAGAGACAAATTCGTGTGTGGATTGTCGAAAGAAGGAACACAAAAGCAGTTGCTTGAAGAGAATGATCTTACACTTGATAAGGCTGTCACTATTGCAGCATCACACGAAGCCGCAGCGAGAGGCACCGCGGAAATGCAGCTGAAGGCAGCGGTACTCAGCGTAGATCAAATTGGCTTCGGGTACAACAAAATGTTATCGTTGTGGGAAGACAACACACGATCAGAACCAATGCCGGTTTAAAAACCAGGAATGTAGAAAATGTGGCAAGCTTGGTCACATAGCTAAAGTATGCCGGTCAGGAAAGAAGACCAGCAACAAAAAGTCACCACAGGAAAAGTGCAGAAAGGTGGCTGAGAAGAGTTCGGATGAACAGAATTCGGATTCAGACTCCAACAGCAAGGAACTGGGCAGTCTGAGAATTCACAACGTGAGTAAGGAAGCTGACCGACACACTATCTGGGTCACACTGCAGATAGCAGGAGTCCAAGTGAAGATGGAATTGGACACCGGATCGGCATTGACGGTCATGAATAAGCAAGATTACAAAAAGTTATTCAAACATATTCCCCTACGGGATACGGAGATAGTATTGCAGACATACACGGGGCAAAAAGTATACCCCATCGGAAAGATAAAAGTCAAGGTGATACACAAGGGCAAAGAACACCAAGGAATGGACTTATATGTACTACCTGAGGGAGGTCCACCACTTCTGGGACGGGAGTGGATCAGGAAAATAAATATGGACTGGCACTCCCTAAACGCAATAACGGTAGATTCCGGAAAAATAGATGTCAAACCTGAACGATTGTCCAGAATATTGGATGAGGCTAAGGAGGTGTTCCAACAGGGACTGGGAACACTGAGAGGAATTAAGGCAAAAATCAAGATTGCAGAACATGCAAACCCAAAATTTTTCAAAGCCAGACCGGTACCGTATGCGATACGACCTGCTGTGGAAGCTGAGCTGGAAGGGCTGGAACGTTCAGGAGTACTGTCTAAGGTGGACTGGAGTGAGTGGGTCACGCCCATTGTTCCCGTCATGAAGCGTTCATCGAGTAACAAGCCAGGGGAACCGGGGAAGGTCCGCATCTGTGGAGACTTCAAGATCACAGTTAATCCGGTGCTTCACATGGTGCAATATCCGCTTCTGCGGATTGAGGATATCTTTGCTTCATTGTCTGGCGGGAAACGCTTCACCAAGATAGACCTGGCGCAAGCGTACTTACAGATGGAAGTTGAGGAAGAGTCGCGCCAGTATCTCACAATCAGCACGCACAGAGGCTTGTATCGATATAATAGACTGGTTTTTGGAGTGGCTTCGGCTCCGGCAATTTGGCAGAGGGCTATGGAGCAGGTATTACAGGGAATTCCAAGCACTCAATGTTACTTGGACGATATCCTGATTACAGGAGATGACGATGAGGAACACCTTGAAAATTTGAAACTGGTGCTCACCAGGTTGAAGGAATATGGTCTTCGAGTTAATCGCCAGAAATGTGAGTTCTTTCAGAAACGGATCTCGTACTGTGGTCATGTCATTGACCAGGAGGGGCTGCACAAGTCACCAGACAAGATCGAAGCTGTTGTGAAGGCTCCCGCTCTGGAAAATGTATCCCAGTTGAGATCGTTCCTAGGGTTGATTAACTATTACCATAAGTTTCTGCCAAATCTATCCACGGTGCTGCACCCGCTGAATGCTCTTTTGCAGAAAGAAGTACCATAGAAGTGGAGTGAGGACTGTAAGAAGGCCTTTCGCAAAAGCAAGACATTGATCACCTCAGAGGAAGTGTTGGCTCACTTCAACCCAACGCTACCTATTTGTTTAGCTTGTGATGCTTCTCCTTATGGTATTGGAGCAGTACTCTCACACAAGTTGCCAAATGGCTCGGAAAGGCCAGTCGCATTTGCATCCAGATCATTGACCTCCGCTGAGCGCAACTATGCTCAGATAGATAGGGAGGCTCTCAGCCTGGTGTGGGGAGTAAAGAAGTTTAATCATTACCTGCAGGGCCAGAAGTTTACACTGCTGACAGACCACCAGCCGTTGGTATCCATATTCAACCCTAAAAAGGGCGTTTCCATTATGACAGCACAAAGGCTACAGAGGTGGTCCCTTTTCCTAGGGGCACACCAATATGGCATAGAATACAAAGGATCAAAACAGCATGGGAATGCTGACGGTTTATCGCGCCTACCGTTGCCAATGGTAGAAGAGGCGCCTACAGTGGACCCAGTGGAGTTGTTCCACTCAACCATAGTGGAATGTCTACCAGTAACAAATTCTACGATCGAAAAGGAAACAAGAAATGACCCGACTCTCTCACGAGTCTACGATTTAATGGTGAAGGGATGGCCAGCACATGGCAAACCACTGTTGCCAGCATTTTTGCAAAGAAGAGAACAGCTGTCAGTGTGCCGAGGAACTTTGATGTGTGGATCCAGAGTGGTGATTCCACCCAAACTCCAGCAAAAAGTGCTAAAGGAGCTTCACGAGGGGCATCTGGGTGGAGTGAAAATGAAGAACCTAGCCAGAGCGTTCGTGTGGTGGCCAGGTATCGATGGAGACATCGAAGAAATGACCAAGAGCTGTTTAGGATGCCAGAAGGTCCAAAACGCCCCACCACAAGCTCCTCTGCATCCATGGGAGTGGCCCTCATCTCCATGGCAAAGGGTACATATCGACTTTGCTGGTCCATTTATGGACTCAATGTTCTTAATCGCGGTGGATGTACACTCCAAGTGGCCGGAGGTAATAAAGATGTCCTCCACCACCACGGAAAAAACCATTACAGTATTAAGGACCATATTTGCCAGGAATGGGCTGCCGGAACAGATCTGTTCTGATAATGGACCGCAATTTGTGTCCGAAGAATTCAGGAAGTTCTTAAAAAACAATGGGGTTAAGCACTACACGTCCGCCCCATACCATCCCGCCACCAATGGATTAGCTGAAAGGTTTGTCCAGACCTTCAAGAAGGCCATAAAGGCCATGGGTAATGAAGACATAAATCTACAACATAAGGTAGATAACTTCTTGTTGGCATACAGGAATGCAACACATGCGGTCACAAACCAAACTCCCGCCATGATGTTTTTCAATAGAAGACTAAGATGCCGGCTGGATTTGATCAAGCCAAACATCAGAAGGGACGTAGAGAACCGGCAATTTCAAGGCATGAATGAAAGGCCAACTAGAACCGTCCAGATAGGTCAACAAGTTTTGGCCCGGGACTACCGTACCGAGAAATGGCAGCCTGGAACTATTTGCACACGACTAGGACCGTTGATGTATACCGTGGACATTGGTGAAAGCATAATAAGGCGCCATGCTGACCAGATCATAGCGTCATCCGAAAAGGGACAACCTACACCACAACTCTATATGCCTAATGATGAAGCAGAGATACCCATAGTATCTACCTCCGATCCGGTGATACTGGAATCAGATGAACCCAACACTGACATTCAAGCCGAATCGACCTTGCCAAAAGAACCTACTACACCACCGAAAACTACTACACCACCGAGGCGTTATCCGGACCGAGTCAGGAAGCCTCCAGAGAGACTGAATCTGTGAACTGTTTGTACATTAAGTTGTGTATATATGTTATGATGTTATGTTTAATGGGAATATATACTGTTAACCTAAAAAGGGAGGATTGTAGTGTATGTAACCGTTCCACCTTTAAGAGAACTATTTTAAGGGTTGCACTACTTTATCTTGGCTGCTGTATACTGTAATACCGGTGGTGACCACACCGGTATATAAGTGCTGTGTAATGATTTATTGGGCAGTTCCGCCTGACCTTCAACTAGTAAAGACCTGTTAAAGTTTACTCTTGTGGCCTGTGTAGTAATTCTCAATATAACACACAGACTTAACAGGCGGCAGCAGTGAACAAGGCCGACCAGAGCATCAGACCTGTGTGGGAGCAGTGAGGAGCGGCGGCAGCAGTGAACGAGGCCGACCAGAGCATCGGACCTGTGTGGGAGTAGTGAGGAGCGGCGGCCGTTAAAACCAGCAGCAGCAGTGAACGAGGCCGACCAGAGCATCGGACCTGTGTGGGAGCAGTGAGGAGCGGCAGCAGTTGAAACCAGCGGCAGCAGTGAACGAGGCCGATCAGAGCATCGGACCTGTGTGGGAGCAGTCAGGAGCGGCGGCCGTTAAAACTGGCGGCAGCAGTGAACGAGGCCGACCAGAGCATCGGACCTGTGTGGGAGCAGTGAGGAGCGGCGGCCGTTAAAACCGGCGGCAGCAGTGAACGAGGCCGACCAGAGCATCGGACCTGTGTGGGAGCAGTGAGCAGCGGCGGCAGTGAATGAGGCCGACCAGAGCATCGGACCTGTGTGGGAGCAGTGAGGAGCGGCGGCCGTTAAAACCGGCGGCAGCAGTGAACGAGGCCGACCAGAGCATCGGACCTGTGTGGGAGCAGTGAGGAGCGGCGGCCGTTAAAACCGGCGGCAGCAGTGAACGAGGCCGACCAGAGCATCGGACCTGTGTGGGAGCAGTGAGGAGCGGCGGCCATTAAAACCAGCGGCAGCAGTGAACGAGGCCGACCAGAGCATCGGACCTGTGTGGGAGCAGTGAGGAGCGGCGGCCGTTAAAACCGGCGGCAGCAGTGAACGAGGCCGACCAGAGCATCGGACCTGTGTGGGAGCAGTGAGGAGTGGCGGCCGTTAAAACCGGCGGCAGCAGTGAACAAGGCCCGACCAATTCAACAGCGGGGGAGAGAGGTAAAAAGTAATCAAAGTGTGACGTCACCAGGAAGCAGGTAAGTGATTGGTTGGTTAGTATTTCTCTCTTTTTTAAACTTTAACTCTGTGGTTTATAGTTACTAAGGTCTCTCTGGTGTAGCGGGGACTGTTGGTAAACCAGTTAACTGAAGTGTAATTAGTGGGATTGATTGATTTAATTTAAATTCAATTAATTAAAGGGTAAGTCATGGCAGGACAGCCGGGCCACATGATATGCTCCTCCTGTGATATGTGGGAAATCAGGGACACTTCCTGTGTCCCTGACAACTACATGTGCAAGAAGTGCATCCAGCTGCAGCTACTGACAGACCGCATTGCGGCACTGGAGCTGCGATTGGATGCATACTGGAGTGTTCACGATGCTCAGGACAGCATGAATAGCACGTTTACGGAGTTGGACACACCGCAGGTAGAGGTTGGACAGGAAGAAAGGAAACGGGTGACCAACAGGCAGAGTACTAGATGCAGGCAGGTAGTGCAGGGCTCCCCTGTGGCCATCCCCCTCTCCAACAGATACACCACTTTGGGTACTGTTGGGGGGGATGGCTTATCAGAGGAAGGCAGCAGCAGCCAACTTCCTGGCACCAGGGGTGGCTCTGCTGCACAGAATGGGAGGAAAAAGAGGGGTAGAGCTATAGTAATAGGGGATTCTATTGTAAGGGGAATAGATAAGCGTTTCTGCGGCCGCAAACGAGACTCCAGGATGGTGTGTTGCCTCCCTGGTGCAAGGGTCAAGGATGTCTCCGAGCGGCTGCAGAACATCTTGGAAGGGGAGGGTGAACAGCCAGTTGTTGTGGTGCATATAGGCACCAACAATATAGGTAAAAAGCGGGATGAGGTCCTAAAAGCGGAATATAGGGAGTTAGGAGATAAATTAAAAAACAGGACCTCAAAGGTAGTAATCTCAGGATTGCTACCAGTGCCACGTGCTAATCAGAGTAGAAATAGAAGGATATTTCAGATGAATACGTGGCTAGAGGAATGGTGCCAGGGGGAGGGATTCAAGTTCCTGGGACATTGGAACCGGTTCTGGGGGAGGTGGGACCAGTTCAAACCGGATGGTTTGCACCTGGGCAGGGCTGGAACCGATGTCCTAGGGGGAGTGTTTGCTAGTGCTGTGGGGGAGGGTTTAAACTAAAATGGCAGGGGGTTGGGAACCTGAGCAGGGAGACAGAGGAAAGGGAAACAAGGATAAAAGCAAAAGATGGGAAGGAGAAAAGCAAAAGTGGCAGTCAGAGAAATCAATGGTTTAAATCAAACATGGCCACAGTAAATAATAATTCTAATAGGTCTAAGAGCATTAAAAAAACAAGCCTGAAGGCTTTGTGTCTTATGCGAGGAGCATTTGTAATAAGGTGGATGAATTGGCTGTGCAAATAGAGGTAAATGAATACGATTTGGTTGGGATTACGGAAACGTGGCTCAAGGATGGCCAAGGCTGGGAACTCAACATCCAGGGGTATTCGATATTCAGGAAAGATAGGCAAAAAGGAAAGGGAGGTGGGGTAGCATTACTGGTTAAAGAAGGGATTAACACAATTGTAATGAAGGATATTAGCTCTGATGATGTGGAATCTGTATGGGTAGAATTGAGAAATACTAAGGGGAAAAAAATGTTAGTGGGAGTGGTATATAGACCTCCAAACAGTAAGGCGGAGGTTGGGGATGGCATTAAAAGGGAAATTAAAGAAGCGTGCAATAAGGGCACAGCAGCCATCATGGGTGACTTTAATCTACATATAGATTGGGCCAACCAAATTAGTAACAATACTGTGGAGGAGGAATCCCTGGAGTGTTTACGGGATGGTTTCCTGGACCAATATGTCGAGGAACCAACCAGAGATCAGGCCATCTTAGATTGGGTATTATGTAAGGAGAAAGGATTAATTAAGCAATCTTGTTGTACGAGGCGCCTTGGGTTGGAGCGATCATAATATGATCGAATTCTTCATTAAGATGGAGAATGAAGTAGTTGACTCAGAGACTAGGGTCCTCAATTTAAATAAAGGAAACTACGATGGTCTGAGGAGCGAGTTGGGTAGGATTGATTGGGGAATGGCACTCAAAGGGTTGATGGTGGATAGGCAATGGCAAACATTCAAAGACCGAATGGATGAGCTACAGAATTTGTTCATCCCAGTTTGGCATAAAAATAAAACAACAAAGGTGACTCAACCGTGGCTAACAAGGGAAATTAGGGCCAGCATAAGATCCAAGGAGAGGACATATAAATTGGCCAGAAAAAGCAATAATCCTGAGGATTGGGAACAGTTTAGGATTCAACAAAGGAGGACAAAGGGATTAATTAAGAAAGGGAAAATAGAATATGAGAGTAAGCTTTCAGGGAACATAAAAACTGACAGTAAAAGCTTTTATAGATATGTGAAGAGAAAAAGATTGGTGAAGTCAAGCGTATGTCCCTTGCAGTCAGAATCAGGGGAATTTATAATGGGGAACAAAGAAATGGCAGACCAACTAAATACATATTTTGGTTCTGTCTTCACAAAGGAGGACACAAACAACCTCCCAGAGATGCCGGGGAACATAGGGTCGGATGAAAGGGTGGAACTGAAAGAAATCAGTATTTGTAGGGAAATGGTGTTAGGAAAATTGCTGGGACTGAAGGCCGATAAATCCCCAGGGCCTGATAATCTACATCCCAGGGCACTTAAGGAAGTGGCCCTAGAAATAGTAGATGCATTGCTGGTCATCTTTCAGAACTCAATAGACTCTGGAACAGTACCCATGGATTGGAGGGTAGCTAATGTTACCCCACTATTCAAAAAAGGTGGTAGAGAAAAAGCGGGGAATTATAGACCGGTAAGCCTGACATCGGTAGTGGGGAAAATGCTAGAGTCCATTATAAAAGATGTAATAGCAGAGTACTTGGAAAGCAGTGACAGGATCGGACAAAGTCAACATGGATTTACAAAAGGTAAATCATGCTTGACTAATATACTGGAATTTTTTGAGGATGTAGCTGGTAAAATAGATAAGGGAGAACCAGTGGATGTGGTGTATTTGGACTTTCAAAAGGCTTTCGATAAGGTCCCACATAAGAGATTAGCCTGCAAAATTAAGGCACATGGGATTGGGGGCAAGGTATTGACTTGGATAGAGAACTGGTTGGCGGACAGAAAGCAAAGAGTTGGAATAAACGGGTCGTTTTCCAAGTGGCAGGTAGTGACTAGTGGAGTACCGCAAGGATCGGTCCTAGGACCCCAGCTGTTCACAATATATATTAATGATCTGGACGAGGGAATTGGATGTAATATCTCCAAATTTGCAGACGACACAAAGCTGGGTGGGAGGGTATGCTGTGAGGAGGATGTCGTGAAACTCCAGTACGATTTGGACGGGTTGGGTGATTGGGCAGAAACATGGCACATGCACTATAATGTGGATAAATGTGAGGTTATCCACTTTGGTGGCAAAAACAGGAAGGCAGATTATTATTTGAATGGCAATAGATTGGGAGAAGGGGAAGTGCAAAGAGACCTGGGTGTTCTTGTGCACCAGTCGCTGAAGGTAAGCATGCAGGTGCAGCAGGCGGTTAAGAAGGCAAATGGTATGTTGGCCTTCGTAGCAAGAGGGTCCAAGTACAGGAACAAGGGTGTCTTGCTACAGTTGTACAGGGCCTTGGTGAGACCGCACCTTGAGTATTGTGTGCAGTTTTGGTCGCCTTACCTGAGGAAGGACGTTCTTGCCATGGAAGGAGTGCAGCGAAGATTCACCAGGCTGATACCTGGGATGGCAGGAATGACGTATGAGGAGAGATTGTGTCGATTGGGCTTATACTCACTGGAGTTTAGAAGATTGAGAGGGGATCTCATCGAAACCTATAAAATTCTGTCAGACCTGGACAGACTAGATGCAGGAAGGATGTTTCTGATGGCTGGGGAGTCCAGAACCAGGGGTCATAGTCTAAGGATAATGGCCTAGAAATTCAGTAAGGCCCTGCCAGGTCTTTAGCGCCCAAAATTTAGCGCTCGCCCGGATTCCCGTAGCGCCCGCCTGAAATTCAGTTGCGACGGGCCAAGACGGAGGAGGGCGCTATTGCAGGGTTTGGCCGCCTCGCTTGGGGCGATGAATGTCTATTTCAGGCGTCCAGCTGCCGCTGCGCCACCCGATGCGGTGCGGCAGGCTGGGGTACTGCAGGCCTCCTCCTTCTCTTAAGGAGGAGCTGCCTGCAGCCGTGAGATCACCGCTGGATTCCCCCGGCAAATGAGCCCGGCACCACGGAGAAGTGCCGGGCTCGCGGGAGTCAGACAGCAATGCCGCGGGGGGGTGGTGCAGGAGTCCGGGGAGGGAGGTGCGGCCATGCGGCCATGCGGCCGCCGGGAAAGCGGCCGGCCGCCCCTCCACCTTTATGCGCCGGCCTCTCGGAGCTGCAAGGCCCCGTTTTTCAAACGTTGTTTGCGACCGCTGCGGGCGAGGCGGCCGCAACTGAATTTGGCCTTTGGCACGGAATCGCGTTGGAACCGGGGCGTTGCGCACACCGATGACGTCATCGGTGCCGGCGCAGCGCTACCGGCTAACGCTGCTGTTAGGGACCAACTTAATTTCGGGCACTAAGAAACTTCCGGCGCAACCCACTCTTTCGCCCCTAAGTGGGCACAAACGCGACTGAATTTCTAGGCCAATGGGTAAGCCATTTAGGACTGAAATGAGGAGGAATTTCTTCACCCAGAGAGTGGTGAACCTGTGGAATTCTCTGCCACAGAGGGCGGTGGAGGCCAGTTCATTAAATATATTCAAGAAAGAGTTGGATATATTTCTTAAGGCTAAAGGGATCAAGGGATATGGGGAGAAGGCAGGGACAGGGTACTGAATTTGGATGATCAGCCATGATCTCATTGAATGGCGGAGCAGGCTCGAAGGGCCGAATGGCCTACTCCTGCTCCTAAGTTTCTATGTTTCCATGTTTATTAATTTATTCCGCCCGTTATGGCTCTCACTGTGGTATGCAATCCTCCGGTGCCTCATTTAAGGGGTTATTATCTTTAGAATTCTCCACCCCAGGGGGCTGTGGATGCTCAGTTGTTGAGTATATTCAAGACAGAGATGATAGATTTTTGGACACTAAGGGAATCGAGGGATATGTGACACAGCGGGAAAGTGGAGTTGAGGTGGAAGATCAGCCATGATCTTATTGAATGGTGGAGTAAGCTCCAAGGGCCATATGGCCCACTCCTGCTCCTATTTCTTATTGTTCTTGGGTGATCTTAGACAATGGGTGTTGGCAGGCTATTTGAAACTTCACATGGGGAAACTTCACAATCACACCAATCCTGCCCATACCTAGTGTGTACGCATGCACACTTCTAGGCAGGGATTACTGAAGAATGGTCAGGTGCGGGACCATCCACAGGTTTGTCATCTCCCTGGCTCAGAGGTGCTGAAGTCTTCCTAATCTGTACATTCTATGTCATGCACTTCCCATCCTCAGTGTATTAGTGCAGTGTCCCACGTGTGAAGAATGGCCACTTGGGGCTTGTACCGAAGAGTTGCTGGAATGCGGCGGTTCAAGAAGAAGGCTCACCAGTGGTCCACCACCTTCACAAGGGCAACTAGGGATGGGCAATAAATGATGGCGTTGCCAGCGATGGCCACATCCCGAGAATGAATTTTTAAAATCATACCCCCAACATGAGTGGTGCCTTCAAGAGAGTAGGAAATAAAAGGGGGAGAAAGTTGAGAGGAGGACCATTGTTGGAAGGCTATTACAGTGACTTTCAAATCATGCAGATACCCGTGTCAAACTCTTTTCTTTCAGGACTTTATTCCCATTGGTGATAAAATTAATAATTTTCTGCTCCTGTCCATTTATTTTCTGTTTGTTTGCTGAGGTATGGTTGCACGGGCATTTGTGCCCTATGGTATTCCATTCTAATGTCCATCATTAATGTAAGAAACTTGACAGTAAGTGTTAACAGACAGCTGCACCCAGTCCTATTCTCACCCGAAGCCCACATCGCACATTGTCATCAAGGGCTGCCAGATAGTGACTGGGAGCAGGAACCCTAGACAATTTCCCCTCAGGCACAGCAGCCAATTGTGACCCTACTGCCTCCCCACCTCCTAAACAGATTGACACCTTCATTGTGTACAGTTCTATGGGCAGCAATTGCCTGCTAATACCTCACCAAAATTGGCGATTATTCATGTGGTAGCCGTGACAACGAGCATTGTCTGGGTATCCAACTGCAGAGGACCTCACAGCCAAGCCTGAACCTGTCCTCACCCACCAATTTTCCCTTCCCTAATTTAAGGAACCTGTACCCAGTTATAGCTCCCCTACCACTTTCCTGAGAGACAACCATGAATAGAAAGTCGGGGGAGGCAATGATGTAATTCTGAGATTTAGAGCCGGGAGAGGAAAACAATCCATGCAAGAAAAGATTTGTGCAGGCAACACATCCTCTCATTTCCCCAGTGCCCCAGTGGTTGTACCTACGCCAGTTCACTGGCTGAAATACGCTAACCCAGCAAGGCTGAGGGTGAAACCTGGTCTGTATGGCTCCAGAGGTAAGTGGGATGAAAATCAGGCATGTTCTGCAATGAAGGCAGACGATCTGTGCCACCAGGTTACCCCTTAGTCGGTGAGGTTGATAATTATCCCCTTTACCTCCTAGCCATTGGGGGAGCCCTAGAAGAACTGTTTGGGTAAGGTACCAGCACATGTGACACTGTCAGTACCTGCATGAGAGGAAAAGAAAAGAGACAGCAAAAGAAAGAAATTAATTCTATTCTAAATGTTGTTTAATAATTTGCAGTAATTTTCTTGCAAAGAAACTATAAAGTTAGTGTTGAAATAATATCTTCCCATCCAAATAAGATGCAGAGCTCTGTCTCTCTTTCAGCAACTCTACGGGATCAAAGCAATTGCAATATAATAAATAAATATTTTTAAGGAATGTTGACTTGATTGACAGAAGGCATAAACTTGTTTGATCACAGGTAAATGTGGAAAAATGCAGCACTTCTTTTTTAGCGATTCAGTGGTTGTTGTCTGAGTGTGAATTAAATTCTGCCCGAGGTTGCTCAATAAAGGTTAATCACTTGATATTTTCTGGCAGTGAAGGACCTGTGTGGGGCTGTGGTCTGCTTTTTTCTCGGTGGCAGTACTGCACATTCAAGCAGGCTGTGGGGATGACTGCCATTCCTCACCTAAGTAGCAGAATTTGCTCATAAGGCAAAGTACACAGAAGTGGCAATGACTGAAACACTTAACCCTTTCAACAGCCCACTTCCTTGAAACTGGTGCTACAGTACAATATATCCAACAATGTTATTACCTAGAAAAACAGGGTGTATTATTTATTTTTGGGAGGGGGCAACAGGGGAGTGAATGATTTGTGGCCATTAAGAAATGGACGTCATTGCTGGAGAATGATATACTTCTTACATGTTGCCACCCAGTATTAGCATCAATCATTTGCTGGACTAGTATAGCAGTTAGATGTGGAGTAAAGTTTTTTTTTCTCCAGAGTTCCCCTTTGGCCCCCATTCTTTCTTCAACACATTAAAGCTCATCCCTCAAGTATCCTCACTCTCCCACTGCGACATCCAACTGTATTTTGAGCTAATATATAAATAAATAGCACTGTATACAACAGCTTGATAATATACAAGGGAACCTCCATTATCTGTGCGCCTCTTCCTAATTATCCAATAGATATTTTGCAGGAGAAGCCTTGTGTGAGATGTTGCCTCATTGCACTGTCAGTGAACACCAAACCCCATCTATCTGACATAATTCATCACAGCACCGGAAAGGTTAAGTGCAGCTGTTTGTATTGTATTTGTCTTCATCCCTGTGTCTAAGGTATTGCAATACCATACGTGCAAGACCAAAGTTTGGGGCATCTTGATTATCTGCCAGCTTCCATCTGGGGTTCCTCTTCGTATAAGTGGATAATGGAGGTTCCACTTTACAAATGAGCACCATTTGTAAATTGGTCAAATAACCAATACAAATACTCTATACAGTGCAAATCGTTACCAACAAAAGAGGTTGTAATCAAAGGTCAACATGACAGATTCAGTATTAGTAACTGAGGTATTCTCTTGCTCTATTGCTCTCTTTATGGGATAACCAGGCACTCTCTGTAATGTTGCTGCTTGAATTTTTGCACCTAGTAACGTCATTGCTGGCTAGGTGGCCTTATGTCTGATTTTGCACAAGCCCACATATCTGATTGGCTTTCTCAGTCTGTGGGGTGAACTTGACCTTAGGTGGGGATGCAAAACAGGCAGAATCACTTTTGCTGTCCATTGTAAGACACGCTCAGTATTCAGTGGTATTGAAGTCAATGGAACTGAGTATTGGGCGGAGCATGTAATGGGTGACCAATGTGATACTGCCTGCTTTGCCCCACCTACTCCAAGTTCTATCTGATCTCACCCACCTCAAGGTCTGTCTGTCCCCACCAACCTCAGGTTCTGTCTGCCCTCACCCACCTCAAGGTTTGTCTGTCCCCACCCACCTCAAGGTCTGTCTGTCCCCACCCACCTCAGGTTCAGTCTGTCCCCACCCACCTCAAGGTCTGTCTGTCGCCACCCACCTCAAGGTCTGTCTGTCCCGACCCACCTCAGGCTCTGTCTGTCCCCACCCACCTCAAGGTCTGTCTGTCCCCACCCACCTCAGGTTCTGTCTGTCCCCACCCACCTCAAGTCTGTCTGTCCCCACCCACCTCAAGGTCTGTCTGTCCCCACCCACCTCAGGTTCTGTCTGTCCCCACCCACCTCAGGTTCTGTCTGTCCCCACCCACCTCAAGGTCTGTTTGTCCCCACCCACCTCAAGGTCTGTCTGTCCCCACCCACCTCAGGTTCTGTCTGTCCCCACCCACCTCAAGGTCTGTCTGTCCCCACCCACCTCAGGTTCTGTCTGTCCCCACCCACCTCAGGTTCTGTCTGTCCCCACCCACCTCAAGTCTGTCTGTCCCCACCCACCTCAAGGTCTGTCTGTCCCCACCCACCTCAAGGTCTGTCTGTCCCCACCCACCTCAGGTTCTGTCTGTCCCCACCCACCTCAGGTTCTGTCTGTCCCCACCCACCTCAAGTCTGTCTGTCCCCACCCACCTCAAGGTTCTGTCTGTCCCCACCCACCTCAAGATCTGTCTGTCCCCACCCACCTCAGGTTCAGTCTGTCCCCACCCACCTCAAGGTCTGTCTGTCCCCACCCACCTCAGGTTCAGTCTGTCCCCACCCACCTCAAGGTCTGTCTGTCCCCACCCACCTCAGGTTCAGTCTGTCCCCACCCACCTCAAGGTCTGTCTGTCCCCACCCACCTCAGGTTCAGTCTGTCCCCACCCACCTCAAGGTCTGTCTGTCCCCACCCACCTCAGGTTCTGTCTGTCCCCACCCACCTCAAGGTCTGTCTGTCCCCACCCACCTCAAGGTCTGTCTTTCCCCACCTCCCTCCCCAAGTTTTGTCTTTCCCCACCTGCCCCAAGTTCTGCCTGCACTCCTACAATTTTCCACAGCCTCTAGTTGGACATATCTGATGCAACATATTCTGCCTGCAGCTGCTGTCCAAGTTCAACTGCCGGCCTCCCCAAGTTACTAGTGAGGATATTCTAGTCTGACTATTCTGTTTCAGGAACACTTTTATTTTAACAAATAGCCTTTCCCTCCTCAAACTTAAAACACTCAAGTGTTGAGCAAACTGAGTTTCTGTTGTTAGACTCTACTTGCTGCAGCTAAGACGTAACTAAACTTACCTGCTTCACCTGGAACTCCCAGTCACCATTTCTTTTGTGAGGTTTGTTTGGTTTTGAGATCTTTGTCATGTTTTGGGACTGGGAAGAGCTTATCAACTTGTTTTAACCAGTTCCTAGTCACTGTGCCCCTTGCTGTCTTGCAATGCCAAAGAATGTGCATTTGAAATGGCCAATGGGCATTTTTGAAAACACACAATCTAACACCCAAAACATTGGTAACAGTCCAAATTCCATGCACAAAATTGGAATTTGACTTATTCAGTCACTGTAAATCAGTTTTACTGCTCATAAATCGAAGCCCTCATCACTCAAACCTGTGCATGTCATTAGTTTTCTGTACCTAGGTACTTGAGAAGCAGCAGCATTTGATGTTATTTGAATCACACCACTCAATCACTGCGTGACTATTGATACCAGCTCAGGAGATGTTTGTGCTCCAGGCTGTTCCACCATGGAAGGGTGAGGAGCCATGCAGCACCTATGGGGAAGAGAAAGTAAAAAAATAGTAAATACAGATTACACCTGCTGAGCAATCACTGTTGTGAGTTGTGACCCCACATCCAAACTTCAAGTGGCCTTGGGGCCCCTAACTAGGGAAAGAATTAAAGTCCCAGCATGAGTCAGAATCTGCAGGAGATAATGGAAGAAAATTGGAGGGAATGTTTTTCCTAATGCCTATATGACTGGCTGGTGATGTTTTGAATGGATTTAAGTAGTAAGAATGGTAAAATATCACCCAAGTAGTAAGTGCACGCTGGATTATAACAAGGCACGTGTTTTTGTTGTAAGTGTAACAATATCCCTCTCTGCCACCTGAATGGCATTTGAACACACAGTGGGAGTCTTATTTTGCTAACAGCAGGACTTCAGTTATGCACACAAGGAATGGAGATGCTTAAAAAATAAAATGTAATTAGCTCCCCTGACAATTCAGCTAGTTAAACCAGTTAGTAGCTGAGGGACACAACCAAGAAAGTGCCGAGCTCAATCCCTGGTCTATGTTGAGTTAGCTGACCTAAGATGGGCAGCAATAAGGATTCTGCATGAGGTGTACAACCTATACTGCTACCTGCACATTAGGCATTACCCCCCAGAATCCTGTAATACTGCAACAAACCTTGTGCCAGGTGATTCCCCCAGGCTTCTTCTTAGATGCCATAGCAACCTAATCCCCTGCAGACACATCTGCATTTGTACACCATGCTTGCCTCCATGAAAAAAGGAAACACAAAAATCCAGAAGTAGATCTAGGGACAAGACCTGCACTGCCAACTAATGGAGGAGGAATAGTAGGAGGAATGGAGTCACCTGCAGCAAAATGTTCAGAAGTCAAAATCCATTGAATGTACCACACTCACAGTAGCTTCACAAATGTCACTGCATTGTACTGGATGACTGCTGCATCAGCTATACCCAGATAGGTACCTTCCCGTACATATTGCTGTCATGCCCCCGCATTCAACCAATCGAAGGTCAGAAGGAACACAACATACCTCACCATTCTTACAGACCGAGCTATATGCCTTCTGGGCCTATTTACTGGACAGCAAATTCCCCCTGCAGCATGAAGACAAGCACAGCTTCATTGCTAGCTCCAGGATGGGTAACTCCCACTGTAGGGATTGCTCAACACCATCCAGGACAAAGCAGCCTGCTTGATTGGCACCCCATCCACCACCTTAAACATTCACTCCCTCCACCACCGGTGTACCATGGCTGCAGTGTGTACCATCTACAAGATGCACTGCAGCAACTCGCCAAGGCTTCTTCGGCAGCACCTCCCAAACCCGCAACCTCTTCCACCTAGAAGGACAAGGGCAGCAGGCGCATGGTAACACCACCACCTCCAAGTTCCCCTTCAAGTCACACACCATCCTGACTTAGAAGTATATCGCCGATCCTTCATCGTCGCTGGGTCAAATTCCTGGAACTCCCTACCTAACAGCACTGTGGGAGTACCTTCACCACACAGACTGCAGCGGTTCAAGAAGGTGGCTCACCACCACCTTCTCAAGGGCAACTAGGGATGGGCAATAAATGCTGGCATTGCCAGTGACACCCTGATCCCATAAAATGATTTTTTTTTAAAGTACCGATGGGACTTATTTCAAACAGAATAATGAGTGCTGTTCAATCTCTGCCTGGAAGTGGGAAAATTCCAAACAGTATGGGGACCATTCCTGAAGCCCTACTTGGTACAAATTGGCCCAACACCTAAATCACCTGAGAGGAAGAGAAAACAAATCTGCACAGGAGAGGAAATATATCCATCAGCAGCCCATCCAAAGCCAAATATGAACAGTGGACCTGGCCAACAAAGCCACCTGTAGGCAGAACCCCTTCTCTACACCCCCACCCACAACCAACTTAACACCAAGAACAAACAAGTTGTTACAACCTTTAACCTGCAATGTTCTCAGCATCTGGATATCCATGCTAAGAAACCTAATGTATCAATGTACAACAATAACAACAACAACTTGTATTTATATAGCACCTTTAACATAGTAAAATGTCCCAAGGTGCTTCACAGGTGAGTAATCAGACAAAAATTGACACTGAGCCAAAGAAGGAGACATTGGGACAGGTGACCAAACGCTTGGTCCAGGAGGTAGGTTTTAAGCAGCATCTTAAAGGAGGAGAGAGCGGTGGACAAATGAAGAGGTTTGGGGAGGGAATTTCAAAGCTTAGGGTCAGATGGCTGAAGGTACTGCCACCAATGGTGGTGCAAAGGAAGTGGGGATGCACCAGAGTTGGAGTAACGCAGAGTTCTCAGAGGATTGTAAGGCTGAAAGTGGTTACAGAGATAGGGAGGGGCAAGGATATGGAGGGATTTGAACACCAGGATAAGAATTTTAAAATTGAGGCATTGGTGAACTGGAAGCCAATGTAGGTTAGTGAGCAAGACAGTGCGAGTTAGTATGTGACCAGCAGAGTTTCGGATGAGTTCAATTTAATGTACTCATAAGCAACATGCTATCAAAAAGTACAATGGTTTCATTAAGTATCTGATTATAAACTCCTGAATGTAAAATCTTTAGGAAGGGTCTAGTCATGATGCTCCAGCCATCATGAGTATGTGGCAGAGTTGATGGACCAGTTGGTCTTTTCCTGTCCATCATTTTTGTAGGTTTCATAACCATTTAAGTGGCAAATTCACTTTTTATGGGAATCACAAAGACAGCCCACAATTTAGTACTGGTGTTACCAGATCTGCCATTTTGAGTTCATTATTATAGAAATGCAAGTTTGTGTGACATTTATGTGTTCAATGCATGTCTGCCATTCTGGTGTCATGACACTTCTGGCTTGTGAGGTACAGCTAGTCATGTTCAGCATAGAATACTTAGGAGTGTGTTGCACAAAAAAGTGACATTTTTAATGAATAAATATTCATTTTCAACTCAAATACTTCCATAGAAATAGATAGGTGATATTTCTTTTTTTTAGATTTTAAAAATTTCACCTTTAATAATTTTTCTAAGATTTTGTCTAATTTGCTTTAACTTTGTCTCCATTTAATGTGGTCTCCATGCAATATTTCAACACAACCGAGTATACATACAGGTTACCTGATCAGCTGAGACCAGTTGGATCAGAGCAAAGGGGCATTTACTTTACATCTGCCTAGGTGTACGGAAGGTCCAAGGTTCAATTCCCATTCCCTGCTGAGTTACCTGATCCCAGTTGGTGCAGCAGTTGGGGTGAAACAGTTGTCTTTTGCACCCCTGGGCTAGCGAAGGGAAAACTTAAGACAGGGTTCCTGCTCCTGATCGCTATTCAGTGACCCCCTGGTAGACATTGAATCAAGACAAGGACTCGTGGGGAGAAAATTGCATCGCTCACCTTGACTAGCACAGAATTCTCCTAAAAATAGGCTCTATGTACTCTGTTTCATTTTTGTCCTGGAACATTTAGTGATATCCAGCAGGTACATTTACAATGCTCAGTTGTATTGCAACACACTCTTTACTAGCGGAGAGGATAGACTTCAGAAGATCTAAAGGAGACTTTGGTGCAGGTTGAAAGTAAAAGGCGGCACAGATGAGATCAGTGGCTTGTTTGTTTGCTTGTGAATTGAAATGTTATTCGAAAGTGCTGCAGCTGAGTTAATATTTACTCAGAACCAGCAATGCTGTATAGAGCCAGCGACCATGAGTTTACAACAATCCGCTTCTCATAGTCTTCTGCCGGAGTAGGAACTGCGATTCAAAGTGTATCTATCCTTGATCTAGAGTACTTCGTATTACTTGAAGTGCGTGAAGCTAATAAAGTTGTCAAATTATGATCTGAAAAGACCATTGCTTTCATGAAAAGTGCTTGGCAAAGCTTTTTTAAACATTTGTTTTCATACACATTACATACAATGACACAAATCACATGTTATTGCATCCAGCGCCTTTACGCGCTCGCTTTTCAGCAGGGCTTACTGGGTAATGTTGCCCTCCCTAGCCCATGAGCAGAGGCGAGTTGGAGCCAGAGGCCGCTCTGGCTGAAATCAGTGACCACAGTGCAGAACAATGGCAGTTTACATTATATATTAAAAAAGAGTCCTACAATACGTTGCTGCTGTCTATTTCCTTCTTGCCATCAGGTCAAGGCTGGAGAGACCTGTGATTTCTGTTGCTAAAATGAAGAGAATCCAGCTCTTAAAATATCAACAGGAGACCCAGCAGCAACTCGTAAGACCCATGATAACGTTGACACTGTATCCTGAGGTCATAGTAAAGAGCACCTTTTAAGAGGATTCTTGTTAAGATTCAAAATGACCGACCAGAAAAGAAAGTTGCTGGACAGCGTTGTGTTGAGCGATATTTGGGGTTGCAATGAATAGAAATATTTTGGATATCATTCCAAACCCGCAGTTCTATCGGATCACAGATGAATCAATTGACACGGATGCTTAACCAATTACTTAAAGAGACTTCATTCATAATTGTTTTATTTTGTATAGAAATACATTCCAACGTGCGCTACAATATAAAAAGACTTTCTGAGCATTGTGTTAACATTTGTTATGTTTATGTTTCGTTATGTAAGTAAGAAGCTGTCAAGTTCTGAATATATCAGAATATACCACATTTCGACTCTCCACGCAATTGGGATGGAGCCGGTGTTAGGAATAATTTGGGATGCGGCACTGGTTCAGAGTAGATGATTTCTGCATCCCAATGGATTACCACTTTGTTTGATATGATGAGAATATTTACACTGCATCAAAAGGAATGAAAGCAGCGGAGTGACCGCAGCAAGTGTCAGTCATCGAGCAGAGGGCGCACTGGCTCCTTGGCGCTCCGTTCTGTAGACCTGGGTTTACACTGATCATTATAGAACCGTACAATGTTACTGCAGAAACAGCTCATTGGATCCAGTGAGACTGCTTTTCTCTGCGTGAGTCTAATCCCACGGCCCTGTTGGCTTCCCATCGCCTTTAATAGGCTTCTTTTTCAAACTAACTTCCTTTAAAAAAATGAGCAACGGCTGTTCGCCGGGAATTCCAAATCATAATCATCCGTATAAAGAAATGTTTTCTAACTTCCCTTTTATCACATTTGGCGATTATCTTAAATTTGTGCTCTCTCATTACTATCTCACCAAGCAGTAAAAACAATTTATCAAAATTCATCCTTGAAAATCTTGAAAACCTCCATCAGATCCACCTTAATTTTCTCCGCTCTATTTTTTAAAGCCCTCGATTGTCAAGTCTTTCTTCATAAATGTAACTCCTCATTCCCGATAACATCCCAGCCACCCAAAGCCTTTTGAATTTGTTATATCCATCCTATAATGAGGTGCCCAAAACTGTACAATCGTGGCTTAATTAAAGTCTTGTACAAGTTCAAAATGACCTCCTTTTGGTTTTGTATTCGATGCTTCTAGATACAAAACCAAGGAATCTAGTTACCTTTCTAGTTACTACCTTTTTATGGCCTTGTCTACTTGACTGGCATTTAATGACACAATGGTCCTTTTGCTTCTCCACTCCATTTAAAACCTAACCATAAGGTGTCGTTCCTTTTCTATTCTTACTTTTAAAATGTCGCACTTCAGTCTTTCTGTCATATACTTTCAGGTTCCCTCGGGAGCTCAGTACAAAAGCACGAAATAGATAACTTGACGGTCATGCATAGTGTCTACTTACTGGAAAATCATTATTAAAGTGAGTAAATTGTCTGGAGATTATTGAAACTATCCACTATGTTGATGCTAAAAGGTAAAAAAAGCAAAGTTAGCAGCTTTTAATATGAGTTAGCTTGCCTAGTACTTATTGGACGAGACCCCAATTTGGGACTATTCCAGTGTCGGTTCCTTATCCTGTCTTCGCTGTAGCTCTTTATTTTTTTAGGTTACACTTTTGCCAGTAGAATCCTGGTGTCAGTGTGCCTGTCCGAAGGGAAGATACATGTACTGGCGCACCTCTATTCTTTAGTGTGGGGAGGAGGGAAGCTTGTCTCTGAAAACATGACATCCAGATGAGATAAACACCACCAGTGTACATTTCGTGCCAGTTGCCTTATTTGTAAACATGGGCCTGACTGACCCCAGCATTCTGTAGCAAACACTGGGGAAAGAAACAAAATCACAGGCTAAAATTAGCCTCAAGCTCTCCCAGTGTTTACAACGTGCTAATCACAAGAAGCACCAAGTTACTTTAATTAGGTTGCAAAAAGGGAAAATGCTGGGGACGCTCAGCAAGTCAGGCACAGCATATGTGGAGAGACGTGCAGATTCGGTGCCTGACTTGCTGTGTGTCCCCTGCATTTTCTATTTTTGTTTCACATTTCCAGCTTCTGCGGTATTTTTTAATGAGGTTGCATTTACACTGCAACTTTAATACCGGTGTGAAATGGTTGAATGTGCTTTTTTTTGGTAGTGCAAGTCCAGGGCAAGAGCCCAACCTGCAGCTGAGTGAGACTCCGTGGAGGAGAAAGTTTTACTCCATTCCCTTGTCAGGTGGGGCCCTACAACAACAACAACTTGCCTTTAATACTTTGACATGGAAAAGGTTGCAGGGGGCTTTACAGAGCGGGAGAAATAAATAAAAGCAGACAAGGTGGACGGATTGGGGTGAGTGACTTGTCAAAAAGATGGGCTTTGAAAAAGTTGTTAAAGGTGAAGAGGCAAGTGGAGAGGTGGATGGGGTTAAGGGAGGGAATTGCAGAAAGTAGGGCCCAGGCGACCGAACTCTGAATTTACACTACAAAACTTCAGTCAGTGCGACCCACGCTACTTAATGTAAATACGAGATCCGCCATATATTTCAATAGAACGCTGTGTCACTGATCTCCAAGTTTATCCCTTTCACCGACCTAATTCCATGAATTGTGGTCGGGCAGAGCGGAATACTTAACACCATAGAAGTGTAAAGTTGTCTTTGATTACAGTTTATGGTTATTAAATACGTCTCGGAACTGGAATACGGCGGACTAAATGGATTGATAAAGTCTTCGATGTAAGTATTTAAGAGTATGTTGAGTAGTGATACAGATTTAAAAGAAACCGCAATATCGAATGGTCAGTGTTGCAGTTATTTTAAAATCTGTATCACTAGTCTCCAGAAATGTGCAACCGGTTTTACTCTGTGCAAATATATGTATATATGAATTGCAAATACTTGCTAGCGTTTCGGATATTATGCATAAAGTTTTTCAGAAATCATTGCTTTTAAAGTGCACTGCAGTGAACTGGTCTATTGTCAGAAATGAACCGCTTAAAGTGAGCATTTAGATACTGCGCTGGGTAAATTAATCCGATCATTCAATTTCAAAACGTTATTGAGCGTTAGATGTTGAAGTTACTGGTCAATATTATTCTCTTTTTAAGTATTTATATCGAAAACTATCAACCTAGTTAGTGGTCCGCGGTATTCCAGTTCAGACACGTATTATTTAATAACTGTAATCAGGGACAGCCTTACACTTGTCGTGTTCAGCTTTTAATCCTGCCGATCTCATCCTGGTGCGCATTTTTTACCAGTAGCTCACACCATCTCTTCCATTTACAGCATTCCTGGTTGGAAGCTCGACTGCTTTTTGTTTTGTAAATAATGCGGCTCCCTCCCTGTCTACTGGCTCCCGTCGCATTTAGTTACATTCCACCTCACTCTTTCTCACGTCGAGATTTGTGCAGCTTTTATTGTTCCTGTGCGGCAATAAACACAACGGAAATGGTGCCTATAAACAAGAGCGGCAAGACAGCCACTGCATCGGGGTTCCTTCAAAGAGAGAATAGAAAGTAGAATCATGTCGAGACTCAGAGGCACGCCGCAATATTTTTGGTGTATTTAATGTTTTCCTGGGCTTAAAAAAATTAAATCCCTCATTCGCTTCCCACCCCATCATCTTTTTTAGTTTCTTTACAGAAATAGGCCCAACATCCCCAGTGAGACCCGTGCAGCTGTCCTCGGATCTTGGGAATCGGTTACGAATAAAACTATGTTCAAACGGGGCTGTGTTGAAGGTTTGAGGCCAGTCTCGACATGGAGTGCCAGACGCGAGACTGGTGTTTAAAGTAGCGGGTTTGCGGCTACTGGCCCCAGGCTGTTTGCTCTCTGCAGTCTCAGATGTTGGGACTGACAGTTCCGTGCTTTGTTGGGAGCTGGAAAACAGCGCGATCTCACTGAATATTTGCGTTTACGTGTTTAACAATGACATTCTCCTAATGAATACTGCCTTTGTGCACTTTTACTGCATCGGAGACTCATTTGGAGAGGAGTCAATATTCCAAAGAAACGACAACTGCCCACTTCAGCCACCTCTTCACCGTGGAGATTAGTATTGTTTGAAGATGTAATACTTTGGCGAGCAATCCTGGGTAAAATAAATTATCAATTTACTAATTCGAAATACTAACTCGAGTTTCATTATATGAACTCTGGTCATGCAAATCTCTAATTGGAACAAAGCTTTGCTGGATAATGAACTCGCTAGAAGTGATGAGACTTCCCTAATAGGAATTAGGTGACCGGTCCCCCACGAGTCTGCAATAACGAGCCTGGTTGTGGCCCCATATGCAGGGTCTAATTTACAAAAACCCTTCTCACACACCAATTTCCTCCCACAAAGACTCCCTGACGGAATCCTCCCGCCACCCCACCAGCAGTATATTTTGCTTTTGTTAAGATAGTCACAGCATACGTCTTATGAAAATGGCACTAAGTTCCCTGCACAAGTCTTGGTGCGCAGTACAAACATGAAGTCCAAAGAAAGCCTTGCAAGAAGTCCTTAAAAGCCATCTAATTTTTGTAAAGAAACGTTCAAAAGCAACGTTGTGCTTCGGAAATGGAAATTAAAATATATTTTCATGAATGGGGCGATGATTAAAAGATCAGATAGTTCAGGTTGCAGAATAGGGAATCCAGACAAGAGTAAATTAAAGGCGCTGTCATTTGCATGCAGGCATTTCTCAAAACTGATTTATAAAAAATATTAACCCACATCACTTAAAGATGAGAACTGCACATAGTTTAGCACCTTGCTGATTAATTACTGATAACTACTGGCCAGCGATTGAATTCCCCAAATGTTCAGTAAATACTTGTTATAAAATGTAACTAACATTGCCTCAGCATCAATTCCCGACCATGGTATTGCTAGAATTATCCTCTGCTCCAGCTGTTAAAATGTTTCCCTCTTTTGGTATCTTACAACCCTTAAATGTTTTATTGATCAAGTGCTTCGTCATAAAGGTTAATTTTATTACCCACAAGGTTATCAGCCAAAGTAAATCAACACTGCAGCACATTACTTTTTTTTTACAAATTTTAATGTTCCACGTTCCCTCAATGCATTTTCAAGACAATATTTAGAAGAGAAAACAAGAAAACCTATTGCGGCGAATAGTAAGACTTAACGCAATCATTAACATAAAAGGTTGACGGCGAATAACTCGAAAATAAAATAAAACACTCAAAGCCATATGTACAATATTGACAAACGGAATATAGTACATTCAGGGACAACTCCTGGGAACCAGTGAGAAAAGTCGAAAACAACTTCACTGGAAAACTGAAATGAAAAGTGTCTAAACAGCGAAGCGAAGCCTCGTCATTTCCGGGTTAGCAATTTTTTTAATGCAATTCAGAAGATTCGGGGTTTATAGTGAAATGAAGCATAATTTTACTATACACGTGAATGGTTACCGAGTGCAGCACTCGGTTCTCAGAAGAAATGATGAATAGAGACTTGCACATTCTGAATTGGCCAGCAAAAACTCCACATCCCTCTGAGGTGTCACAGAGTGATACATTCTGCCTCGGGGCACTTAGTTTAACGCAACACTAGATTCTTGCGAGCGAGCTCTAAATTGGGTAAATTATTTATATTTTCAACTAACGGGTGGAAAAATGTTTCTCCGAGTAAAACATGTTAATCAGTTCAATTATTTTTACAATCAGGTCTCTTTAAAAAAAAACAAGTTCTCCTCTACCTCTGGAGGTCGATGATTGTATATGTGCCTGCCCCAGGGGAAGTCAGTGGTATTTGTCACACAGTGTGGCGGGTGGGACACGTTAATGCGCCATCTACCTCATATCTGAGCCACTATCTTGTTTTACTACACTTCTTTCAGGGCAGTTCTGTACTCTTGTGGCTAATGACGACCCCCAATACCAAGACTGCATCTGAGGACTTTGCAGCGATCAACTGTGGATTTTAAGGCACCTTAACACTTCCTGACAATTATCTACATTTAATCCATTGCATGATTTACCTTCACAAGTCCTGATGCAGGTTTATATTTTCTTTATTAGAATTGTTTTCCAATAATCTTATTTTCTCTCAATTTTAGTTAATAGGAGAACTTTATGAAAACAGAATCATTGTCATTAAAACTTTTGAAACAATATTATCACTTCCATAAACCCCAAGACCGGAGGGACTTTGTACTGAGCAACACCCATCTCTGAGGACCTATACAGTAAACTTTCAAGCACTCTAAAAACAACTTCGTTTTTCGTGCCATTCTTTCGGATTTCCCACGGAGTATAAACATCAAGTCCAAAATGGGGGGAAACACGCAATAAGTCCTTAAATTAAATAAATGGCTGGAGAAAGGCGACGTGGGTGCAGGTGCTGTCACATGGATGGGGGAGTAACTGGAGTCCATGGGGAAGTGAGTCTGCTGTGCGGAGAAGCATCGTACTGGCTCTCGGACAGCTCGATTCCAGTTCCGCTGTCGTACAGGGGCGATCCCGAGGAGGTGGCGCTCACCGAATGGGCCAAAGACGGGTAGTGAGCCGGGGAACCCCGCAGGAACTGTGAGCTCAGGCCGTTGGACATGCCCCCAGACTGGGACACTGGGGTGATGGTACTGTTACTGACTGACCACAGACTCGGGTATTGGCTGCAATGAGAAAGAAAGAGTCATTAAAAGTTATGAAAAGTCGTTAAAATTCAAATACAGTAATTTGGGGGATGGGACTTCCTTCTGAGCAGTGCTGAGTAACTATAGTGAAAGGAATCAATAATAATGGCATTTCCCTTGCCTCCTTATTGTGACCAAGGGTAAATAGAATCATAGAAACTTACAGCACAGAAGGAGGCCATTCGGCCCGTCGTGTCTGTGCTGGCTCTTTGCAAGAGCAGTCGTGTTTCGTCCCACATCCCGGCATCTTGTCCACAGCCCAGTAAGTTCCTCATCCTCAAAAGTACCACCAGTCCAACTCCCTTTTAAAATTATTAATGGATTCAGCTTCCACCACCTTTTCAGGTACAGCGTTCCAGATCCCGGCAACTCTCTGAGTGAAAAAATTCTCCCTTGCTATTTTTATGATTTAATTTATAGTAAGCATCAAAAACAAATAACATGGACCGAAGTAATTTTTCGATAAAAACTGCGATTTGGTTGAATAGATTCAAACAAGGAATCATTTCCTAACTGCATTCTATACCCCTGTATCATTCTCTATTGGATGACTACAATAATTGGATTTATCAAAAAAATAATTTAGAACAAATGAAATCCAATTCTTCCAAGAGCTGAGCCTGACTGAGACTGTACGAACGCTCCAGGTGAGATCCGGGAGTATATGGGTAGTAACTAGTTCATAGCCGCTTTTAACATTGGACACCAAGTGAAATTGAAAGTTCACGCCAGCTTTCAAAGTCGGCGCATTATAATATCACAGAACCATCTCGCCGCTTGAGAAACTTCCCGCTAGGGTTTTCAACAGGGAAAAAAGCCAATTCATTTTACTGAACTCCTTGTTTAATTTCCATACTGCATGGATAATCATGTAATTTACTAGAAAATGCATTAACAACATTATGTTCCCGTTCAAGTTGCTAAATTGACTCTCATTTTGATAGAATTGGAGGAATATTTTTGGCAGATATGTATTGCTGACATTTGCATTTTGAATCAATAGATTATGATTGGGGAGATGTTTGCAATGATACTACATTTACCTACCTAAATTATTCCAATGAATTCGGGGGGGGGGGTGGTTGCGGGGAGTTTTCAGTATATTTATGCCACATGTTAATATGGATGAACTGTGAATCAATGCAGCGACGTTTAGGTAATTTTGTGGTTTAATTTCTATTTGCTTTAGGCAACAGGTTGGGAGTTTAAGTCAATAAAAAGGGTTTGGCAAACAGAATTAAAGTAATAGCATGGGGGATTTGGTAACAGTGCAAGTTCTAAATCCTCCCTGAGAAACAGCAGGTATTCCTGTTACTACGGAAAGGTCCCCCGAAGTTGTGATAAATTCACCAAGGCTATCCTGCCAAAGGTCTCATACCTGGAGCTGGCGGCAGTGCCAGTGTTGTGTGTCATGGGCAGCATGCTGGTATGCGTGGAGACCTGCAGACCGGACCAGTTGTCATGGCTGGGAAGCATGGAGAGACAGGCCGAGGAGTTATCGGGATAGCCGGCTGCAGAGAAAACCACCAAAACCACAGCAAATGACATATCGCACAATGCAACAAGTCTACATTAAATGAAATATCTATAAATGATGACACTGTGAAAAAGTCATTATTCCCGCCTCCATAACATTGTTACAGTAAAGGTACTTTGTCTAAGTTTGTAAACAAAACCAGACCAATTATGCTAATAATACTATGACTTTCATCTATTCCGCGTTACAAAATAGCTAACATCCAGTTCTGTATCATGCGGTTAGATACCCAAATAAATTGTTTACTTGAAGGGTACGTGTATTTTCAATTGTAGAACTTATATCGAGTATTTATTGAATCATTCCCTACCGAAATCAATCATTAGATACTCTCATTTCTAAACGTTTGTAAAGTGCAAGTGAGGTATGTGCTAAGTGATGAAGGTTATGACAATGCCATTATTTTGGCTACACTAAAACTACTGTGTAAAAATAGTGGTCTACAGTCGGTAAAATCAAAACAGTGGAACGAATACTGATCTCTCACCGCCAACCTCTCTTTCCATCGCAACCTTTATTTATATTTTATTGATACTACTAGTTAGTGTTTCTAGAACTTTCCTATCATTCTCCTACATGCTCTTCCTCCACTCTGCATCCCACTGTGTTGAAATTAAAATTCGTCACACCGTCTTCTACTCGAACTCATTTATTTCCCAGGTTCTCAAAACGGTGGTATTCCTTATCTCCCTCAGTCTTCCCACAATTATCAGGCTTTCCAAACTGAAGCTTAGTGTCACCCTATTCACTGCTTGATTTACCTCATCCATGTTGCTCTTTTCAACCTTGGTGTTATACCCCCGCACCTGGGTTCTTCACCTTGCTTTCTAAATGTAAAAATATCTGCATAATAGACGGCTAATGTATCATACATTAGATCCAAGTACTATTAGGAGTCACGTTTTGAAGGGAACATATTTAAGTGTTCTATTCAGATACTATATAATGAAGTCTCCTAAGTACATTAGTATGACAAAGGACATTTTGGCCTTTGATATCGAAGGGCAGTTCAAAGTTTCTACACTAAACGACCTGTGCACTTTCATGAATATTTTCCCTGATCCGTTTAGAGTAGCTTAAAATTGTGTCTGGGATATTTTACAATACTTACTCGGGGAGTTGTTTCTGTGGGTGTACGGGCTGGGGTATGGTGCAGAACGGTGATTCCTCAGGGTGGAGTAACGTTCGCAGCCATGAGGAGTGGAGAGAGAGAGAGGTCCGCCAAACTGAGCATGAGGATTAGAAGGAGGACACAGAGTTCCTGTGCCAGGCAGAAACCAGCCACCTACTGGAGGAAAGATACATGTAGTCAGACACAAGAAAAACAAGGAGATCAGATGACATACAACATAAATGCAAAGCAACTCTCCCAAAAACTTACATTGTGAATATCCAGATTGTTGACTGTCACTCAGGTCATCCAACATTTCCTTGTGATCGCTTCTGGACGAGAAAAGCCCATTAACACAGCGCACAGATTTGTCCTTACAGAAAATACTATAACAGAAAACTTTCTTAGTCTCACCTCTCTTTGGAATCAAGGAAGGCTTTTGCAAATGGGTTGTACTTAATTTTAAGAGCTGTGATCTGTGGGGAAAAATAAAAGTTACGATTCTTCAGCTTTAGCTCCAGTGTTGAGTTGCTGTCATTTAATGTTTCGCTGCTTTGAATCGTTGCGATTACGATCGCTAATATTCAGCATTGACGAAATACGGTTAATAATATTTAAATGACCCAAGAATTTTAGGAATTGAATATGCTCAGCAACGATCAGCGTTTTCATATGATCGCAATAAAATATAAGGGCGAATTTACTTTACTGGTAGCCCTGCTAATGCTCCTTGGTTCCGGCCTGGTCTCCTGAAGATGCAGTATCAGATTATTTGAAAGGTTCTTACCTCTTCATTCTGGTAAGCTGTCACGGCTATAAACTGAGTCTCCGGGAACGAATGACTGCTGATCATCCTCTGAGGTCCCCCAACTCGCACGATGTGAATTCTGGGCTCGTATTTATGCAGAGAGTTCAACATGATCTACGAATTGACATTTAAAACAAAAGACAAAGGCAATCAGCAAACAGCTTCTATATGCTTGAAATGTTCCTAGTTACTGTTACATTAATAAACTAATAAAGTCTGTCATTGTGTACAATTATACCAAGAGTGTATCAAAATCTCAGTATCGTGTGGATTCTGTTAAATATTTAAAACAATAGACATTTTAAGGTATTTAAGCTAATAACGCCGTTTGGTTGAGTTATGTTAGCCCATGGGTCTTTTTGTAACTTGAAATATTTAGCTCATATATCGAGCACATGACCCGTTACCTCCAGAACGTTCCCTACACCTAGTTCATGCTGTTGCATTCCTCCTGTCTCCACTGTATGTTGGTCAGCTGCTGTTTCCACTATAATAAAATTAACGGCATCGTGGAGTATCATAGAGCAGCGTTGAGAAATGTAAAACTTTCATCGGAATCCACAATCCTTTTAATTCCCTGTATTACTTGCGTAATGTACGTTGGAGAACGTTTAAACAGTTATTGTTTCTCTATTAACAAGAGAACACTCATAATTTGGATGTTGAAAGCGTTCACATATTTCAACACGTTACGAGGGGGAAAATCTCTCGAAATCTGCTGATTTAGTATCTTCACATATTATTGAAAAACGGTATCAAATGCCAATCAGCAGGGTTATAAATAGCTCTGAATTATTTATCATCCGAGTAAAACGTAATATCGGAAAGAATTTGGTCTAAGTTCATTTCAGAGTTAGATCAAATGCTGTGGTCAAGTGCACGGGTTGCTTAACCTGGTCAGTTATCTGCAAGATGTACCTGTCCTCCGCCGTTGAGTTTGTTGGTGAGTTTGACTTTACTGAAGGAGACGGGCGCTTTCATCCAGTGCGCACCAAAGTTGGGCGAGTCCGGGTGGATGTAGACACAGCTCGGTGCCTGAGGCTCCGGTTTGCCACCTGGAACCCACTCCCCGTTTACGTACTTCCAGCGGTGGTTGTCCGCAGCCACAAAATCCAACACGAACGAGTACATGGCGTTGGGATCCAGCCCTGACACATTCACTTTCAGCACGGGAAACATCCTCCTGAGAACAGCAAAGGAACCAAGCCAACTGAACAAAGGGGGGATGGTACACTTTATGCATTGCCTCAAACTCCCCAGTAATTGCCTTTTACAAGACTCTGAAGGACATGCTTGTAAATTACACTACCGTTGGTCACAATTGTTATTGCAAATATGTAGAAGAAAAATAGCCCCAATAGAACATGGACAAAAAACACAATCACTGTTAGCTTTAAGTTGGGGTGCTTTGTTACCGGTATAATTACAGAAAGTACAAGACCCTTGTCCTTCTCATTCTATCAGATGCGAGTCCCTCAGAGGAAAGTCGCCCGCTACTCGCACCTACCTGCCATTCTTTGTAACGATCATTTCGTTGGTCAGCTCCTTAAATTTCAGCCACAGATCCAGGTCTTCCAGGTTGACTTTCAGCTCTCTCTCAGTGGGGTCTCCTTTCTCGCTTCCAGCCTGCAATTCACTCTCCACTGCACTTAGAAGATGGTCCACGCGGTACTGGCCGCTCTTCCCACTCTCTGTTCCACTGGAACTCATTGTCCTGATTCTCAGAGCCCAAAGATTTCTCCCAGTTGATTCCTACTGAAACACCAGGTTAATACACCAGGCTGACGGGTGGCTCTGGTAACTATAATCCCTTTTACACTCTCATTCCCTTCTCATCCATCCCAATAAATACAAATCTATCTGGATGCTGACGTCAGGTAATGGGTTGGATAGACTTGGATTGGTTGCATGGTGCTTTGATCTGAGCAGTCCGACCTGTGATTGGCTAGTGGCGGCCATATCAGTGAGGCTGATGGAAGCCTCTGAAGTTCCAGCCAGATGTAATTACCAGAAGTTAAATAGAGCTATTTTATGCAAATCTGCAAATGTTTACACCTATATCAAAGCACGGGGTTCAATGAGGAAATGGCTTTTAGGATATAGAACCCCAGTCTTCTTAAGTGTCTAATCTATTTGCAATACAATTTTTCACACATGTAAACACCCGTTTAAGCTGAAATCAGAGTATATCAGTAATACCAAACATGCTTACACACTGATTGTTTGAATTATTAATCAAGTATTAAATATTGATAATGCGGAACGAGTTATTATTTGTAAGGCGATAACACCGTACCAAAATACCAAAAGAATACTCAATTGACAGGAAGTATTTCATAGATAAATGCCTACTTCTGTTGTGAGAGGCAACTTTCCCTTTGTAACCAAAGCAAGTAATCCAGTACGATCGAAGGTAATATTTTACAGACATGGGCTATAGTTGTCTTCTAATGGAGAACGCACCTTAAAATTGAAATTAATTATGCCCGTGACTCGTTTTAGAGGAGATGGAACCGCTTCGCTCCAAAGTACAGTACCGCTGGGCTAGCGCCCACGGTTTATTACCTTACTGTGAGAAAGATACATTCAGAGGCTGAGGTGACAATAACCAGGAAATAGTTAAATGGAACCGTTAATCGGGTTGCTCCGAGAACAATACTCTTTGAAATGACCTACACAGGCCAGCAAAGCAGTCATGTTGAAACCTTGGGCCACAATTATTTTGAAGGAAAAATCTAGGAATTTAAGAAAATCTGCAGTATTCTGTTTACAGTATATATACATATATATATATTGTATGTATAATGCACGGTTTGGGTTGTTAGATCAGTTGAATCATCGACCTGAAACGTTAACTCTTGCTCTCTCCACAGCTGCTGAGTGTTCCCAGCATTTTCTGGTTTTATTTCAGATTTCCAGCACCCGCAGTATTTTGCTTCTTTTCTCTATATTCAGATTGTGTGCAGATGATTCTTTAACATTAGTGACACGTGAAAAACAAGAAGGGCACTGTGATTTAAAACATGAGTTATTTAAGACATTTAACTATCACAGTGTGCGGGTCTCTTGAAATGAGTCGTGAAATAATGTATTAATATCCCCATAGCTGCTTAATATACAGAAGGCTAAGGGTTGTGGAGATATTTGCGCAGACCGGCAGTGAGTTTTCGATATTTAACGCACACCGGATGGGGGAGGCGGATAGGAATAGACTTTTGACAGAAGTTTGAAAATGCGAGGAAAATAATCGCAGTTTTTCGTGGATTAACGATAGCGGGGGGGAAATAAAGTTTGGAGGGTCAACAGGCATCAAATGAAAGCGGTTCATTATGAAAGGAGACTGAGGATGCCCTCGGGTATAAAACCAAAAGTCTCTTTTCTATTCACTGGCAAAAGGGGAAGCAATTTGTTTCTGGATCCGAGGGTAATTTCAGGCTGGTTCTCATGACCGAGTACTGCAGGGGCAGTTATAGAGCTTTTGACTGTGAGCTGCAGTGCATGACAGTTTACAGCCAAAAACTTCCTTCAGCTCTTACAGCACGTCGCTATAAACACTGGCCAGAGAGAGGGCGAAGAGAAACATTCATCTCACTCGAACTTTCTAATTCATCTCATACCCAACCTGATATTTCCAGTGGACCCATGACTGGACTGCATTATCTGAAGAATGGCACAGAGTGCAGTGAGAAGGAATGGGCATTTCATATTGACTTATTTTGTCAGTCGGCAGTGGCGGTGACTATTTTGCTGCTTTTTGATCGCTTTAACTTTAAATTACTGAGACAAGTCAAAGCGAGGTTGAGCTAAATATGCCAGTGGTTTGCATTTCACTATAAATGTTACATCACCTTAAATAGTACTGAGAGCGTTGCTACAAGACAAGCGGTTCACTCATCTGTACAGTGCACTTTGGATAATTTCAAAAAGGGATCGTGTGAATTGTTTGAACTCAGTGGCAGATTATCAGAAAGTAATTGCACAGATTGACCGAAATATATGAGGTATTTTCAAAAATTAGGAATACGATGTTATTTGTTTCTCCTGGAAGACAAGACTGTGTGTATTTAAATAACGGTTTTTTTTAGCTATTGAACGCTACTTTGAATTGTTTCTTGGATATCACCCTCGGTAACAGCTCTGCGCCTCCAGAAGGAACCTCCCTCCCCACCTGGAGAACTACGATCATAATTTTAAGACAATTCTGCGTGGGTTGTTTCCACACGATTTACTTCATACACTTTGAAAGGCATTTTGTTTTCATTTTATTTTTTAATTTCATTTTAGACTTGTGGGCCGCACAACCCAATCCTTTCTCTGGTTCTCGCTTTCCACTAAATGTTAAATATAACTAACTGTCTTGCCAATTTTTGGAGCGAAACTCCAGAACAAATTGATTTTAACATGTACTCGATAACTATTTCAATTACTCCAAATCTTATGCCAGTCTTGGTGGAAGGAATCTGATGATGTAATTGTTGAGTGTCTGGAAGATGACTTGAACTGTCGGATCCGTTGTGTACAGTGACCCACCATAGGCACCCACAGATAAATGGATATGGTCTGGAACGACCAAAGGTATTAATTGCAACCTCTGGGGATTGTCACACCTAATTCTAACATTTCAGTCTACCAATTCAACATGAGTAGAAAAAGGGAACATGCAGACCGGTAAAAGTTAAAATGAATATTGCATCATACTTTATTTAATCGTAAAACATAAGCACACGATAGTTGGTTAAAATACAAAAATACAGGCGATATGATATGAAGAAGGAATCGGAATAAAGCGAATTGTTGTAATTACGTTTAATTATTGGCCCGGATTTTGCTGTCGAACTAACGGTGAGTTAATGGCGCTCACCGTTATTAAAGTGTAAATCGTCGAGCAACTTGTGGCGAGGAAGAGATGCCCTTGAATTTCGTGAATAAATTTAACATGAAATCAATCGAGGTACGCTTAAAACGAACAAGTCCTGCACAGCGAGCTGCTCGTGGTCTCCTTCGCAGGCGATACTCTTTGGAATATTTGAACTCAAGCACAGTTATTGGTGCCAATGACTGGCTTCACTTTATTGAAATGGTGGCATAATCCGGTTCTTTAGATAAAAAAAACCAGAAAGCTACACATCTTCCTTTCTCACTCTGCGGGAGCAGTCAAAAGCTATGTTGTGCACAACGCGATTACAGGAGAAATATAACGATATAAGCTGCTGATATTGGGGTTCGGTTCACCAGTAAAGAGGACGGAATAACTCAGGAGCGCTGATGAGTTGTGTGGTTTCTATGTACAGCTAGAATAAATCTCCTATTCGATAGCTTTTACAAATCAAACATTAATATTCTCTAGTAAAATCGATCATACTGTACTACTATTATCAACATCATATCACCTGAAAAGTCACAATTCTGGATGGTGCTGATACCGTTATGTGAAGAGGCCTTCTCCGAAACTCACCTCATTGGGGAGCTAGAAATAATAAATACCTGCATCCAAACCCTTAAGAAGTCTTGTTATGTGAGCAGATTGTGTGGAAACCCATTAGGTTTTAGTGGCAGGACATCCATTAATATTAGAGATTCTCCATATAGAAAAGTACCCCATCTCATCGTTATCATTATGAAAATCTGCGGGACAAAGAGCCAACTTCTACATAGGTGCCTTAGAGAGCGAGGGACAATCTGAGAGTTATCTAGAGCCACTGTCAAATATCTCATTCATTGGTTAGAATCATAGAATGGTTACAGCACAGAAGGAGGCCATTCGGCCCGTCAAGCCCGCGCAGGCTCTCTGCAAGAGCACTTCAGCTAGTCCCACTCCCCGGCCCTTTCCCGTAGCCCTGCCTTCAGGTACTTATCCAATTCCCCTTTGAAAGCCATGATTGAATCTGCCTCCACCACAATCTCAGGCAGCTTCATAGCAACATTGTCAGAATCCTGAGAGAACATTACCAGGGATGTTGCATGGGCAGCGGGGGATTCACCAATGAGAAATGGAAGAAAAATAATATAACTTACACATAATTTACCCACCTATGTAATGCAACACCTTTACATATGTGAGCATTTGCTGTCCGTTACACCTTCAGATGTCCATCGTACACTGCCTGATGTCACAGTTTCTTTGGTTGTCTGGTTTGGGGAGAACTTCCATGCAACTCAAAGATGGTCCCTGATGTCACAGGGAGCAGGGTCGAGGAGAAGCCTGGATTCCCAATACAATCTTCTACTGAAATTGATCCCCTTATAAAGGGAGCCCTTGTTTAGTGGGCAGCCAAGTAACCCGCTTAGTTGTGTGGGCACCTGCCACTGCCACGTTAATAAGATGATCTCCCCTGACCCCAGATACACTGATGGGGTCAGAAGCGGAGACCATCGGTGCCTAATCTGCTTCATGTCTGCAGATAGTGAGACTGGGGGTTTTCAGCATCACAAAGTCAGTTAATTGCTATGTATAGCAAGACCGCCAAAAGACACGAAACACCAGAGCCACAGTGCCTACAGACAAAGCCAGAGGTTCCAAACTCAGGCATTCATAAGAATTAATCTTGGAATTAATATTGTTTCTATTGTAATAAAAACATTTTAAAATTATATATTTCAGAACAACATGATTAAACTTACAAATTATCTTTTGTGTCTGAGCAATTTTCTTCAGGTCTTTATTCCAAGCTAAGGCTTGGAGTTGATATTCCTGCCAGAAGTGTCAATTGAAGGAAATCATTAACTACACTTGTGCTTGCATTTCCGAGAATGTTGCAGTTTGAGCATGTGTTGTATGGAGAATCTTCCATCAGTATGACTGTCTCCATGTAACAACTGGAAGTGTGTTTTTCTTATAATTAATGCTGTCAATATAATAGTGAGGCTAATGACACTCGCTGTTATTTATGCGCAAATGCTACTGCAGCTTCGAGCAAGGACAGGTGCGTGGTTAAACGCGGAAATCCAGAAGTTCCTGTCTGAGTTGTGCCACTCTGCTGTGAGCTTCACGAAAACGGCACCTCGCTGTCTGCTTCACCATTGAAATGCATTGAGTGGCGTGAAGTTCCTGTGTTTGCATAGTAGATATGAACTAAATGTGTCACAGAAAGTGAAGTCTTGTCTATTTCATTCTAAGTACCCTTTTAGTTAATTAACTATTACAAGCGTGGAGTCTCATTCCTTCAGGTTTTAATTGTTGGAGGTTTTTAAAAAAGTAAAAAAAAGTAAAAATGTTTTTAACTTTTCCTTTCTGTCTCTTTTCTCTCTCTCTCTTATTCCAATGTTTCTTTCCCTCTCTTTAGTTCTCTTTCTGTACCTGATTTGACATTGAATTCATCCATTCTAACTTTCACTTCCTCCTCAGTCCTTGCACTGTTCATTTAACAATCCTTCAATTGATTGGTTAAGGAGATACCAGTTGCTTTCCCTGTTCGCTCAGGTCCCAGATGCCCGGTTTCCCTTGCTGTGATGTTATCACCTTGCATTTTCAGCAACTTGCCACACAAAAATTTAAAAAACCTAAATGTGCAAAGGCAAGTCTAACTGATGGCAGACACCGTTAGATGCCTTGCCACAGCAAATTATTCATCTAAATTATTACAAAACAAGCTACACCATGAATTTTAGAACTGTTTTTGAAATCATTATTTCTAGTGTGTATCTTTACTTCAGAGAGAGAATGCTGAGAAATGTATAGATAAATAGACAGACAGACAGACAGATAGATAGATATACAGACAGGTAGATAGACAGACAGACACAGCAAAGGCTATGGGCCCTGACAACATCCCGGCTATCGTGCTGAAGACTTGTGCTCCAGAACTAGCCGCACCTCTAGCCACACTGTTCCAGTACAGCTACAACACTGGCATCTATCCAACAATGTGGAAAACTGCCCAGGTATGTCCTGTCCATAAAAAGCAGGACAAATCCAATCCGGCCAATTACCGCCCCATCAGTTTACTCTCAATCATCAGCAAAGTGATGGAAGGTGTCATCGATAGTGCTATCAAGCAGCACTTACTCACCAATAACCTGCTCACTGATGCTCAGTTTGGGTTCCACCAGGACCACTCGGCCGCCGGCCTCATTACAGCCTTGGTCCAAACATGGACAAAGGAGCTGAATTCCAGAGGTGAGGTGAGAGTGACTGCCCTTGACATCAAGGCAGCATTTGACCGAGTGTGGCATGAAGGAACCCTAGTAAAATGGAAGTCAATAGGAATCGGGGGGGAAATTCTCCACTGGCTGGAGTCATACCTAGCACAAATGAGAATGGTTGTGGTGATTGAAGGTCTCAGCCCCAGGACATCGCTGCAGGAGTTCCTCAGGGCAATGTCTTAGGCCCAACCATCATCAGCTGCTTCATCAATGACCTTCCCTCCAACATAAGGTCAGAAATGGGGATGTTCGCTGATGACTGCACAGTGTTCAGTGCCATTCACAACTCCTCAGATAATGAAGCAGTCCATGCCTGCATGCAACAAGACCTGGACGACATTCAGGCTTGGGCTGATAAGTGGCAGGTAACATTCGCGCCAAAGAAGTGCCAGACAATGACTCTCTCCAACAAGCGAGAGTCTAAACACTTTCCCTTGACATTCAATGGCATTACTATCACCGAATCCCCCACTATCAACATCTTGGGGGTCACCATTGACCAGAAACTTAACTGAACCAGCCACATAAATACTGTGGCAACAAGAGCAGGTCAGAGGCTAGGTATTCTGCAGCGAGTGTCTCATCTCCTGACTCCCCAACACCTTTCTACCATCTACAAGGCACAAGTAATGAATGTGATGGAATACTCTCCACTTGCCTGGATGAATGCAGCTCCAACAACACTCAAGAAGCATGATACCATCCTCGACAAAGCAGCCTGCTTGATTGGCACCCCCTCTACCACCTTAAACATCCACTCCTCCACCATCGGCATACCGTGGTTGCAGTATGTCCCATCTACAAGGTGCACTGCAGCAACTCGCCAAGGCTTCTTCGGCAACACCTCCCAAACCCACCACCTCTTCCATCTAGAAGTACAAGGGCAGCAGACGTATGGGAACACCACCACCTCCAAGTTCCCTTCCAAGTCACACATCATCCTGACATAGAAGTATATCACCGATCCTTCATCGTCGCTGGGTCAAAATCCTGGAACTCCCTACCTAACAGCACTGTGGGTGTGCCTTCACCACACGGACTGCAGTGGTTTAAGAAGGCGGCTCACCACCACCTTCTGAAGGGCAATTATGGATGGGCAATAAATGCTGGCCTTGCTAGCGATGCCCACATCCCATAAAAACGAATTTAAAAAAAAGATAGATAGATAGACAGATAGATGGGCAGGTAGATAGACAGGCAGACAGATAGATAGATGATTGATAGATAGATAGACAGATATAGACAGGCAGACAGATAGATAGAAAGACAGTTAAACAGACAGATAGATGATATTTAGATAGATAATTACACAGATGAGTAGAGCACCTATTCATGGGTAAAAGTACAGACTTGTGGAATTGGATCCCAAAACACCAGTAAAATCCTAGAATATTATGTAATAAAATGCAATTTGAATTATTCAGCTTATTCAGTAAGCTTGATAATAATACATTGTGCATTACATAGCTTAACACCGCACTTACATAAATGTGTACCCTGCAACTCATCACGAGCATCACCATATGTGATCCAAATCTAATACATTTAGAATAGAGCAAAAGCACACATTTCATATCTCGGCCTTTTGGCTAATATCAAGCGTAGTCACACCCCAGTAATGGGGTGGTGATGGTCACCCCCAGCTATGGGGCAGCGTAAAAGAAAGCTCCCCTTAATTAAGGGGTGAAAAAAAATAAAAAAATAAATCTGTATATGACTTATAAAATGTGTAATGAAAATGCATTGTAACATGTCTATGTAAATTGAGTGCCATGTACCGCAGTTAATTTGTATTGTGCCAGATGTGAACTGTATATTCATGTATTTGAACAAATTTTTTTATGAATAAAGTATATTTTTGAAACAAATAAAAAATCTGTTACATCATTCCAATGGAGGAGCGAGCCAGGGAGGCCGGAGCGGAGAGCGATTGGCAGGGGAGCTGGCGGCCAATGGAGGAGCGAGCCAGGGAGTCCAGAGCAGAGAGCGATTGGCAGGGGAGCTGGCGGCCAATGGAGGAGCGAGCCAGGGAGTCCAGGGCGGAGAGCGATTGGCAGGCGAGCTGGCGGCCAATGGAGGAGCGAGCGAGGGAGCCCAGAGCAGAGAGCGATTGGCAGGGGAGCTGGCGGCCAATGGAGGAGCGAGCCAGGGAGTCCAGGGCGGAGAGCGATTGGCAGGCGAGCTGGCGGCCAACGGAGGAGCAAGCGAGGGAGCCCGGAGCGGAGAGCGATTGGCAGGCGAGCTGGAGGCCAATGGAGGAGCGAGCCCAGAGCGGAGAGCGATTGGCAGGTGAGACGGCGGCCAACGGAGGAGCGAGTGAGGGAGCCCAGAGCGGAGAGCGATCGGCAGGTGAGGTAGCGGCCAATGGAGCAGCGAGCCTGGAGAGGAGAGCGATCTGCAAGCGAGATTGTGGCCAACCGAGCAGTGAGCCAGGGAATCCGGAATACTGTCCGAGTGGCAGTCAAGAAGGTGGAAGAAGGAGCGATGGTTGACCGCTCGTCCTTCGTGAAGAGAATCATCATTGGATGTTGCGGGTTCAAAGCTGCGGACATTTTCGCTCTGCAGGATATCCCCAACGCCGGTTACTTCGATGTAACCTTTAGAAACATCGCTGGATGCCTGAAATTCCTGCAGGCAGTCAAGGAAAAGAGGAGTGAAGAGCGGCACTTAATCAAAAGTGCCGAGACGCTGTTCACCCTCCCATCGCAAAGAAACCGCCTTGTCACTGTACACATGTACAACTCCCACATCCCTGTCATCGATGTGCTCACCTTCCTTGGCAGATACGTCGATGATGCTGGAAATAGCGTGGACATCAACAACCTCTTTGGGATCTGGATGGGTAAACGGCAGATCAAGGTCATGCTCAAAGTGGACACCAAAGGAACCATCCTGCACCCCTCTTCCAGCTTCGCCATCAGAGGAAGTCGGGGATACTTGGTCTACGCCGGCCAACCCAGGGTGTGTTGAACCTGTGGGAAATCTGGGCACGTGGCAGCCAACTGCACGGTCATCATCTGCAGGAACTGCAAGAAAGAAGGCCACCAGACAAAGGACTGCAAAGAAAGCAAGATCTGCAACCTTTGTGGTGAGGCTGGTCACCTCTACAAGTCCTGCTCCAAGCGCAGCCTCAGCCATGCGCAGGCGGCAATGAACAATGTGGTGCACGAGGAAGAGACCACAAAGGTCGACCCAAAGGAGACCAACAACGCTCCTAGCACCAAGCCCCTCAGTGATAAAACCACAAACATGGATGACTCTGAGGGAAACAAGGAAAAGGACACTGCAGGAAACTGCCACGCCTCGGAAACCAGCCCTCAGCCTCCTCCCCAGCAGATAGAATCCATGGAAGAGGAAGCTGCGGAGGAACAACTGGGAGACTGGGAGTTGGTGGGGGAAAAACACAACAAGAAAAGGCCCACCAACCCCCCAGGAAAAGATGCCGCAAAGGCCCAGCCCAGTGGGACAAAGCGGCTCATGTCCCAAATGGACAGCAGCAAAAAAAGTGGCAAAGCACACAGAAAGAAAAGGAGACTGAGAAGACCCCTCAGCTCCAGAACACCAGGAGCAATGAAACGCCCAGCACACCCCAGCTCTGGGAAACCGAGGGCAACGAAGCGTCCAACACACCCCAGCTCGGGGAAACCGGGAGCAGCGAAGCACCCAGCACACCCCAGCTCGGGGAAACTGAGAGCAACAAAGCGTCCAACGCACCCCAGCTCTGGGAAACCGGGAGCAGCGAAGCGTCCAACGCACACCAGATCTGGGACACCGGGAGCAGCAATACCACAGGCGACAGGCTGAGGGAAGAACCCATGACTGAGGAAAATCCATTCTACGTGAGGGAATACGTCACATCACCGCCGTCGTCACCCCATCGGTACAACACCCCCTCAAGAGACCAAGACAAATTTCTCAGCCCAGGGCAAGTAAAGCAGTTCTCGAACACCGTGGGTATGCAGGAACAGCCCCAAGGACTGGGAACAACATAACGGACTGCGTGTTGAAATGGGACTTTGGAACTTATTTACTTATAAAAATGGGTTTAAAAATCGCTACGATCAACATGTGCAGTTTAAAATTAACTACGGGATGTGTTTCCACCTTGGGGTATCTCGCCAAGGTCAAGGCCGACCTGCTGTTCCTGCAGGAGTGTGGCCTACTGGACCTCAGCAACTACCGGCAGTGGTCGTGATGGTGGTCAGGAGGCAACGATTGCCGTGCCTCCAGCCTGGGTATGCTGCTGCGGCCACCTCCTTGTAGCAGATGTACTGTACAAGAACGCCCCACTCAGGCTGATCAACGTGTATGCCCCGGTTCTCAAGAACGAGCGGCTGGCCATTTTCCAGCAGCTGCTGCTGCTGGCAACGTCCAGGCCAGTTATTCTGGGCGGTGACTTCAACTGCATCATCGATGCGGCTGGACGATCCGGCAGAGCCGACAGCAAACTAGACGCCCCGTCCAGACTCCTGATGGAAGTGGTAAAAGACGCCAAGCTGCGTGACGTCTTCAACAACCCTGCAGACGGAGCGCCGCGCAGATACACCTGGTCGAGACCAGACGGGTTCGTCCGTTCCAGGATAGACTTCCTGTTTGTGTCCCAAACACTCACAGTCAGATCTACCAACGTCACGCCGGTGTTCTTCTCTGACCACTGCCTCTTACTGGCCGACTGTCACCCACAGGAAGACCAGAAAGTTGGCAGAGGGATATGGAAGCTGAACGTGAAACTGTTGACTCCAGAAAACATGGACAAACTCAAAAGGGATTACAAAGGTTGGAGAACCGTGAAACCCCTCTTTGATTCCCCAGCGCACTGGTGGGAAATGATCAAGATGAACATCAAGAGGTTCTTCATCCTCAAAGGTGTTCAGAAGGCGAGAGAGAGACAGAGGGAAATGTCCCGACTCCAGAAAAGCATGCAGGATCTGCTCCTGCTGCAGTCGATGGGGTCGATGTCGGGGAGGAACTCCAAGAGGTGAAGGGCCTCGCTCTATGCCTCAGAGTCCTCCAAGATCATCTTCTGCTCCAGAGTCCGCTCCATGGAGCAGGATGAGACGTGCTTGCGTTTCTTCTTCCAAAAGGTACATAGAGGGAGCTCTGTGATCGACAGCCTGAAGGAAGAAGACGGTTCTGTGACGTCCTCGCAGCTTGACATACGAAGGATCAGCAAATCCTTTTATGCCGGGCTGTACGACGCGAAGCCCACAGACAGCGCGGCCTCCCAGTCTTTCCTGTCGTCTATCTCGGAGGTGTTAGACGACAGCAAGCAGGAGAGTCTGGATCACCCGTTAACTCTGGACGAGCTGACAAAGGCTGTCCGGTCCTTCGAGATGAGTAAAACTCCCAGAAGCGATGGCTTACCAGTCGAGTTGTATTCGGCCCAGACCTGCTGGAAGTGGGTTCTGGCTGGCAGCATGTCAGAATCGATGAGGAAAGGCATCATCACCCCCATCTACAAGCAGAAGGGGGAGAAGGAAGAAATCAGAAACTGGTGGCCCATTTCGCTGCTTAATGTGGACTACAAGATTCTGTCCAAGGTCATCGCTAACAGGGTCAAGTCTGCTCTGGAGCTGGTGATCCACCCGGATCAGACCTGCGCCGTACTGGCAGGAAGATCTCCGATAGCCTCGCGCTACTCAGGGATACGATCGCCTACGTGCGGGACAGGAAGGTGGACACCTGCTTAATCAGCTTGGACCAGAAGGCTTTCGACAGAATATCGCACACGTACATGATGGACGTGCTCTCCAAAATGGGGTTTGGGGAGGGAATCCGCAATTGGATTCAACTGCTCTACACAGACATCAGTAGCTCAGTTCTAATCAACGGGTGGGAATCGGAAAGCTTTCCGATCAAATCTGGAGTCAGGCAAGACTGTCCTCTCTCCTCTGTCTTGTTCATGTGTTGTATCAAACCGTTTGCCGAGTCCATCAGGAGGGATACGGACATGAGAGGGGTGATGATCCCAGGCAGCGGAGGCACTCAGGTTAAGGCCTCCCTGTACATGGACGACGTCGCCGTCTTTTGCTCGGATCTGCTGTCGGTCCGCAGATTGCTGAGCAGTTTGAACTGGCCTCGGGAGCGAAAGTTAATCGCAGCAAAAGCGAGGCCATGTTCTTTGGAACTGGGCCGACCGATCCTTTGTCCCCTTCATCGTCAGGTCAGATTACCTGAAGGTGCTGGGAATATGGTTCGGAGCGGCCGGGGCGTGCACCAAAAACTGGGAGGAGCGTATCGCCAAGGTAAGACAGAAACTGGGAATGTGGGAGCAGCACTCCCTGTCGATTGTGGGCAAGAACCTGGTCATCAGGTCCGAGGTGCTGTCAGTGTTGCTGTACGTGGCACAGGTGTGGCCCATAACCCGACCCTGTGCCACCACAGTCACCCGAGCCATCTTCCACTTTATCTGGAGATCAAAAATGGACCGTGTCCGGAGGGACACGATGTACAAATCTCCAGAGAAAGGGGGAAAGAATGTACCCAACGTCGCCCTCATCCTGATGGCCACCTTTGTGTGCGGCTGCATCAAGCTGTGCACAGACCCTCAGCATGCAAACACCAAGTGTCACTACATGCTGAGGTTCTATCTGTCCCCTGTGTTGCGAAGGATGGGTCTGGCTATGCTGCCGCGGAACGCTCCATCCAGTTGGACCATGCCGGACCACCTGTCCTTCATGGAAAAGTTTGTTACGGGAAACACCGTTGACCACAAGGCCATCTTCTTCTTCTTAGACAGTCCCTCGGATGACTTGCTTCCACATTAAAAATAAGTTTGCAGGTGACTGATTAGTCCAATGTGGGACCTACAGTCTCTGTCACAGGTGGGGCAGATGGTGGTTGAAGGGGCGGGTGGGTGGGGTGCTTGGGTTGACGTGCGCTTCTTGCACTGCCTGCGCTTGGCTTCCGCTTGCTCCCGGCAGAGACTCGAAGCATTCGGTGCCTTCCCGGATGCTTCTCATCCACTTTGTGCGGTCTTGGGCCAGGAATTCCCAGGTGTCGGTGGGGATGTTACACTTTTTCAAGGAGGCTTCAAGGGTGTCCTTGAAGTGTTTCCTCTGCCCACCTGGGGCTCTCTTGCCATGCCGGAGCTCTGAGTAGAGCGCTTGTTTTGGGAGTCTCGTATCGGGCATGCGGACAATGTGACCCGTCCATCGGAGCCGATCGAGCGATCAAGGCCATAAAGCAGTAGTCAGCGCGTAACGTCCTCGAGACCCTACGGAAAAAGGAGATGGTGGATCCTGTTGGATGGTTCCCCAAGCAGACTGTCGAAGTCATTTGGCAGAATGCCTCATCGTCAGAACTTACAAACAAGCACCAAGACGTAGCTTGGCTGGTGGTGAGAAGGGCCCTCCCCGTCAGATCCTTTATGCACTCCCGGAGTCTCTGCTCCACCGCACGCTGTCCTCGAGGAGGCTGCGCTTGGGATGAGACCGTCATCCATCTCCTTCTGGAATGTGCCTTTGCAAAGAAGGTCTGGAAAGAGATGCAGTGGTCTTTGTCAAGGTTCATCCCGAGCAGCTCCGTAACACAGGACTCTGTGCTCTACGGATTGTTCCCAGGGACGCACACTGAGACAAACATCAACTGCTGCTGGAAGATCATCAACTCAGTGAAAGATGCCCTTTGGTCTGCCCGAAACTTGCTGGTCTTCCAGAGTAAGGAGTTGTCCACGACCGAGTGTTGCAGACTAGCACATTCCAAGGTCCAGGAGTATGTGCTGAGGGATGCACTAAAGGTTGGTGCCGCCACCGCAAAGGCACGATGGGGAAGTGCCACAGTTTAAGGCCCTCCCGCCAGTGTACACTGAGGGGCTGGAACCAGTATAAACCCCCCCCCTGCTCGAGCCGTATGATGCAGAAGTGCTTTCATCAGTTGATGTAAATAGAGTACCATGTACTGCATTCATCTGTATTATGCCATATGTAATATGATTGGTGGATTGTAGTGTAATATATTTTGACAAGTATTGGAATGTATCTTGACCCCTCGGTCTGTATGACTTATAAAATGTGCAATGAAAATGTATTGTAATGTGTCTCTGTAAATTGAGTGCCATGTACCGCAGTTAATTTGTATTGTACCAGATGTGGACTGTATTGTCATGTATTTGAACTAAAATTTTTATGAATAAAGTATGTTTTTGAAACAAACAAAAAAAAATCTGTTATATCATTCCTCCTGTGTCACATTTCGGCCATTACACTTTGGCATCACAATTTTTGATTGGCTCAAATTTCAGATTTCTAAAAGAGCAACAAATTAGAACTCCTTAGCTATGAATAGTGAGGACAATCTAGCAATAAAAAAGAAAAAATTCAACAAATCATATCACTCAAAATAAATTTCAAAAGCCTTTTGGCCCCTTTGGTAAATTCTCATAATAACCAAAAATTGGGAGTATCTGGTGCACTATCTCCATGCTGAATCTTCTGATTCAGCTTCTGTCAAGTTGAGACTGTGCTGGGTGTGAAGTATTTGAAAATTTACTGTTCAGTTTTCTCAGTAACTGAAATTTCTAATATTGAAAATACAGTTTGTGGCATAACACAGGCATAAAAATTGCAAACTTTGCATAGTTCAAAGTAACATTGATTAAACTTATCTTTAAATTTTTTTGTGTGTCTTTTAATACCGTCATTGATGTTTTTTTACTTGAAGGCCTCAGAGTCCCTGAAAAGCTTAGGGTTTGAGTTGATATTCTTCCCAGCCTATCAGCTAAAGAGAGTTAGCCTGAAATTCCATAGATGCCACAGTCTGAGTGTGTGTATTGCGGCGAAATTCCAACTTACATCAGTATTTATAGATATCCATCTCTAATATGTTGCTATCTATTTCACACAGTGCCTTCCTCTATCTGCTTTATTTAAAAATTCCTACAGGGAGCACAAATGGACTTCACTTCTATCCCTGTAAATGAGTACTCTAAGTTGTTCTTCTATGTAAAGAGTGCTATACTCAAGCAATTTTTGTGGTTATCTGGGTAATATACCACAGGATAAACAGTTTTAAATTAAATTACAAGCATTCTGTAATCAAGCCAAGAGATGTTCCTAAACTGAGATTTTTTCTAATCGCTGCAGAATAATTCATGTAGTAAAATCAACATGTATTTGATGAGTATACCTCTTGGCATATCCCCTGCGTCTGGTCTTGCTAGATTTGTGTCACACTTACAATGTCACACTCCAGTCATTATACTTCAAAGTGTTGCACTTTGCTACACATTTTTTTAATTATTTGTTCCTGGGATGTGGGTGTCGCTGGCAAGGCCAGCATTTATCGCCCATCCCTAATTGCCCTTGTGAAGATGGTGGTGAGCAGCCTTCTTGAAACGCTGCAGTCTGTGTGGTGAAAGTACTCCTACAGTGCTGTTAGGAGTTCCAGGATTTTGACTGAGTGACGATGAAGGAACGACGATGTATTTCCAAGTCAGGATGGTGTGTGACTTGGAGGGGAACTTGGAGGTGGTGACGTTCCCATGCGCCTGCTGCCCTTGTCCTTCTAGGTGGTAGAGGTCACAGGTTTGGGAGGTGCTGTTGAAGAAGCCTTGGTGAGTTGCTGCAGTGTATCTTGTAAATGGAGCACACTGCAGCCATGGTGCGCTGGTGGTGGTGGAAGTGAAAGTTTATGGTGGTGGATGGGGTGCCAGTCAAGCATGCTGCATTGTCCTGGATGGTGTCAAGCTTCTTGAGTGTTGTTGGAGCTGCACTCATCCAGGCAAGTGGAGAGTGTTCCATCACATTGCTTACTTGTGCCTTGTAGATGGTGGAAAGGCTTTGGGGAGTCAGGAGGAGAGGCACTCGCCACAGAATACCTAGCCTCTGACCTGCTCTTGTAGCCACAGTATTTATGTGGCTGGTCCAGTTAAGTTTCTGGTCAATGGTGACCCCCAGGATATTGATGGTGGGGGATTCGGCGGTGGTAATGCCGTTGAATGTCAAAGGGTGGTGGTTAGACTCTCGCTTGTTGGAGCAAGTCATTGCCTGGCACTTGTGTGGCGCGAATGTTACTTTCCACTTATCTGCCCAAGCCTGAATGTCGTCCAGGTCTTCCTGCATGCGGGCATGGACTGCTTCATATCTGAGGAGTTGCGAATGGAACTAAACACTGTGCAATCATTAGCGAACATCCGCACTTCTGACCTCATGATGGTGGAAACGTCATTGATGAAGCAGCTGAAGATGGTTGGGCCTACGACACTTCCCTGTGCTAGGTATGACTCCAGCCAGTGAAGAGTTTCCACCCAATTCCCATTGACTTCAGTTTTACTAGGGCTCCTTGATGCCACACTCGGTCAAATGTTGCCTTGATGTCAAGGGTAGTTACTCTCACCTCACGTCTGGAATTCAGCTCTTTTGTCCATGTTTGGACCAAGGCTGTAGTGAAGCCGGGAACCGAGGGGTCCTGGCGGAACCCAAACTGAGCATCGGTGAGCAGATTATTGGTAAGTGCTGCTTGATAGCACTGTCGACGACACCTTCCATCACTTTGCTGATGATTGAGAGTAGACTGATGTGGCGGTAAATGGCTGGATTGGATATGTCCTGCTTTTTGTGGACAGGACATACCTGGGCAGTTTTCCACATTGTTGGATAGATGTCACTGTTGTAGCTGTACTGGAACAACTTGGCTAGAGGCACAGCTAGTTCTGGAGCACAAGTCTTCAGCACGACAGCCAGGATGTTGTCGGGGCCCATAGCCTTTGCCTTATCCAGTGCACTTAGCTGTTTCTTGATATCACGTGGAGGGAATTGAATTGGTTGAAGACTGGCTTCTGTGATGGTGGGGACCTCAGGAGGAGGCCGGGATGGATCATCCACTTGGCACTTCTGGTTGAAAATGGTTGCAAACGCTTCATCCTTGCCTTTTGCACATGCATGCTGGGCTCTGCCATCATTGAGGATAGGGATGTTCATGGAGTCTCCTCCTCCGGTTAGTTGTTTAATTGTCCACCACCATTCACAACTGGATGTGGCAGGACTGCAAAGCTTTGATCTGATCTGTTGGTTGTGGGATTGCTTAGCTCTGTCTATAGCATGCTGCTTCTGCTGTTTAGCATGTATGTCGTGCTGTGTTGCAGATTCCCCAGGTTAGCACCTCATTTTTAGGTGTGTCTGGTGCTGCTCCTGGTATGCTCTTCTACACTCCTCATTTAACCAGGGTTGGTCCCCTGGCTTGATGGTAATGGTAGAGTGAGGGATATGCCAGGCTATGAGGTTACAGATTGTGGTGGAATGCAATTCTGTTGCTGCTGATGGTCCACAGTGCCTCATGGATACCCAGTTTTGAATTGCTATATCTGTTCTGAATCTATCCCATTTAGCACAGTGGTAGTGCCACACAACACGATGGAGGGTGTCCTCAGTGTGAAGATGGGACTTTGTCTCCACAAGGACTTGTGGTGGTCACTGCTACCAATGCTGTCATGGACAGATGCATCTGCGATAGGTAGATTGGTGAGGACAAGGTCAAATAGGTTTTTCCCTCGTGTTGGTTCTCTCACCCCCTGCCGCACGCCCAGTATGATTGTTATGTCCTTCAGGACTCTGCCAGCACAGTCAGTAGTGGTGCTACCGAGCCACTCTTGGTGACAGACATTGAAGTCACCCACCCAGAATACATTGTGCTGTTGCTACCCTCAGTGCTTCTTCCAAGTGCTGTTCAACATGGAGGAGTGCTGATTCATCAACTGATGGAGGGCAGCAGGTGGTAATCAGCAGGTTTCCTTGCCCATGCTTGACCTGAAGCCATGAGACTTCATGGGGTCCGGAGTCAATGTTGAGTACTCCCAGGGCCACTCCCTCCCAACTGTATACCACTGTACCGGCACCTCTGGAGGGGTCTGTCCTGCCAGTGGGACAGAACATACCCAGGGATGGTGATGGAGGAGTCTGGCACATTGGCTGAAAGTTATGCTTCTGTGAGTACGACTATGTCAGGCTGTTGCTCGCTTAGTCTTTTGGGACAGCTCTCCCAATTTTGGCACAAGTCCCCAGATGTTAGTGAGGAGGACTTTGCAGGGTCGACTGGGCTGGGTGTGCCGTTGTCGTGTCCGAAGCTGGTGCTGAGGTCGATGCCAGGTGGCCTGTCTGGTTTTATTCTTATTATTGTCTTTCGTAGCAGTTTGGTACAACTGAGTGGCTTGCTAGGCCATTTCAGAGACCAGTTAAGAGTCAACCACATTGCTATGGGTCTGGAGTCACATATAGGCCAGATTAGGTAAAGACATCAGATTTCCTTCACTAAAGAATGTTATTGAACCAGATGGGTTTTTACAATAATTCAGTAATTTCATGGCCACCATTACTGATAATAGCTTTTTATTACAGATGCAAAAGAATCTTTAAAAATGAGGCAGTGGTTGACCTGGAGCGTGAAATTTATAAACAGTTACCGCTGCCCTCTGACCTCAGTAGTTTTATATCGCTACAATTACTTGGATAGGTCCACTTGGAGCAGTGGCCCTAAATGGACAAATAAGGTTAGCAGCTAAACATCACAACCATGCTCAGCATCCAAATTCCAGATGCCACAGGAGATTTATAAGTATTGTACCTTTGTTGTTAAATTAGAACAAAGTGTATCTGGCTCACATAAAAAGAGAGAAAAAAAAATCACACCTTGCAGTTCCAATAGTTTGAGAATGGTATTGTTGAGATAAATGAAGCAATTATAATAATGCTATGAGCCAACAAATACTGAGCCAAATTTTGACAGTTTCAATGTGTAACGGGTTGCAAGAAATACAATTAAATCACCGCCTCATTCGGAAGGAGGGTTTGGGACTCTGGATGGTTGCATGTGAGGAAGTGATAGGACAGGCGTTGCATCCCTGTGTCTGCATGGGAAGGTGCCAGGGCAAGGAGATTATATGTTCGGGTGATGGAGGAGTGGACCAGGGTGCCATGGGGGGAATGGTCCTTTCAGAATGCTGAAAGAAGAGGGGAAGGGAAGATGTGTTTGGTGGTGGGATTGCGATGGAGGTGGCGGAAATGGCAGAGGATGATTTGTTGAATGCAGGGGCTGGTGGGGTGAAAAGTCAGGACAAGCAGGACCCTATCATTGTTCTACAAGGGAGGAGGGCGAAAAGTGATTGACTTGAACGTTTAACCCTACCTTCCTCTCTCCACAGATGTTGCCTGACATGCTGAGTATTTCCATCATTTTCTATTTTTATTATTAATGACATTTTGTTCCAACAATAACCAATTGTACACACAACAGCTTTTCTTGGTTTCCATGGATGGGAATAGATGGAGTGACTGGTATTTGGCAGTATCATGAAAGCAGCCTTTATTTTTGCCCGTTATTTTAAAATTCATAAAATTCATTAAAACCAGTGTTTTATACAGGTTCATCATGATTTCCACACCTTTGTACGCTATACCTCTATTTATGAAGCCCAGGATCCCGTAAGCCATTTTAACTGCTTTCTCAACCTGCCCTGCCACCTTCAACAATTTGTGCACACATACCCACAGGTCTCTGTTCGTGCACCCTCTTCAGGATTGTACCATTTAGTTTATATGTCCTCTCCTCATTCTTTCTACCAAAATATATCACTTCACACTTTTCTGCGTTAAATTTCATCTGCCAAGTGTCCACCCATTTTACCAGCCTGTCTATGTCTTCCTGAAGTCTATCACTCTCCTCCTCACGGTTCACTGTACTTCCAAGTTTTGTGTCATCTGCAAATATTGAAATTGTACTAGTTACATATGGCAAATAAAATTGAATTGAATATATCAAGAAAAGCAGTGGTCCTAGAACCGACTCCTGGGGGACACCACTGTATACCTTCCTCCAGTCTGAAAAACAACCGTTTACCACTACTCTCTGTTTCCTATCACTTAGCCAATTTGCACCTCACCAGGGCTGGAACCAACATCCTCGCTGCGAGGATGTTGGTTCCAGCCCTGTTGAGGTGCAATCCTTCCGGCCTATACAGGTCCCACCTCCCCCAGAACTGGTCCCAATGTCCTAGGAATCTAAAGCCCTCCCTCCTGCACCATCTCTCCAGCCACACATTCACCTGCGCTATCCTCCTATTTCTATATTCACCAGCGCATGGCACCGGGAGTAATCCGGAGATTACTACCTTTGAGGTCCTGCTTTTTAATCTCTTTCCTAGCTCCCTGAAATCTGCCTGCAGGACCTCATCCCTCTTTCCACCTATGTCATTGGTACCGATATGGACCACGACCTCTGGCTGTTCACCCTCCCACCTCAGAATGTTCTGCAGCCGCTCGGTGACATCTTTTACCCTGGCACCAGGGTGGCAAAATACCATCCTGGAGTCATGTCTGCGGCTGCAGAAACGTCCGCAGAGACCTCCTAACTATCGAATCCCCTACCACTATTGCTTTCCCACTCTTCTTCCTCCCCCCTGTACAGCTGAGCCACCCGTGGTGCTGCAGACTTGGTTCTGGCTATACTCCCCAGAGGAACCATCGCCCTCACTAGTACTCAGAGCTGAATACTGGTTGGAGAGCGAGATGTATTCAGGGGACTCCTGCACTACCTGCCTGGTCCTCCTCTTCTGTTTGGTGGTCACCCATTCCCTTTCTGCCTGCACACTCTTTATCTGCAGGTTGGCCACTTCCTGAAACGTGCTATCCACAAAGCTCTCAACCTCACGGGTGCACTGCAGTGACACCAGCTGCTGCTCAAGCTCCAAAACCCAGAGCTCGAGCTCCTCCAGCAGACGACACTTCCTGCACATGTGGTTGTCTAGGACACGGGAAGTGTCCTGGAGTCCCCACATGGCACAGGATGTGCATTCCACGGGACTGAGCTGCCCTGCCATGCCTTTACTTAATAGACGAGTAACTAGAAAAACTTACCAGCTACTCACCAATCAGCTCCTTCCCTGGTTGTGACGTCACTTTAGCTGTTTTGCAGTTGTTCCTTTTGTTGTTGTTTTCGCTGGAGGTACTTCTCCTCGCTGCCGCCGCTGCTCCGGTCTGCACGCTCTCTGGGCCCCCCACTCGATTTATACTCCGCCTCCTTCAAACGATTATTTTTACTTTTAATTTGTAGTTTTAATTAGTTGATTTAGTTTGTTATTAATTCAATAAAGTTATAGTAGTTAATACTCTCCCAGTTCTGAATTTAATCCACTTACCTAACCTAGAGAGCAAAAGAGCTGTAATATTCACCAACCAATCAGCTATCTGCTGTCCTGTGACATCACTCCTTGTTTTCTAAAGTTGCCGCTCGGCTCCCTTTAAGCCGCCGTCTCTGCTGCCGCTGCTCCCGCTCAGGTCCACTATTTTTAAAGTTTGATTTTGGTGCCACAGTATTTTATTTCATCTGTGTACTTACTTTAGTGGGTGGGATGTTACCCTATTGAGAGTAAAGCAGTATTGGCATATTAACGTAAAATAAACACTTTAAGGGGAATGTCAAGTCAGAGCTGAATGTAATTTTATGTCACGTGCAAATGATGCAGTAATATATTCTCAACAAGAGCTAACAAATTAGCACAAATATATTGCCTAACAACTTTTTTTTAATCCCTAATGATACCTGATTAATGATATTATAGTGTATGTTTTTGATGTAATGTATGCAAAGAGTATACTTCAACAGTAATAGCAGCCAGTCTTTTGCCCAAAAGCTTTGTTTGTAAAAGGAAATTTTGAACAATCTTTAACTGGCAGAAGTAAAAGGCTAACTGAACTAATGGATTCTACAGAGAAAAAATCTAAGGCATTTTTGTGTCTTTTTTTATGAACGATTAAATTATTGAACCCTTTAGAATCTGGTGTTGTGTCCGGGTAAAGCCGATTCTGAGAGACTTCAATATTACCTCTTTGTTTAATTTCATCTGAAGAAAGCCTAGCTCTTCTAATTTGCTACTTGAAGCATTGCAATCATCTTCACTTGTGGTTGACTTTTTTTTAAAGTTTCTGAAACAATAAACAAGCAAACTTTTTCTGTAATGCAGCATTTACCAACCACTCCAGGAGGTAGGTATTGGATTTTGTGTTGATCTAACTTTGAAACGTAAGTAAAAAAAAGAAAATCTACTGCATTTAGTTTATAGCAGTCTCAATAGTTTGGGTGAGCTTCAATATTATATACTGGTGGTGCAAAACTCAAGAGTCAATTGTGATGAGCAACAACAATTTTATTCTAATATTTAATATATATAACACCATTCCAGAATAAGTTACTTACATAAATGTTAAGAACATAAGAAATAGGAGCAGGAGTAGGCCATAGGGCCCTTCAACCCTGCTCCGCCATTCAATAAGATCATGGCTGATCTTCAACCTCAACTCCACTTTCCCGCCTGATCCCCATTTCGCTTGATTCTACAGTACAAAAATCTATCGATCTCAGCCTTGAATATACTCAATCACTGAACACCAACAGCCCTCTGGGATAGAGAATGCCAAAGATTCACAATCCTCTGTGAAGAACCTTCTCCTCACCCCGGTCCTAAATGGCCGACCCCTTAGCCTGAGACTATGCCCCCTAGTTCTAGACTCTCCAGCCAGGGGATACAGCCTCTCAGCATCTACCCTGTCAAGCACTCTCAGAATCTTATATGTTTCAATGAGATCATCTCTCATTCTTCTAAACTCCAGAGTGTATAGACCCATTCTACTCAATCTCTCCTCATAGGACAACCCTCTCATCCCAGGAATCAATCTAGTGAAGCTTCATTGCAACCTCTCTAAGGCAAGTATATAATTCCTTAGGTACGGAGACCAAAACTATCAACAGTACTCCAGGTGTCATCTCACCAAAGTCCTGCAGAATTGCAAATATATTTCAAAATGCTGGAAACTGCACCAAAAATGTGTAAAAAATCAAAAAAGTTCCTGAGGGGCATGCCCCCAGATCCACTCCCCCCCACCCCACCCCAAGAGATTAATTTTGTACCTTCAGTGATTACTTTCCCTTCAAAAATGTCTAAATCCACCACCAAAAAAATACATTTTTGTATACTGAGTTCCTTCACCCCCAATAATACAACTGGTAGAATACTGGGTATTGCTGCAGCTGAAGTTATGACTAAGTCATGTCCCTCTGCACTCCCACTGTAGTTACTTACTTTCATATGTCATGGGATGTCAATGTTCACAGAAAACGAAACAGAATTGAGGTCTCAAGGATTTTTAAAAAGAGCATGGCAGAGCAGCAGCAGAGCATCAGGAAAATACAGAGCACCATGGGAGAGGCCCCAAGGCTTTGGGACCACTTCTGGGGAAGAAGGTAACAAGATAGATGGGTAGCACCTCAATTCTGGGACCAATTCCTTGCGCGGAGGTTAACTAGTGCTGTTGGGGAGCCCAGGCATATCTGCAAATGGAGGTAGAAGAAGCATCAAAAAAATACCTCACAATCAACACCCATAAAGGTCTCTACCAATACAACCGGCTGGTATTCGGGGTAGCATCAGCTCCGGCTATTTGGCAGAGGGCAATGGAACAAGTCCTGCAAGGGATCCCAGGGACCCAGTGTTATTTGGACGACATCCTGGTCACGGGCGAAAATGACAGTGATCACCTTGCCAACCTGGAGCAGGTGCTCACTAGATTGCAGGAATATGGGCTCCGAGCTAACCGCCCCAAATGTGAGTTTTTTAGAAAACAAATCTCGTATTGTGGCCACGTTATTGATAAAGAGGGGTTACATAAGTCCCCAGAGAAGATTGAGGCAGTAGTCAAGGCTCCAGCACCGGAAAATGTGTCACAACTGAGGTCGTTCCTCGGGCTGGTAAACTACTACCATAAGTTCTTGCCAAATTTGTCTACAATACTACACCCACTGAACACCCTACTGCAAACTGGGGTGCCATGGAAGTGGAGTGACGAATGTAGACGAGCTTTCCAGAAGAGCAAAACACTAATCACATCGAAAGAGGTATTGGCCCATTACAACCCGGCATTACCAATTCGGTTGGCATGTGATGCGTCACCCTACGGCATTGGAGCGGTGCTGTCGCACAAATTCTCGGACGGTTCAGAGAGGCCAATAGCCTTTGCTATTGGAGATCACTAACCTCAGCCGAGCGTAACTACGCCCAGATTGACAGGGAGGCCCTCAGCCTAGTGTGGGGAGTGAAAAAGTTCAATCACTATCTGCACGGGCAGAAATTCACCTTGCTGACTGATCACCAGCCTCTTGTCTCCATTTTTAATCCGAAGAAGGGCGTTCCAGTGATGACTGTGCAACGACTACAAAGATGGTCACTTTTTCTAGGGGCGCACCACTATGAGATTGAATATAAGGGCACGAAACAGCATGGAAATGCTGATGGGCTATCACGCCTGCCACTGCCTACTGCAGAGGAAGCACCAGCAGTGGATCCTGTCGAAATATTCCATTCGACTATAGTTGAATACCTACCGGTAACTAACGCTTGTATCGAAAAGGAAACCCGAAATGACCCGACACTGTCTCGGGTATATGATTTGACGGTGAAGGGATGGCCAGCACATGGCGACTCACTGTTGCCAGCATTCTCGACAAGGAGAGAACAGCTGTCAGTGTGCCGGGGGACCTTGATGTGTGGATCCCGAGTGGTAATTCCACCCAAGTTAAGGGATAGAGTGCTCATTGAGCTTCATGAGGGTCATCTGGGAGGGGTAAAAATGAAAAGCCTAGCCAGGGCTGATGTGTGGTGGCCGGGAATCGATAAACTAATCGAGGACTTGACCAAGAGCTGCTCAGGATGCCAGAAAGTCCAAAATGCACCACCACAGGCCCCTCTACACCCATGGGAGTGGCCCTCATCTCCATGGCAACGGGTGCATATTGATTTTGCTGGTCCATTCATGGACTCAATGTTTTTAATAGCCGTGGATGCGCACTCGAAATGGCCTGAGGTCATCAAAATGTCCTCCACCACCACGGAGAAAACTATTGCAGTCCTACGGACCATTTTTGCCAGGAATGGCTTGCCAGAACAGATTTGCTCCGACAACGGACCACAGTTTGTCTCCGAAGAGTTCCGGAGGTTCTTGAAAAAGAATGGGGTAAGGCATTACACATCCGCCCCGTATCATTCAGTCACAAATGGATTGGCTGAGAGGTTCGTACAAACCTTTAAGAAGGCAATAAAGGCTATGTACAATGACAACATTCCGCTGCAGCACAAGGTGGACAATTTCCTGTTCGCCTACCGGAATGCGACACATGCAGTCACCAACCAGGCCCCAGCCATGATGTTCTTTAACCGAAGGTTAAGATCTCGCCTGGATTTGCTCAGACCAAACGTACGAAGAGATGTTGAGAGTAAGCAATTCCAGCACATCCAGGAGAAGCCAACAAGGAGCTTCAATGTAGGGCAACCAGTCTTGGCCCGTGACTACCGAACAGAAAAATGGCAGCCAGGAACGATATGCACACGGCAGGGCCCACTAATGTACACAGTGGACGTTGGGGAGAGCATCGTGAGACGCCATGCTGACCAGATCCTAGAGTCACAGGAACAAGTCAACCCCATGCCTCGCCCATACGTACCTGGTGATGAACCCAACGTACAGGTAGCATCTACCCCAGAAACAGTAGCATCGGAAGCTGATGAACCAACCGACGACAGGGGGCCAGAATCGCCTCCGCGCCAAGAGCAAGACACTCGGGAAAGGTGCTATCCAGAAAGGATCAGGAAGCCTCCCCAAAGACTGAATTTATAAATAGACTATTTTCAGCTAATGTTGCATGTTAAAAGTGTTAATTGTAATTAGTTTGATATTTAATTGTTAAATGAGTGTTATGGTACTGTTAATCTAAAAGGGGATGAATTGTAATGCATGTACCTTTAAGGGGGGGGACTACTTTCTACAGCTCACGTATACTGTAGTACCGGCAGTGACCACACCTGTATATAACGCTGAGCAGTAATCTGTTGTTTCAGTTGCAGTTTGAACCACGTTGAGTAAATACCTGTTGAATCGTTCCCTGCAGTCTGTTGTCTGATTATTGAAGGCCACAACATTAAGATACATGGATCTAACAGGGAGCACAGGAGGAGGGGCGCCAGGATCAAGCATTAGAGAGGAGAAACGAGGTGCTCAGAGGACTGGGAGAGACATCAGCATTCGAATAAAGAGTAGATCAGAAATAGGAAGGATCGAACAGGGAGGAAATGTGAAGCAGACTAAGATGGGTTTGGAGTGCATGTGCGTAAATGCACGGAGCATGGTAAATAAGGTTGGTGAGCTGCAGGCACAAATTGCCACATGGGATTATATGATATAGTAGCAATAACGGAGACCTGGCTCAAACAAGGGGAGGATATTTAATATTTATGGCTACAACATATTCAGGAAACATAGGGAAGGGAAAAAGAAGGGGGGAGGTGGCAGTATTAGTCAAAGATACTGTTACAACCCTGGAAAGGGATGATGTACTTGAGGGTTCAAAGATAGAACAATTTTGATTAGAGTTAAGGAACAACATTGCGCTTCTGAGTTTTTACTTTAGGTCACCAAATAGTGGGAAGGAGGTATAGGAGCAAATTTGCAGGCACATTTCAGAAAGATGGAAGAACTATAGGAGTTGAAATTTAATAGTGCTAAAAAATGGCCGCGGGTATCACAATGCGAGATATGCCCACGCCCGTTCTAAAAGTGCAGGTAGCACGTCAATTTGGTGCTGCCTGCTAATTACCATGCGAGGAGTGCACAACCTAGCGCGGAACACGCTGCTGACAGCCTGTGCGCTCAGCAGGGGGCCAAAGTTCGCATTGGTGATGTTCACGGATAGGCCAGTCTCAATGAAAAATCAAATAAAGCTGATGCAGGTTCCTGGAGTTCCCCAACTGATTTAACCAAAGACAAAGCTGCCAAGATTGTGAGCTTTCCATGTAAAAAAATCTTGACTCACAAGAACATAATGGTCTGAATGGAGGGTGCATCAGTTTCAAATGCATCATATTCCATGGGGAGCAGGAGGAAAACAAACTGAATTGGATTTTTGTGGTTCCTTCACAAAATGGGATATGACAGGAAGCTGCCCAAAGGAATAATTCCTGAATGATTGTTGGAGAACAACACCCTAATAAAACTTCTGGACGGGGGTAGCTTTACTTAAAGCTAGCCTGCTCCTCTTCAAGGCAGTCTGCAGCTCTTAAAGCTGAGCTGCATTTTGCATGTAAAAAATGCTAAAAGTGCTTCAGCACTAACATAAATGGCTCAACAGGTCAGGTAAAGGGTACCCAGGGTGTCGAATGCAGCACTCGAACTTTGTGCAGGGGGTGAACACTGGAGGTCCTCTACCCAAAGGGGGCCAGGAGGCCGTCCAAAAAGGAGGTGGGACCAGATCGCTGAGGTGGTCACTGCCAGCAGTGTCGCCCCTAGGACCTGACTCCAGTGCCCAAAGGAATGTCATGACCTCATGGCGAGTGGTCAAGGTCAGTGAATGCATCTTCAAAAGCTGTCTCCAACTAACTACACCACTAGCCTCACACATTGCTCATTGCACGACACCAAACCCCCCCACTCCCCGCATCACTCACTTATCAACAATCTCTGCCAAACACGAGGTGTTATGTCCCCTATGAGACTTTTAGTATTGTGTTTTGTCTCCCCCTAGTGGTTTTACTACTGACCTCCTTATTGTTGATTTATGTCATGTGACATGATGAGAAAGTGAAAGTAAAACACAACCATGAGGGAGCCCAGAATTCATGGCTGGCGATGTATACAGTATCTAATGCCATCCTCCTCAGTTTCCCCCTTTGGCTGGCATTGTCTGTAAGTAGCCTTTTATCAGATGTCTTTATGTTTGATCTATGTCACCATTTCTTGATATTTGTGGCCAGATGAGTTAAAATATTGCACTTTGTGGAGTTTCCATGTGGCTGGCTATTAGTCTTTCTCCTGGCATTCATGTGTTAGACCTTTGATTGTTGTATCAGATTTACCTCAAATTGTAATAGAACCGTTGAGTTATAGTGGTAACGTTTCATTCTACAATCCTAGGTTTATTTTGTGTATTCAGATCGTGATTGTAATATCAATCGGCCTTATTTGATGTTGTAATTTCTTGCTCTCTTTGTAGTTTCACCCTGTGTCATTAAACTGGATTAAAAGTAACAACGCCTCCTTTAGCTGTCTGTCGAATCATAGTCATGAGGAGGACAGAACAGTGAAAAGACACCTTTCCCATGGGCGAATCTACTAAAGGTACAGATACTCAACACCAACACGATTCAATGCATCGCCGAAGCCACACATTCCAGACACCAGTCACAAAAGCTGAAATGGAGGAACAGTCACCATCGAAACAAGCAGAGGAGACCAGATCTCACTGTTCTGGCTCCTCCAGGCATTCAAGTATGTCTGTTACTGGTGCAGCAGCAGCGATGGCCAGAGCCAAGGCCGAAGCAGCCAAAGCAAAGATATCCTTTGCTCAAAGGGAAATGGACATAAAAATGGAAAAGGCACGTATTGAAGCAACATTAGCCGTATTGGATATGGAAAAAGAGGCAGCAGCAGCTCTAGCGGAGGCAGAAGTCCTTGAAGCAGCTGTTGAAGGTGAAGCAACAGGCAGCAACCTTAACCTTCATCTCCCTCACCAAGATCCAGTGCAACGCACCACAGAATACATACAAAGCCACTCCAGGTCACAAACTGTTAACTCTTGAATGCCCAACATAGAGCCTGTTCCAGAGTTAATACACGAACAGGAGGAGCCTGGCCATGCATCTCAGTGCTGTTGTGAGCTCAACAAAAACACTGTGGAAGAGGATGAACACAAGTTCCAACCAGAAGACCAAAGGCTAACCCATCATTATCGTTCACAATATCTGCAGACCTATCGCAGTCCAGCTGCTCTACCTCACTACGAACAGACCCAAGGCATGTCAGATTTCGTGAGGTTCTTCGCACGTCGTGAACTCGTCACCACCGGGTTGCTACAGTTCAACGACCAACCTGAAGACTACAGAGCATGGAGGTCTACTTTTCGGAACACCATAAGAGGGTTAGACCTGTCAGCAAGCGAAGAAATCGACCTACTCACTAAATGGCTGGGTAAGGAATCGTCTGAGCAGGCCAAGAGAATTCGAGCTGTGCACATTAACCTCCCGGAAAGGGGGTTGAAGAGGATATGGTATCATCTGGACGAGAGCTATGGCTCCCCGGAGGTGGTTGAGAATGCACTGTTTAAGAAGCTGGAGAACTTTCCCAAGATTCTCAATCGAGACCGCCTGAAGCTCAGAGAGTTAGGTGACGTCCTAATGGAAATTGACTCAGCCAAAACTGAGGGATGTCTGCCAGGTCTTCTGTACCTTGACACGGCACGTGGGATAAATCCCATTGTTGAAAAGTTACCATTCAACTTGCAGGAAAGATGGATAACTCAGGGATCAAAGTATAAGGAAGATCACAACGTTCCCTTCCCACCTTTCTCCTTTTTTGCCAAGTTTATCTGCCAGCAGGCTAAAATAAGAAACGACCCAAGCTTCTTCTTCTCCACTCAAAGCCCTGGGCCACCAAAGACAGCACAGTCTGCTACAAGCTACAACCAGAGAACTCCAGTGTCAGTTCATAAAACTGAAATGTCACTGTCCACCACCTCCTCCAGCGATGACGCAGATGGGAAAACGGACGACCCCGTCAAGCAATGCCCCATTCACAACAAGCCGCACCCGCTCAGGAGGTGTCGGAGCTTCAGAGAACGGACTTTGGAGGATCGCAAATCATTCTTAAAGGAACGTGGCATCTGTTATAAATGCTGTTCCTCTTCAACCCACCTGGCACGGGACTGTATCATGGCCGTCAAATGTGCAGAATGCAATAGCGAAGGCCACAACACAGCACTCCACCCAGGTCCAGCCCCCTGGGTCTCAACGGCCTCTACCGCCGCAGCAGAGCACGGCGGGGAGGAAGAGCAAGACATTCTGACACCTGAAGTAGCCTCACATTGCACCAAGGTGTGCGGAGCACACATCAGCGGCAAATCCTGTTTCAAAATCTGTCTTGTGACGGTCTACCCTGAAGGACAGCAAGAGAAAGCCATAAATATATACGCCATGCTGGATGATCAGAGTAACAGATCACTCGCCAAGTCTCCGTTGTTTGACCACTTTAACATAGAAGGAAACAGCTCCCCATATTCACTGAAAACTTGTGCCGGCCTAGTGGAGACATCAGGAAGGAGGGCCAGTGGTTTCGTAGTGGAGACCCTTGATGGAAAGACGAGCCTGCCTCTGCCCACACTAATAGAGTGTAACCAGGTGCCTGATAACAGGTCAGAGATCCCTACACCTGAAGCAGCGCTTCATCATGCTCATCTCAAACCAGTGGCTTACCAGATTCCACCGTTGAACCCTCAAGCTCCCATCCTGCTTCTACTAGGCAGAGACACATTGAGAATCCACAAGGTACGTGAACAGATAAATGGTCCACACGACTCACCTTATGCTCAGAGACTTGACCTAGGGTGGGTCATCATCGGTGATGTTTGTCTGGGACACGCCCACAGACCTGCCGAAGTGAACACATTCAATACAAATGTGTTGGAGAATGGTCGCCCCTCACTCTTTGATCCGTGCCCCAACAGCTTTCAAGTGAAAGAAAGATACGGCATACAGGTTCCAAGCTCTCTCTCTGATGATCCTACTGAGCAACCAGAACACGGAAAGCAAGAGGATCATCTTGGCCAGGCAGTCTTCAAAGGGACGAGTGACGATGACAAGTTAGCTCCTTCCATTGAGGACAAACTCTTTATAAAGAACATGGATGAAGAGGTCTTCATGGACAGTAGCAATAGCTGGGTCGCTCCTCTACCGTTCAGAACTCCAAGACGATGGCTTCCTAACAACCGAGGACAGGCACTCAACCGACTCATCTCTCTCCGCCGCACACTGGAAAGAAAGCCGGATACAAAGGACCACTTCATTTCATTCATGCAGAAAGCCTTTGCCTCAGAAGACCACACCAATGACCTAAAGGACCTGGACCTTGGAGTTGACTTACCTCCTCTACAGCGCAGCCTTGGGCTCAGTTGGGACCTGAATACGGATACCTTTACCTTCCAAGTTGAAGACAGCGAAAAGCCCTTCACTCGTCGTGGTGTCCTTTCTACAGTGAATGGCCTGTTCGACCCCCTTGGGTTTGTGGCACCAGTCATCATCCGAGGAAAAGCTCTGCTTAGAGACCTCACGGCAGACACAAATGATTGGGATTCACCACTACCTCGAGAAAAGGAGGGATCTTGGCACACTTGGAGAAACTCTCTCCAAGACCTCAGAAAGATTCAAATTCCAAGACCCTATACTCTCATCTCTCCCTCTGAAGCTCAACACAAAGAAATATGTGTCTTTTCTGATGCTTCAAACAATGCCATAGCTGCAGTTGCCTACCTCAAGGTCACAAACCCCAATGGAAATTGTGAAGCAGGATTCATCCTCGGCAAGGCAAGGTTAACACCACGTCCCGAACACAGCATTCCACGACTGGAGCTCTGTGCTGCCGTTCTGGCTGTAGAGATGGCAGAACTGATCACCTCCGAAATTGATCTCAAGCCTGACTCTATCCAGTTCTACACAGACATTAAGGTGGTGCTGGGCTACATATGCAACCAGACTAGAAGGTTTTATGTGTACGTCAATAACAGAGTCCAACGCAGCAGAAGGTCAACACAACCTGAACAATGGCACTACGTGCCTACTCACCTGAATCCAGCCGATCACGCCACTAGATCTGTCACTGCAGCTCGCTTAAGGGATACCACATGACTTATAGGACCTGAATTCCTGTGTCGTCCCCAGCAGAAAGTCACAGAAGTGTCATTCTTCTCCATACGTGGACCGGCCAAGCAGCTTCGATCTGACTGTGGTACCAACTTCATCGGAGCCTGCAAGGAGCTCAATGTTCCTTCTTCTTACGATGACAACACAGTTAAGAGATACCTCGCAGACCAAGGTTGCACCTGGATCTTCAATCCGCCACATTCCTCACATATGGGAGGTTCATGGGAACGAATGATCGATATCACACACCGCATATTGGATGCAATGCTTCTGGAACAAGGATCTTCCAGACTCACTCATGAAGTCCTCACCACATTCATGGCCGAAGTGGTAGCCATCATCAATGCAAGACCACTCGTCCCTCTGTCATCAGATGCAGAGTTCCCACTCATCCTGATGCCGGCCACCCTCCTCACTCAGAAAGGAGAAGCCATTCCTACACCTCCAGGAGAGTTCGGCAGTAAGGACCTCTACAGACGTCAGTGGAAGCAGGTACAGAGCCTGGCCAACACCTTCTGGAGCCGTTGATGACGCGAGTACCTGTCAATTCTCCAAGCACGTAGCAAATGGCAGTCATCAAAGACCAACGTCCAGACAGGGAACATAGTTTTAATGAAGGACAGTCAGAACAAAAGAAGTGAATGGCCGATGGGGATCATCTCAAAGGTTTTCCCCAGCAAAGATGGTAGAGTTCGAAAGGTAGAGGTCAAGATCTCAATCGGTGATGGGACAAAGCTCTTCTACAGGCCAATCACAGAGATCGTGCTTCGTCTCTCCAAGGAAGACCAGACGGTTGCTCCCTGATAAGTTGTATTTTCTTTATTATGTGGCATCTTAGAGATACCAGACGGGGAGTGTTATGTCCCCTATGAGACTTTTAGTATTGTGTTTTGTCTCCCCCTAGTGGTTTTACTACTTACCTCCTTATTGTTGATTTATGTCATGTGACATGATGAGAAAGTGAAAGTAAAACACAACCACGAGGGAGCCCAGAATTCATGGCTGGCGATGTATACAGTATCTAATGCCATCCTCCTCAGTTTCCCCCTTTGGCTGGCATTGTCTGTAAGTAGCCTTTTATCAGATGTCTTTATGTTTGATCTATGTCACCATTTCTTGATATTTGTGGCCAGATGAGTTAAAATATTGCACTTTGTGGAGTTTCCATGTGGCTGGCTATTAGTCTTTCTCCTGGCATTCATGTGTTAGACCTTTGATTGTTGTATCAGATTTACCTCAAATTGTAATAGAACCGTTGAGTTATAGTGGTAACGTTTCATTCTACAATCCTAGGTTTATTTTGTGTATTCAGATCATGATTGTAATATCAATCGGCCTTATTTGATGTTGTAATTTCTTGCTCTCTTTGTAGTTTCACCCTATGTCATTAAACTGGATTAAAAGTAACAACGCCTCCTATTTGGTGATGAGGGTTTAGCTGTCTGTCGAATCATAGTCGTGAGGAGGACAGAACACGAGGCACACCTCACATTCTTAGCTTCACCTCACCCCCCTGGAGGGGCATGGCTGAGCCCTTGGCCAGCGGCGGAGCTGAAAGAATACAAGATACCGGTATCCTCATACGGTATCATCCTTCTCACATCCCACTTCCCCTTCATCCCACAATATCTTCTGATTTTCAAGCTGCACATGGTGTAAGCATGCACCTCTTGCTTTCCCACTCTCCCCTCACTGCAACCCTACCCTTGTGCCTTCTTCATTTCAGATACCCAAGAAATCCAGCCTGCCCAGCCAGTAGTTGACCAAGAAGAACGAGAGGAGAGTGAAGAAGAAGAAACACTATCACTCGATTTCACACTCCCAGCCACCAGCTCTTCAAGGTCAGCCTGCAAGGCCATCTGCAGTGTCCCCCACTGAAAGTCAGCAGCCTTCCACCAGCCATGCTGCAGCCGCTGGGGTAGCACTGCATGACATCAGTAGGATAGGCAAAGGCACATGCAAGAGAGTCACTAAAAGAAAATTAGAGGGAATATTGGTCATAATAACGGGGGACTTCAATTGACATAATACAGATAGGAAAAATAACAGTGTTAAGGGTAAGGAGGGGGAGGAATTCCTGAAATGTGTACAAGAGAACTTTCATGATTAGCCCAACAAGGAAGGAAGCAGTGCTGGATCTAGTTCTCGGGAATGAAGTGGGGCATGTGGAGCATGTTTCAGTAGGAGAGCATTTGGGTATCAGTGAGCACATCAATAGGTTTAAAGCAGCTATGGAAAAGGACAAAGAACAATCAAACGTGCAAATACTCAACTGGAGAAGGGCTAATTTCAGTGAAAGGGGATTGGAATCAGAGATTGGCAGGTTAAACAGTAAATTTGCAATGGGAGGCCTTCAAAGAGGAGATAATTTGGGTACAGACACAGTCCCACGAGGGGGATAGGAAGGGCATCCAAAGCTAGAGCTCCCTGGATGACTAAAGAAATAAAGAAAGAAGGACTTGCATTTATATAGCGCCTTTCACGACCACTGGATGTCTCAAAGCGCTTTACAGCCAATGAAGTACTTTTGGAGTGTAGTCACTGTTGTAATGCAGGAAATGCGGCAGCCAATTTGCACACAGCAAGCACCCACAAACAGCAATGTGACAATGACCAGATAATTTGTTTTTGTTATGTTGTAGGAATGGCTAGATTCCTAACTAAAGGACTGAGGTCGAGTCAGTCTATCAAACAAACGATGTTTAATACTATTCAACAGAGTTTAACACGAAAACACAGGGTAACTAAATTACAGGTCTATACTCTTTGCTGGCTCCACGAGGACTGGCTAGGGCAGCTCCCCAGCCTGACGTCATGACGTCATCACGTTTTCCCGCTGCTGGAGGAGCACGTGATCAACATGATGACGTCATCGCGTTTGGTCGCATTCTTAAAGGGACCGCGCTATGTACATGCAATAATATGAACAAAGATACAGATTCATTCTGTAGCTAATAATTTGTTAAAGATAATTATGTACATTAGATCAGAGTCCCCTGGTGGCTCTGCCACATGCGCCCCCCCAGAATTGTCTTTAACAGTAAAAGTCAATCGACTAGGAGGTCTGACAAGCCTGTCAGAGCAACTCCTGTATTCTTGGAGTGGACGTTGTTGAACAGCTGGCGGGCTGGCGGATAAAAGCCTTGGGTCTGGCGTGGATGCAGCGGGAGGTCGACCACGTAGTGCTGGCTGTGCGGTCTCTACTGGCCGGTCGATATCCAGGTGTGCCGGTTTGAGACGGTCAATGGATATGTGGTCGGGTTTACCACCGATGTCTACGGAGAAACTCTTGTCGCCTGTCTCCAGTATGCGGAAAGGGCCTGTGTAAGGGGCCTTGAGCGGATCCCTATGGGCATCATGACGAATGAATACAAATTCAGCATTCTTTAGTTCCGCTGGTACGTGTGAAGATGGAAGGCCGTGATGCGAAGTTGGGATAGGTGCAAAAGCCTTGGCTGTTTCCCGGTGGTTGCTGAGTTGGTCGGCTGCGGACCACGGCTCTGTTGGAAGTGGCAGGAAATCTCCCGGTACGCGGAGTGGCTGGCCGTACACGAGCTCCGCGGCGGACGATTGCAGGTCCTCTTTGGGTGCCGTGCGAAAACCCAACATGACCCACGGAAGCTTATCCACCCATCCGGCGCCTTGGAGGCTGGCCCTCAGCGATGCCTTTAACGATCTGTGGAAACGTTCACACAAACCGTTTGCCTGCGGGTGATAGGCCGTGGTGCGGTGAAGCTTGGTGCCAAGACCCTGGGCGACAGCGTTCCAGAGCTCGGAAGAGAACTGTGGATCGCGGTCTGAAGAAATGTCCGCCGGAACGCCGAAACGTGCGACCCACGAGGAGAGGAATGCTCTGGCGACATCAGCGGACGTAGTAGATGCCAAAGGGACTGCCTCTGGCCATCCAGTAGTACGATCGACCATGGTGAGGATGTGTGTGAACCCCTGTGACAGTGGAAGCAGCCCGACAAGGTCCACATTGACATGGTTGAATCGACGTTCTGGTACTGCGAACGTGGCCAATGGGGCCTTGACGTGACATTGCACCTTAGACTTTTGACAGATGACGCAGGTGTCAGCCCAGTCGCGGATATCCTTACGCATTCCTCTCCAGACGAACTTAGCCGACATTAATTTTTGAGATGCCTTCATGCCAGGATGGGAAAGCCCATGTATGGCGTCAAAAACTTTGCAGCGCCAGGCAACTGGAACGATTGGGCGGGGATCTCCCATGGAGACATCGCAGAGTAATGAGGTGCCTGCTGCGTGGAATTGCACATCGGCCGGTTGGAGGCTAGAGGTGTCGGTGCGATACGCCTGTGTTTCAGGGTCGGATGCCTGATCGGTGGCCATGAGGGCATAATCGATGCCCAGCTGGACCGCCCGTATGGTCGCGCGAGAAAGGCAAGCAGCTACCAAGCTGTACTTGCCAGCTACGTGTTGGATGTCTGTCGTGAATTCTGAAATTAAAGTTAGCTGTCGCTGCTGTCGAGCCGACCACGGTTCGGCGGTCTTGGCCATGGCGAAGGTCAGTGGTTTGTGGTCTACAAACGCAGTGAAGGGACGTCCTTCTAACAAAAAACAGAAATGGCAGATACCCAGGAACAGCACCAGCAACTCCCGGTTGAAAGTGCTGTATTTGCATTCATTGCGCCGGAGTTGGTGGCTGAAAAACGCCAGTGGTTGCCACGTCCCGTTGACCCACTGTTCCTGTACGGCGCCTATGGCATAGTCGGAAGCGTCGGTGGTAAGGGCGATGGTGGCACCTGGCAGAGGGTGCGCCAACATAGTTGCATTGGTGAAATAAAGAATAGATTTGCCTTTCTAATCTAGGCTTTATTAACTTAAAAATCCGGTAGCACATCTTCAACACCCAGTCCCAACTAAAGGCTGGAAAGAACTGAATTTAAGATGGCCACCACAAATCACATGACATCAACTACCAATGAGATTACAGCATATATCCCAAGGCAGGAAACAAACAACCAATCACAATACTTCTTACTAAACATAAAGAATAATCACCACATTCACCCCTCCTTTTAAAATATACTCCAACCTAAATAACCTTTACAATTTATAATTAATTATTTACAACTAAAACTATGCACAGACAAAATAAAACTATTCAACATGACACAATACTAAGTGAGCAACAACAAATAGTAACATTGCACATAAGTATTAAGTATCTCTCAACTAAAACAATATAATATAATATTTCAACAATTTTAAAACATTACTATCAATTTAAAAGTCCATTTTCAATTGGTCGACCGGATATCTTGTTCGTGTCGACCTTCTTAACCTTAGTGAAATTCCTTGCCCTCCCACACCAGGAGACACAGAAGTATCTTCTGCAGGAAGGCTATCCATATCCCGATTTTCAACGGTTTCCGGATTAGAAATCCCATCAGGAGGTAAACTGGGACGGTCATGAACATCCATCGAGGGCTGACTAATAGAAGTATAATTATCTGCAGTCGGATTGGAAATATTCGTAGTATCTGTAACAGCATCCACATTATCTGAATCATGACTATTGTTAATATCCTCAGAAGAGGGCTGGCCACCACAAGGAGCCAAGTCTTTAATTGAAACGGTACTTTCTTTCCCATCTTGGAATCGAATATGAGCATATTGGGAATTTGCCTCCAACAGCTCCACCTCCTCCACTAAAGGATCATATTTTGACAATCTAACATGGCGTCGAAGCAGCACAGGTCCCTGCATAGTAAGCCATGAAGGTACCGAATATCCTGTAGTAGATCTCCGCGGATAGTTAAAGAGCCTTTCATGGGGGGTCACATTAGTAGCCGTTGAAAGCAATGATCTAATGGAATGCAGGGCATCAGGCAGTACCATTTCCCACTGTGTATTCTTAAGGTTCCGGGATGTCAAAGCCAACATAACTGCCTTCCAGATCACCCCATTGTATCGTTCGCACTGTCCATTACCCTGGGGATTATACGGGGTAGTTCTGCTAGTAGAAATTCCCCGACTCTGAAGGTATTCCTTCAACTGGGAAGACATAAAAGAACTTCCCTGATCCAAATGGATATACGCAGGCATCCCAAAGATGACAAAAAGTTGAGTCAGACATTTGATAACTGTAGCAGCTGATACATCTGCACAAGGAAAAGCAAAAGGGAACCTTGAAAACTCATCCACAACAGTAAATATATATCAGTTTTGAGTAGTTGAAGGAAGAGGCCCCTTGAAATCAACGCTCAAACGTTCAAAAGGAGAAGTAGCCTTTATAAGATGAGCTCGTTGAGGCTTAAAGAAATTCGGTTTACACCGAGCACAGATAGAACATGATGAAGTCATCCGCTTGACGTCTTCAACTGAAAAGGGCAAATTCTTACTGCGTACGAAGTGTATCATCTTCGTAACCCCAGGATGGCATAAGGCATTGTGAAGATTAATAAGCGTAGCTCCGTGAATCACAGAACAATAAGCCCTTGACAGCGCATCAGCAGCAACATTATCCTTCCCCGGACGATAAACTATATCAAAATGGTAACATGCCAACTCAATCCTCCACCTCATTATTTTATCATTCTTAATCTTTCCAAAATGCTTGACATCAAACATAAAGGACACAGACTTTTGATCAGTTACCAACGTAAAATGTCACCCCGATAAATAATGTCTCCATTTACGCAGTGCTTCTACTATTGCATACGCCTTTTTCTCTATTGAAGAATGCCTTTTTTCACTATTGTTCAAGGTGCGTGAGAAAAAGGCCACAGGTCTTCCATTTTGGTTCAGAGTAGCCCCAATTGCAAAATCAGAAGCGTCCGTCTCAATCACAAAAGGAACCTGCTCATCAATAGAATGCACAACTGCTCCAAGGATATCCTTTTTAAAATTATCAAAACACGTCCTGGCCTCCCATGATAGAGGGTATGTCGTAACCCGAATAAGAGGCCGGATCTTCTGTGAAAAATTTGCAATCCAATTAGAATAGTAAGAAAACAGTCCAACAACTCGTTGCAAAGCCTTAGAATTAGTAGGACAAGGTAAATCAATCAATGGTCGCAGACGTTCTGGGTCTGGTTTAATCTTGTTTCCCGAGATAATGTACCCCAGTAGATTTACCTCAGTGGTCGAAAAGGTACACTTCTCTTTTTTGAAAGTTAAACCAACTTTTTCCGCAGCTTGAAGGAATCTTTCTAAATTAGAATCATGCTCCACCCTTGATTTGCCACACACCGTGATGTCATCTAAATATGAAAAGGTGTCAGAGAGAGAGTTATCACTTATAAAAGCATCCATTGCCCATTGAAAACAAGCAACACCATTAGTAACACCAAATGGTATTCGGCAAAACTGATACAGCTTTCCACCAGCCTCAAAGGCCGTATATGGTTGATCCTTCTTAACAATAGGAATCTGATGATAAGCACTCTTTAGGTCAATAGTGCTAAAAACCTTATACTGAGATACTTTATTGATAAGCTCATCAATCTTAGGCAAAGGGTATGCAGCTGATTGAGTATACCTATTAATAGTTTGGGAATAGTCTATCACCATTCGTTTCTTATGTCTCTCGTTAGTCGTGACAACTACCTGTGCCCGCCAAGGTGAACAACTAGGTTCAATGATTCCTTCCAATAAGAGACGTTGAACTTCAGAATTAATAAATTCTCTATCCTGACTGCTATACCTTCTTGACTTGGTAGCAATTGGCTTACAATCCGGCATCAAATTGGAAAAAAGTGATAATGGAGAAATGGATAAAGAGGTTAATCCACAAATAGATAAAGGTGGCTTAGTCCCTCCAAATGAAAGACTGAGACTCTCGTGTAACTGAAGCACATCATGACCAATCAAAATATCCGCACAGAGATTAGGCAAAACAGATAGGCGTATATCAGTATACGTATTACCTAGAAGAATCAATTTCACAAGGCAACAACCAGCTACTTGTGAAGTGAGAGTCGTCTGAGCCATACACACCTGATAGGAAACAGGCGAAATTTTCAAATGCTTCTCCTTTGCAAACTGAAGACTTATAAAACTCTCGGTACTGCCCGTATCTATAAGGGCCTTCACTTCCAACCCATTAACTTGGGCCGTAACTATAGCTTTGTTTAGGCCATGAGCAAATGCAGCAGAAATTGATGCAATAAACACCCTATCTAAAGGCTGAATAGTCACAGAGGAGGTAATTGAACCTGATGATTTACACACACGTGTGTAATGACCTCTCTTGCCGCATTTACTACACACAGCCTCCCGAGCAGGACACTTCAGACGAGGGTGCCGGACGTTCCCACAAAAATAACACTTCTGAATCCTAGAGGCAACAGCCGCTGAAGTAGAAACTGTTTCAGAATCTAGTAAACCACTCTTATTAAGTCCACATCATTCCTTTTCATCCGGAACTGCCGAAACCACAGTCACAGGCTGATTAAAAAGAGCATAAGAATCCGAACTTCTCTGAGCCACATCCAATATAGAAGCTTGCTCAAAAGCACTCTTAAGATCCAAAGTCTTATTTTCTAACAACCGCTGACGAATTGATCTAGACAGTAATCCATTAATAAAAGCATCCCGTACCAATTCTTCCTTATATTCTTCAGCCGTCACGGCCTTATAATTACAGTTAACACTAAGGCACCGAAGTGCTTGTAAATAAGTATCCAAAGATTCTCCCACCTGCTGCCTACGGGCAGATAGAAGGTGACGTGCAAATACCTCATTCTTTGGTTTAACAAAAATCTTTTCCAATGTAGAAATAGCCACTTCGTAAGTTTTACAGTCCAAAATATACTTATACACATCCGGAGCAATGTAGTTGATCAGCATATTCAGCTTATTTAGAGACTCTTGATCCAACACGCCCAAAAAGTTTTTAAATGTACAATACCAATGTTTCCATTTATCATCCACTCCTGCAGAATTAGGGTCAGCATTGAATCGTTCTGGTTGAAGATATCGCTCCATTCTGACATAAAGTTAATGAATTGAAATAAAGAATAGATTTGCCTTTCTAATCTAGGCTTTATTAACTTAAAAATCCGGTAGCACATCTTCAACATCCAGTCCCAACTAAAGGCTGGAAAGAACTGAATTTAAGATGGCCACCACAAATCACATGACATCAACTACCAATGAGATTACAGCATATATCCCAAGGCAGGAAACAAACAACCAATCACAATACTTCTTACTAAACATAAAGAATAATCACCACAATTGGCTAGAGCGTTTTTTGTGTTGTCGAAAGCGTTGTCCATTTCGACCATCCAGGCTATTGTATCCTTTCCAGCCTTGCCTTTGAGGGCCTCATAGAGGGGCTGCATGAGTTGTGCTGCCTTCGGTACAAAGCGGTGGTAGAAATTCACCATGCCCAGGAATTCTTGAAGAGCCTTGGTAGACTGCGGCCTTGGGAATGCCGTAATTGCTTCAACCTTTGATTGCAGCGAAATTGCGCCCTCCAAAGTAATGCGGTGGCCCAAGAAGTCAATCTGTTGTAGGCCGAACTGACACTTGGCCGGGTTGATTATGAGGCCATGTTGGCTGAGGCGCCGAAAGAGGGTGCATAGATGGGAGATGTGTTCCTCTTTGGTAGAGCTGGCTATCAGGATGTCGTCGAGGTAGACAAATAAAAACTTAACATCCCGCAGGACCGAGTCCATTAGTCGCTGAAAAGCCTTTGCAGCGTTCTTGAGCCCAAATGGCATCCGTAGAAACTCGAACAGTCCAAAGGGAGTGATGACTGCAGTTTTCTGGACGTCCTGCGGGTGTACGGGAACTTGGTGGTAGCCACGGACAAGGTCGACCTTGGAGAAGATTGAGTTTCCCGCCAAATGGGCGGAGAAATCCTGAATATGCGAGATCGGGTACCGATCGGGAGTAGTGGCGTCATTAAGGTGTCAGTAGTCCCCGCATGGCTGCCATCCGCCGCCGGGCTTCGGGACGATGTGGAGAGGCGAGGACCAGGGACTATTCGACCGGCGAATAATTCCCAGGCGTTCCATCGTGGCAAACTCTGCCTTCGCAGCCGCGAGCTTGCCGGGTTCCAGGCGCCGAGCTCATGCGTAAACTGGAGAGCCAGTCGTAGTAATGTGGTGTTCGACACCATGCTTAGTGGCTGAGGAGGAGAAAGTGGGCTTGGTCAGCTTCGGGAATTCACCTAATAGGCGAGTGAACTCGTCCGGCGAGGGCAACGCATAGGAGACAGTGTGCGACATTGCAGAACTGTGGAAGCAAGGGATGGAGTGGAAGGTGGCCGCGTTAACCAATCGACGATTTCTTACATCCGCCAAGAGGCTGTTGGCGCATAAGAAATCCGCGCTGAGGATGGCTTGTGAAACCTTGGCTGTGATGAATTCCCACTGAAACCGTTGCCCGCCGAAGCACACCTGGGCCCGCCATTTGCCAAAGGTACGAATGGCCCCGCCATTAGCTGCCTCGAGGGAGAGGCCGTGCCTCCCAGACTGAATATCGAGTGCTGAGGCAGGAATTTTGCTACACTGCGCCCCGGTGTCGCATAAAAAGCGCCGGCCCGAGAGGGAATCTGTAATGTAGAGGAGCTTCCCGGAATTTCCAATCGCCATCGCGGCCGCGGAATGTCCCTCAGACTCGGTCCTCCTTTTCTGGAGTTGCTGCTGGTGTTGATGTTGGGGTTTATTTAGGCGCGAAACTGCAGGGAGGGCGGCAGCCTCTGGCTTTCGCGCCAAAACGGGCATGGTAAAAGCACAAGCCGGGGGATGGAGGCGTCGGGGCGGCATTCGCGGGGGAGGGGTGCCTCGTGGCAGCGCAGTATTGCTGCGTGACCGCATAAATCGTATCTGCTTCTGCAGCAAGTGCTGCACAATCTGTGGCTTCCGATCTGGCGAGCGCAGCCTGAACCTGCTCAGGTAGTTGACTCAGGAATAACTCCCGAAAGAGGAAACATTGTGGTTCAGAGCCAAGGAGCGTGAGCATCTGGCTCATTAACTCAGATGGCTTGGAATCGCCAAGCCCGGGCATAGCGAGCAGTCGGCAGGCATGCTCCGCCTTCTTGAGCCCGAAGACCTGTATTAACCGCGCTTTAAGAGTATCATACTTGCTGTCAACTGGGGGGGTTTCGAGCAGGCTGATGATCCGTGAGGCCGTGGAGCTGTCGAGTGCGGAGACCACGTAAAGGTAACGGGTCTGATCCGCAACGATGTTTCGGAGTTCAAATTGTGCTTCTGCTTGTACGAACCAGGAGGCCGCCTGTTGTTCCCAAAACTGTGGGAGCTTCAAAGCCACGGAGTTCACTTCCATATTTCGTTTCGCTTCGCTTCTTCCGCGAAAATTGTTCATGAAAATTCGGGGTCACCACTGTAGGAATGGCTAGATTCCTAACTAAAGGACTGAGGTCGAGTCAGTCTATCAAACAAACGATGTTTAATACTATTCAACAGAGTTTAACACGAAAACACAGGAGAACTAAATTACAGGTCTGTACTCTTTGCTGGCTCCACGAGGACTGGCTAGGGCGGCTCCCCAGCCTGACGTCATGACATCATCACGTTTTCCCGCTGCTGGAGGATCACGTGATCAACGTGATGACATCATCGCGTTTGGTCTCATTCTTAAAGGGATCGCGCTATGTACATGCAATAATATGAACAAAGATACAGATTCATTCTGTAGCTAATAATTTGTTAAAGATAATTATGTACATTAGATCAGAGTCCCCTGGTGGCTCTGCCACAATGTTGATTGAGGGATAAATATTGGCCAGGACACCGGGGATAACTCCCCTGCTCTTCTTCGAAACAGTGTCATGGGATCTTTTATGTCCACCTGAGAGAGCAGATGGGGCCTTGGTTTAACGTCGCATCCGAAAGACGGTATTTCCAACAGTGCAGCACTCCCTCAGCACTGCACTGGAGTGTCAGCCTAGATGTGTGTGCTCAAGTCTCTGGAGTGGGACTTGAATTCACAACCTTCTGACTCAGAAGCAAGAGTGCTACCCACTGAGCCACGGCTGACATGCGCGAAAATCCGGAACTTGTGATCTGTCAAGTTTCAGCTTGACAGATCGTACGAATCCGAAGGAAATGGACATTTGCTGGCGCAGGAATGCTCAGCGAAAGCCAATGAAACTCTTACGCCTGGTAAAAGCAAGCATAAGGCTGCTTTTACCAGCGTAAGGGTTTGAATAAATATTTTTTAAATCATTTAAACATTCAAAAACCTTTAAAATTAGTTTAGGTTATTTTTGGCCCCTTTAAAAATGTTTAAATTTATTTTTCAAAAAATGAAATTTTTGTTTTAAATGTTTAATTAAATTGTATTTTAATTCATTTTAAACATGTGATTTTTTATTTAAGTTGTGTAAAAATGTATTTTTTATGTGATTCCTATTATGCTTGAGAATTCCGTACGTAAATGGAATCCCCATAAGCATGTTGGGGAATGCCCCTTTCTGAATGGTTGGGCCAGCCCACCTGATCCCAGGGATGCTTGCGAACTGCATGTGCCCCGGGATGCGTGGCCTTTATGCAGGCGTATGCCTGCAGGCCCAGGTCCGCAAGAGTCCTATTATGTTCATTAATAAATAGACATTCTTATTATGAACACAGCTAGCTTTTGCTAGTTACTTTATTGAGCACATGTGGACTAGGTACAGTATCTGTAGAGGCTTCCATCTTGACTGCTGCCTTGTGGGTGGCCTAGTGCCTCATGGGTAATGTAGTCTTAATGTACATACAGCTGGGTAGTGTAGTCTTATACATACAGCTATATACAGCTCTACGGCTCCACCTAATGTCCACTATAGAATGACATGATATTGATCATTACATCCCCCTTTCTTTGAGGTTTAACAAAATCAATATCAATCAACTTTCAAGAAAACAATAAAGATAATATCAGTAACACTTTTGTTAGTGCTCTATAAACATAAACATTTTCAAAACAGTCAACACATTTTCAAAGCTTTACATTGTACTCAAAGATTAAGTCTATCAGGCTTTTTTACTTCATGTGTGGATCTTCTCAACACGGGTAAGTCTGATGTGTCTTCATGAGATTGTTCTGGTGGTGAATGACAAGATGCAGTTGCGGCATTGTCATCGATCTGCTCTTGTATAGATCGAGGTCTCCTTGTGATCTTTGCTTGGAGAGGGTTTCAGTGTTTCCTTCACTCTTCATGCCATAACTCTCAATGTAGTCAATGCACTCTCGAAAAACTGCTGGCAGCTGGATCCCATCACACAGCATAGTCCTCTCAGCAGCCTCGGCTAATGGAACACCAAAGATTGGCCTGAGGGAAGAAGGAGTATCCACCGGAACTGCTTCCTGCTCTGGTGCAGGCTTCTTCTTTTTCTTTTTCTCTTTCCACTGCTTAACAACATCTGCTGCGGTTATATCTTTGGACTTTTTCTCCTTGTGTTTTTCCTCTTTGTGCTTTTCTTCCTTTGGCTTCTCTTTGACCTTAAAGTCTTTTTCTTTCTTCTTGGAGAAACTAGGCTTTTTGAAGACATGGATACCCTTTGGCCTTTTCATCCTTGATGGGCTCTCTGCTTCATCACCTGAGTCATCTGGTCTGCTTATGGCACAGTTTATGCGGTAGACTCTCTTGACCAGTTCTAAGTTTTCACAAGCTTTGTCACCTAGTATCGAATCAAGTCTTTCAGCCACAACAGAAAACATGAGATGATGCACTTTGTCTTTGACTGTCACTTTAAGTCTGCATACACCTAAGCTATCTATTTTCTGTCCATTATAGCTCTTCAGTAGTACTGACTTTTTCTGTATTTTGGGCTTTTCTTTCATATTTTTTATGTCACTCATACTGATTAAGTTTGCTTTTGCCCCAGTGTCCAGTTTCAATGTAACTAATGCTCCATTTATCTGCAGTGGGATCATCCATTTGTCCACTTTTACTGCATCGACTTTATGTTCAGCATTGTCCATTTCTGAGGGTTGCACATTTTCTGTATCCTTTTTGATATCGTCACATGACACCATTCGTACAAGAAATGTCTAATTTAAATCAGTGTCCTCAATTACATTAACTCGTTGCCCTTTCTTAGTTTGTACTTTTGAAAAGCATTGTTTGGCAAAGTGATTCTTTCCATTACACTTTGTGCACATTTTTCCAAACGCTGGGCATTGTCTTAACTGGTGTTTGTAACCACAGCGTTTACAATTAAAAATTTCATCCTCCGATTGCTTTTCATTTCTGTTCTGCCCACGTTTCTTCCCCTGTAGGACACAGTACCGACAGCAGCATTATCATTCATTACAATTGCATCATTATTGATTTCACTGAAAGTCTTCACGTGCTTTCGAGCTAGCTCGCTGGCTTAGCATATTTTCACTGCATTTTCCAAATTTAGTTTGGTTTCTCTCAACAGACGTTCCCTGACTTTTTTATCATGAATACCAAACACAATCTGGTCACGAATCATGGATGATTTCAGCTCAGAGAAATTACATGTCTGTGCTTTCAGTTTCAGATCAGTTATAAAGCTATCAAAAGTCTCATTTTGCTGCTGTGTCCTTGAACAGAACATGTATCTTTCATACGTCTCATTCTTTTTGGGAGAGCAATGTGCATCAAACTTTTTTAGCACATCTTCTAATTTTTCTCTGTTCCCCTCTGGATTAAATACAAATGTATTAAATACCTCTATCGCCTGTGGGCCTGCAACCGTAAGCAGCAACGCTATCTTCCTTGCATCTGGCTTCGTACCAAATCCGATGGCTGCAATGTAGAGTTCGAATTGTTGTTTAAAAGTCTGCCAATTGTAGTCGATTTTTCCTGTGAGTTTCAAATGCTCTGGTGGCTTCAAATTCTCCATGTCGCTTTTCACAATTTTCAGCAGATCTTCACCACCCTGGTACCATCTTATGTTCATTAATAAATAGACATTCTTATTATGAACACAGCTAGCTTTTGCTAGTTACTTTATTGAGCACATGTGGACTAGGTACAGTATCTGTAGAGGCTTCCATCTTGACTGCTGCCTTGTGGGTAGCCTAGTGCCTCATGGGTAATGTAGTCTTAATGTACATAGAGCTGGATAGTGTAGTCTTATACATACAGCTATATACAGCTCTACGGCTCCACCTAGTGTCCACTATAGAATGACATGTTATTGATCATTACAAGTCCAAAGATACGGAGGCACCAGGTAGGTGTGTACTTTTCTTGTGGATCGGTGGCATTCGCCCGCGGGAAGCCTCCGACCACAATTTCAGGTCCATTGAGATTAAAATAAAACAGAAAATGGAGACTTATGATAAAGTCAAGTTTATAGTACAGTAGAGAACCAAGCTGAATACAGAAAGTACAGAGGAGACCTGAAAAAGGAAATAAGAGAGACAAAGGGGGCGATTTTCCCAGCCCCAAGGAGGCGGATTCGGAGGTTGGACAGTTGGCAAAATGGCAAAAACTGAGGGCGGGTTCGGAACCCACCTCCAACCCGCCTCCGTACAATTTTGCCGGAGGAGGTTTTGATGGGTGCAATTCGATCCCGCCTCCATCAGTCAGGAGAGGTAGTTAAGACCCTTAAATAGTAGTTAAGGGCCTCTATAATCCAATTTGACAGGCCCTCGTTATTTTACCATATTTTCAGCGTGTTCCACAACCCTCCTAAACCACGCCAGCTAAACCTGGCGGGTTGACAAGTGGGTGGCCTCCTCACAGCTGCAGCTCCACCATTAAAACAGAGCTTTCATCAGGGATCAGTTGCAGGTGGCAGAACTTTTGTTCCACAGGTCTTTCAACACTTTTAGCAGACCTACCGAAGTCGGAGGTGCTGCAGCTTCTATCTCTCAACTGTGGAACCTTCTTGGAAGACCCTCTTCCTGCTTGTACTAAGCGTTTCCCCAACGGAGGTATCTGCCAGCAACATTGGAACCATTTATTTCCTTTCACCATGGAGCTCAGATTCGGATGAGGAGCAGCCACGGCAGCAGCAGAACCAGGCAGCTCAGCAGCAGCAGGAGCCCAACCTCCTGCTCACCCACCTGATGCTGCACAGGGCAGAAGGCACCAGTGCATGGAAGCACATCGCCGCAGGAGATAACCCCCCTCTCAGGGTTTACAGAGGATGCTACCTCAACATGAGTGAAAAGCAGTGCCAAAGGAGGCTGAGACTTTCACGAGAGGTTGTCGGAGACATCTGCGTGCTGCTGCACCAACACCTGGAGCCCAGAGAGTGGGTGGACACCCCTTACCAGTGGCTGTCAAAGTCAACACCGCACTCAACTTTTTTGCCTCAGGTTCCTTCCAGGGATCATCAGCAGACATCAGCGGCATCTCAGTCGGCCGCCCACATTTGCATCACGCAGGGTACCGATGCCCTTTTCGCAAAGGCCTACAATTACATCCACTTCTCAAGGGATCAAGCAAGTGTTACCGCGCGTTCAGTTGGCTTTGCAAATATGACAGGCTTGCCAATGGTGCAGGGCATCATAGACTGCACACGTGGCCCTTAGGGCACCCCATCACAACCCAGCTATCTTTGTCAACCGCAAGGGCTTCCACTCCCTGAACGTACAGCTGGTGCATAACCACAAGAAGGAGATTTTGGCATGTTTGCGCCAAGTTCTGTGGCAGTTGCCATGACTCTTTCATCCTGCGGAACTCTAGTGTTCTTCCGCTCTTCAATCCGCCAAACCAACTTAACGGATGGCTCCTTGGTGACAAGGGCTACCCCCTGAAGAAGTGGCTAATGACGTCGATCAGGAGGCCAGCTAACGAGGCTGAAGAGCGCTACAACGCCAGCCACATTTTGACCAGGTCCATCATCGAGCATACCATTGGCTTGTTGAAGGTGCGATTCTGATGCCTTGACAGATCAGGTGGAGCCCTGCAATATTCAGCAGCCAGGGTTTCCAGAATGGTCATGGTCTGCTGTGCACTGCACAACATGGCACAATGTCGTGGCTTCCAGCTTCCTGATGAGCAAGTGGCTCAGTTCATAGCCTCCTCAGATGAGGATGAGGAGGAGGAGCAGGAGGAGGACCGAGCGCTGGCCTATCGACCAGAAGTGGCGGCAGCACGCGAGCAAATGGCTGCCCATGATGCAAGGGATGCACTTATCCTGGCCAGATTGGCATAGGTTGCCCATGTTGGCACAGGTCCTTGGCTCCATCTTAAGACATGATAGACAATGGACATGACTCTCTGGCCTCCTTTCGCTCTGGCCACCAACCTGACCATGCAAGTGTCGCGGAGCCCACAATGTGGAGCTGCCTAAGGCAAAATAACAGATGCCATCACGCCAACAGTTTGCCATCAAATCATTTATATGCTTTCAAACAGGGATGGCATTTCATCAATAAACATAAACATTCACCCAAGTGGCTACCCCTGTGACTAATGGTGCTTTATTTTTCTCTTACGCGTGCTCCTACGTGGTGCTCCCCCTGTGGCTTCAGTAGAAGTGGAGGCCCCTTGCTCACTTTCATGCTGCTCTTGCTTCGACACCTTTGGCGGGTGTCCTCTGGGTTTACGAGCCTGTGAGGGCTTGCCAAACGTCTGCTCCTCCTGCGGCAGTGCAGGGGCTGAGATGCCCATCTCAGTTGGGTGCGGACTCTGGTGGGGCTCTGACCGAGGGCTACGCAGTGGCATAGAAGTGTGAGCGCTTTGAGAGGAGCCCCCACTTCCTTGTTGTCTGCCATCAACTTCCCTCTCATGGGTCAGGTCCACCTCAGCGCTTGCAAGTGGCTTGAGAGCACCTTGCTGCACATCAGGGGGGCCATGGGGACCCGTATCTGCACTGGCAGTCCTACTTAAAAGGACTTCCATGAAGCTCTGGTTCTCTGTTCAATAGCTACCCATCGCTCCTCCAGAGATGTCAGTCTATTCTGAACAATCACCATGTTTTCCTGACTCTGGTGACTTATTGCCTTCATGGCCATAGCCAGCCTTTCCACGGAGGTTGCCATCCTTTCCGTGGTGCTGCGTATATGCACACAACGGCACTGCTCAGGTTAGAGTTGGACTTCTCCATCCTCTCCACACTCACAGTAACCCTGGAGACAAGACCTATCTGAGACCCCTGCACCTGCTCCTGGAGTTCCAGCATCGCTCTCCTTCTGGATGGACCCAGAGGCACAGGGTTCACATGCAGCGGAGCAGAGCTAGGAGAGTCCTGCGCCCTCCACCGCGGACTCTCCACTGCTGTCCCTGTCTCCACCACCTGCTGATGTTCACCTGTGAGATGTGATACACACGGTGACAACACTAATCTATGTCCCAAAGGTCCCACTGAGGTGTGCGTATCTGCGCTGGTGCTCGGTGCGCTTGATTCTGCTGACGCTGCGTCCTCAGAGGTTGCAGGTCCCCCTGAGGAGTCTTGCTGCTCAGCCTCTTCCTCGTCGACAGTGGGGTGGGGCTCTATGGATGGTCCTGCGGGGGAGTAAAGGCATGGGTTAGACATTTGACAGAAGTGTGGCATGCACATGCAATAGTGCAGATGCTCAAGTGGCATTCTAATAATGTACACCAGCAGCCATTTCAGTCACTCAAGCAGTGTAAATGAGAGAGAGGCAAAACGATTCTGTCACCAGCTTGCTCTGCCTTGCCCGTCTGTCCGTCCCCCACTTCCACCTCCACCTCTGCTCCGCCGATGTCCAGGGCCACCTTTTCAGCCTGGGTGAGAATAGGGAAGGTGGCCCTCCTTCTGTCTTTGCCCTTTCCCTTCTATTGTGGGCTCTCTTTTCCTGCAATGAGGGAGACAAGTGGAGTTGGAGTGAGAATGATGGAGTGAATGTAGAGAGTTCAGAGCATAGATGCTTAGAAGGAGACAAAGAGGTTCCATGTCCAAGGGCCCTCCCTGTGCATTGTTAGTCATTGTCATTGCATAACATTGTGTGAGGGCAGCATAGTCGAATAGTCAAGTGATTGGGTTCATAGAGTGAGAGGGATGGTGAAGGGTGCAAGGGTTGTAAGGGTAAAGTGGGATGTGGAGGAGGAGGTTGACAATGCAGAGTGCTGGTGATGAGAGGAGAAGGGGAGCAGAAGGAGGGTCAAGCTGAAGATACACTCACTTTGCCTGATCTTACAAGGTCATTGAACCTTTTACGGCACTGCATACATGTTCTGCTGCACACTGATCTGGAGGTGATCTCCCTTGCCAGCTGTACCCAGGCAGCCTTGGTTTCTTTGGGAGGCCTCTTCCTACCAGATGAGGGGAAGAGCACTTCCCAGCTGGCTCTTGCCCCCTCAACCAGCATTCCCAGCGCCTCATCAGAGAACCTCGGGGAGGCCCTTGCCTTGGAGTTGGCCATTGTTGAAGCAGAAATTTTTTTGGAGGTGGTGCACCATCGACTAAAATCCAGTGGAATGAACCAAGGCAGCAAGCAGTCCTTAAATGAAGCTGGATAAGTGACATTAGCAGAGGCGAGTTTCAGACCTAAAACACTAATTGGCCCAGGGCAACCCACACCTCTGAAATTAACTGGCCAATTAGGGGAAAATCGCAATTTTTTCCCACCTCTCAGTGGAGGCAGGTTTGGAACCCACCCAAACCGAAACCCGCCTCCATTGGGAAAATCACCCCCCAAAGAGATTTTATGGGAATTGATTAGCGGGTAACATAGAAGTCTTTTATAAACATAAAAATAGTAAAGGGGTATTCAAAGGAAGGGTGGGGCTGATTAGCAACCAAAAAGATCTTGTGGAGGCATGGCTGAAGTACTAAATGACTACTTTGCATCTGTCTTCACTAAAGAAGAGGATGGTGCCAATATCGCAGTAAAGGAGGAGGTAGTAGAGAAATTGGATAGGATAAAGATAGATAAAGAGGAGGTGCTTAAATGGTTGGCAGTCGTCAAAGTAGAAAAGTCACCCAGTCTTGATGGAATGCATCCTAGGTTGCTGAGGGCAGTAAGGGTGCAGATAGCAGAGGGTCTGGCTAAAATCTTCCAATCCTCTTTAGATATGGGAGCGGTGCCAGAAGACTGGAGGATTGCAAACATTACACCCCTGTTCATAAAAGGGGAGAGGGATAAACCTGGCAACTATAGTCCAGTCAGCCTAATGTTGGTGGTGGGAGGACTTTTAGAGACAATAATCCAAGACAAAATTGAATGTCATTTGGAAAAATATGGGTTAGCAAATGACAGCCAGCACAGATTTGTTAAAGGCAAATCGTGTTTGACTAACTTGATTGTGTTCTTTGATGAAGTAATGGAAAGTGTTCATGCAGGTAGTCCAGTTGATGTTGTCTATATGGACTTTCAAAAGGCCTTTGACAAAGTAGCACAGAATAGATTTATGATCAAAATTGAAGTTTATGGGATTAAAGGGGCAATGGCAGCATGGATACAAAATTGGCTAAGAGAAAAAAAGCAGAGAGTTGTGGTGAATGGTTGTTTTTGAGACTGGAGGGAATTATACAGTGGTATCCCCCAGGGATCGGTATTAGGACCATTGCTCTTTTTGATATATATTAATGAATGAACTGGACTTGGATATACAGGGCATAATTTCAAACTTTACAGATGACACAAAACTCGGAAATGTAGTAAAAATTGAGGAGGATAGCAAAAGAATTCAGGAGGACCTAGACAGACTTGTGAAATGCAAAGACACATGGCAGGTGCAATTTAACACAGAGAAGTGTGAAGTGATACATTTTGGTGTGAAGAATGAGGAGAGGCAATATAAACTAAATGGTACAATTTTAAAGGGGGTACAGGAACATTGAGATCTTGGGGTGTACGGACAGAAATCTTTGATGGTGGCAGGGCAAGTTCAGAAAGCTGTTAAAAAAGCATATATAATTCTTGGCTTTATAAACAAAGGCATAGAGTACTAAAACAAGGAAGTTAAGTTAAACCTTTATAAATCACTGGTTAGGCACCAGCTGGAGCATTGGCCCCGATATTTACGGGGAGGGAGCTGGGGGTGGAGTTCTGGATGGGAAACCTGGATGTACAGGTTTCCCAGATGCCTGCAGATATTAATTGCAGGACTTCTTTTACATTTTTTGCTGCAGGTATCCCGCCCAACAGCAATCCTGATTGACAGTCTGAAAACCTGTCGTGGCACAAGGCTGCAGCCGAGGAGCAGAGAACAGATAGGGAGGGAGAGAGCATGGTCCGTGTGGGATCTCGTGGTCGGTGGAGGGGCAGGGAGGCGTGGGGTGGGGGGAGGGAGATGGTGGTTGGGGGCAGATGGTGGTTGGGAGGGAGAGATTATGGTTGTGAGTAAGATTGTGGTTGGAGGAGAGATCACAGGGGGAGAGGATCGTGGTTGGGGGAGAGAGATCATGGTCGTGAGTAAGATTGTGGTTGGAGGAGAGATCACAGGGGGAGAGATCATGGTTGGGGGAGAGAGATCATGGTCGTGAGTAAGATTGTGGTTGGAGGAGAGATCACAGGGGGAGACATCATGGTTGGGGGAGAGAGATCATGGTTGGGGGTAAGATTGTGGTTGGAGGAGAGATCACAGGGGGAGAGATCGTGGTTGGGAGAGAGAGATCATGGTCAGGGGAAGATCGTTTTCTGGGAGGCAGATGGTGGTTTGGGGTGAGATCGCGAGGGGGAGAGATCGTGGTCGGGGGCAGATGGTGGTTGGGGATGAGAACGCGGGGCAAAAGATCGTGGTCGGAGAGGGGGAATATCGTGGTCAGAGGGAGCGATCACAGGGAGGGTGGGGGGAGATCGCGGGGTGAAGATCGGGGGGAGTCGGTGATCATGGAGCTGGAAGCAGGTTAGCTTGTTGGGCAGGGGGAAACACTCCTGCTCCTCCTGGCCAAAAAGCAGTGTTGTAAAGGCATTTACCTTATGGATCCGGCCCTTCTCGCCTCCTTTTACCTGTCGAATTTCCTGGCCGAAATGGGAAAAAAATTAAAATCCTATAATAATGGAGATATGCTACTTCCTTAAAAGTTTTTACCGACCGACCCGCCTCCTGAGAGCGGATCGGTCACCCGCCCATCCTGCTTCCGTTAAAACTGGAAGTGGGTAGGTTGGACGCAGGTTGGGGTTATGTTACTTCACACTCGTTCTTTGTGTCAGGCGTGGCTCAATTGGTAGCACTCTCGCCTTTGAGTCAGAATGTTGTTGGTTCATGTCCCACTCCAGAGACTTGAGATCAAAAATCTAGGCCGACACTCCAGGTCAGTACTGAGGGAGTACTGAACTGTTGAAAGTGCCGTCTTTCAGATGAGACATTAAACCAAGGCCTTGTTTGCTCTCTGAGGCGGACGTAAAAGATTCCACGGCACTATATCGAAGAAGTGCAGGGAAGTTAGCACTGGTGTCCTTGCCAATATTTATCCCCTAATCAACATGATTAAAAACAGATTATCTGGTCATTATCACATTGCTATTTGTGGAAGCTTGCTGTGTGCAAATTAGCTGCTGCGATTCCTACATTAGAACAGTGGCTACACATCAAAAAGTACTTCATTGGCTGTAAAGAGCTTTGAGACATCCTGAGGTTGTGAAAGGCGCTATACAAATGCAAGTCTTTCTTTTTTCCAAAATTACACCCATTGTGTCCAGTTCTGGGCACCACACTTTAGGAAGGATGTCAAGGCCTTGGAGAGGGTGCGGAGGAGATTCACTAGAATGGTACCAGGGATGCAGGACTTCAGTAACGTGGAGAGACTAGAGAAGCTGGGGTTGTTTTCCTTACAGCGGAGAAGGTTAAGGGAAGATTTGATAGAGGTGTTCAAAATCATGAAGGGTTTTGATAGAGTAAATAAGGAGAAACTGTTTCCAGTAGCAGGCGGGTCGGTAACTTTAGGACACAAATTTAAAATAATTAGAAAAAGAACTAGAGTGGAGATGAGATTTTTTTTTACACAGCAAGTTGTTATGATCTGGAATACACTGCATGAAAGGGTGATGGAAGCTGATTCAACAGTAGCCTTCAAAAGGGAATTGGATAAATACTTGAAGGGAAAAAATTTGCACGGCTATGGGAAAGGTCCGGGGTATGGGACTAATTGGATATCTCTTTCAAAGAGCCAGCACAGGCACGATGGGCTGAATGGTCTCCTATGCTAGATTATTCTTTGATTTAAAAAAGAGCGGCAGCAGAGCAGCAGGAGCGTGCAGAGCTCCATGGGAGAGGCCCGAAGGATTTATAAAAGAGCATGGCAGCTGACAGGGTCAACAAACTCCAGGAAAATTTGGAAAAGTGACTTCACAGTTGATGCAGAGGAGTGGCAGAGTCTGTGAAAGCGAAGCTAAGTTAATTTAAAATACGCTCTATAATATTAACTGAAGTTGGTTATCATTGATTAAGAAATAACTCTTAAAAAAAGTGAATAAATAAATAGTTATGTAATAATCAGGAAAATTATTTAATTACTAACAGATTTGAAATCCAGCTAAATCCATTTACTAATTATAATCTAGACGTCTAGTGATTCTATTAGTTCTAGAAATAAAGTATTGCTAACGTGGGCGTTTCTGGACACCAAGACTGTCCCAGACTTCCACATCTGTAGGAAGTGTCTCTACCTTGAAACAATCCACCTCAGAATCATTGAGATGGAGTGCGAGTTAGAGACATTCTAACACATAAGGGAGAGGAAGGAATTTCTGGATATTTTTCTCCAGAGTACAGTCACACCTCAGAGGAAAGCACAGGTGCAGGAAGGGAAAAGTGTAACCGTCAGTCAGCAGGGTAGGGGGAACCAAGGGGAGATGGTGTAGTAGGTCCCGTAGACACTGGTCCTATCCAACAGGTAGAATGTACGTGATACCTGTGAGGATGAGGGCAAAGGCTGCAGTGAGGATGGCCAGAATCCTAACCATGGCACCGTGGAGCAGAAAGCAATCCAAGGGGTGGTGGTTGGGGGTGGGAGGGGAACAATCAGAGTAGAAATGTTGCAATTATGGAGGATTCTATAATTAGGGGAATAGATAGAATCCCCATCAGTTGCGACAGAGTCCAGGAGGGTGTGTTGCCTACCTGGTGCAAGGGTAAATGACATCTCGGAGCAACTGGAGAGGAATGTGGAAAGGGAGGTGTAAGGTCCAGTTGTCGTGTCCATGTTGGGACCAATCCCATAAGTAACAAGGAGGAGATCCAAATTTGCAGACGACACAAAGCTGGGCGGGAGGGTATGCTGTGAGGAGGATGTCGTGAAACTCCAGTACGATTTGGGCAGGTTGGGTGATTGGGCAGAAACATGGCAAATGCACTATAATGTGGATAAATGTGAGGTTATCCACTTTGGTGGTAAAAACAGGAAGGCAGATTATTATCTGAACAGCAATAGATTGAGAGAAGGGGAAGTGCAAAGAGATCTGGGTGTTCTTGTGCACCAGTCGCTGAAAGTAAGCATGCAGCTGCAGCAGGCGGTTAAGAAGGCAAATGGTATGTTGGCCTTCATAGCAAGAGGGTTCGAGTGCCAACGCCTGTTCTTCCTCAGGAGACTGAAGAAATTTGGAATGGCCCCCCAGATTCTCACCAACTTCTACCGGTGCACCATCGAGAGTATCCTGTCCGGCTGCATCACTACCTGGTATGGCAACTGCACCGCCACAGACCACAAGGCTCTACAGATGGTGGTGAAAGCTGCACAATATACTATAGGAATTAAACTACCTGCTGTCCAGGATATCTACCCCAAGAGGTGCCGGGGGAAGGCCCTGAGAATCATTAAAGACGCGAGCCACCCCAGCCACAACCTCTTCGCCCTGCTCCCGTCCGGTAAGAGATACCGAAGCATATGGTCTCGTACCAACAGGTTTCAAAACAGCTTCTACCCCCAGGCCATAAGACTCATGAACGTATAATTTATTATTATTTATTACTGTTGTTTTATTTATTATTACTGTATTTCTATTAGTATTTTATCATTGTTATGCCATATTGATTCCAATGTTGGGAGGACTCATAAAAATCAACATTTCATTGTGCAGTACACACATCTGCTGCATATATAACAAATAAAATTGAATTGAATTGAATTGAGTACAGGAACAAGGATGTCTTGCTGCAGTTGTACAGGGCCTTGGTGAGACCGCACCTTGAGTATTGTGTGCAGTTTTGGTCGCCTTATCTGAGGAAGGACGTTCTTGCCATGGAAGGAGTGCAGCGAAGATTCACCAGGCTGATACCTGGGATGGCAGGAATGACGTATGAGGAGAGATTGTGTCGATTGGGCTTATGGAGTTTAGAAGATTGAGAGGGGATCTCATCGAAACCTATAAAATACTGTCAGGCCTGGACAGACTAGATGCAGGAAGGGTGTTTCCGATGGCCGGGGAGTCCAGAACCAGGGGTCATAGTCTAAGGATAAGGGGTAAGCCATTTAGGACTGAGATGAGGAGGAATTTCTTCACCCAGAGAGTGGTGAACCTGTGGAATTCTCTACCACAGAAGGCAGTAGAGGCCAGTTCATTATATATATTCAAGAAGGAGTTGGATATATTTCTTAAGGCGAAAGGGATCAAGGGATATGGGGAGAAGGCAGGAACAGGGTACTGAATTTGGATGATCAGCCATGATCTCATTGAATGGCGCAGCAGGCTCGAGGGGCCGAATGGCCTACTCCTGCTCCTATCTTCTATGTTTCTATGTTTCTATCCTGCTAAGGGAGTATCAGAAGTTAGGAACTAAATTTAAAAGAAGGGCCTCACTGGTGGTAATCTCAGGATTACTATCCGAACCATGTGCTAATTGGCATAGGGATAGACAGATCAGGAAGGTGACTGTGTGGCTGAAAGTCTGGTGTGGGAAGGAGGAGTTCCATTTCATGGGACACTGGCACCAGTACTGGGACAGAAAGGAGCTGTACTGCTGGGATGGACTCCTCCTGAACTGAAATGGGACGAGTGTCCTAGTGGAAAGTGTAGTGTATGTAACGTTCCACCTTTAAGAGAACTATTTTAAGGGTTGCACTACTTTATCTTGGCTACTGTATACTGTAATACCGGTGGTGACCACACCGGTATATAAGTGCTGTGTAAGGATTTATTGGGCAGATTCGCCCTGACCTTCGAATAGTAAAGTCCTGTTAAAGTTTACTCTTGTGGTCTGTGTATTAATTTACAATATAACACACAGACTTTACAGTGGCGACGAGGTCGATCTTACCCTGTGGCAGAGATACATCCAAAGCAGTTAACGAGCGTCGAGAAGAGGCATCCGCCCTCGTCATTCTGCTGAGAGAAGACTCGAGTCTGCAGAGCAAGGAAGAAGGAAGAATTCTGACACGGAGCCTTCCATCAGCAACAGGCAGTGATCGTCCCTTCCATCACGGTGGTGAGTGAGCCGATCAGCGACGAGAAGCAAGTCGGCCACATTGACTGTGAGTAGGGGAGAAAATAAAAAGAAACGGAGGATATAAGGGCGGTGAACTCGACCACGGCCGGGGGGGAAAGGAGCCGGACAGAAGTCGGGGCCAGAGGCGCTGAGACTGGGGCAGCGTAGGGCACGGAAGCCGCGGTACAAGCGGGAACGCAGCCGGTGTGAGAGACCGGGCTACAAGCGGGCTGGGAGACGCAACAGCATCGTGAGACAGCTCGACCGCGACCGGTGAAAAAGGCCGGGCAGCTACCGAGGCCGCGAGGCACTGCGACCGGGATCGTAAGGCGCGGGAGGTAATAAAATAATAAATAAATAAAACCGCGGAGAACTCAGCCGCAGCCGGGGGAGGGAAGGACCGGACTGCGAGAGGGCTGGGAGGCGCGATTGAAAGCCGCTGAGGGAGAGACAGAGCCCGAGCGAGCGGGAGAGACAGAGCCCGAGAGAGCGAGCGAGACCGTGCGAGCGAAGGGGACCGAGCGAGCGAGGGAGAACGGGACCGAGCGAGATTCCGCCCAGCGGCTTACAGCAGCTTTCCGTAAAGGACCAAGAGCTGGAACCGTCCGCCGCCAACTGGTTGTCCCCAGCGCCCGGTTGCCCCTGTCGAGAAAGGGAACAAGGAACGCAATCAGCTGTTCTCGCGCTTCAGAATAAACTGAAGCCGGCGCGCAGGCTGCGAACCCCGAAAGCCAGCGGTCGTCACCCGAGGGCAAAGCTTACCCCTCCCGCCAGAGGAAGAAGCGCGGGAAACCGCCATTCTCGGAGGCGGGGAAGAAGATAAACGCGGGAAACCGCCATTTTTGAAAAAAAAAAGTTAAAGAAAAATTTCGTTGTTGTTTCTCAAAAAGATTGCGAAGATGCCTAAGCGTGGTAACGTCAACGATTTCGATCCCGATGTGAAAGATTGGGCCACGTATGTAGAACGCATAGAGATATTTTGTAAGGCAAATAAAATATCAAATGATGATAAAGCACTAACCTTACTAAACTCAATGGGTGCGAAGACATACGGGCTATTGAAGCATCTTCTATCACCAGCTAAACCGGCGGATCAGACTTTCGCTAATATTGTCGCTGTCCTGAAGGATCATTTGAACCCCACACCGCTGATGTTAGCGGAACGATTTAAATGTTATGCGAGAACGCAACTGAAAGAGGAAAGCAACGCGGAGTACTTGGTTGAACTGCGTAGGCTAGCGACATATTGTCAGTTTGGGGAAAATCTGACAGAGGCACTGAGAGACAAGTTCGTGTGTGGGTTGTCAAAGGAAGGAACACAAAAGCGACTGCTCGAAGAGAATGATCTTACACTTGATAAGGCTGTCTCTATTGCAACATCGCACGAAGCCGCAGCGAGAGGCACGGCGGAAATGCAGCTGAAGACAGCGGTACTCAGCGTAGATCAAATGGCTTCGGGTACAACGAAATGTTATCGTTGTGGGAAGACAACACACGATCAGAACCAATGCTGGTTTAAAAACCAGGAATGTAGAAAATGTGGCAAGCTTGGTCACATAGCTAAAGTATGCCGGTCAGGAAAGAAGACCAGCAACAAAAAGTCACCGCAGAAAAAGTACAGAAAGGTACATAAGGTGGCTGTGAAGAGTTCGGATGAACAGAAGTCGGACTCAGACTCCAACAGCAAGGAACTGGGTAGTCTGAGAATTCACAATGTGAGTAAGGAAACTGACCGACAAACTATCTGGGTCACACTGCAGATTGCAGAAGTCCAAGTGAAGATGGAAGTGGACACCGGATCGGCGTTGACGGTCATGAATAAGCAAGATTACAAAAAAGTTATTCAAACATATTCCCCTACGGGACACGAAGATAGTATTGCAGACATACACGGGGCAAAAAGTATACCCCATCAGAAAGATAAAAGTCAAGGTGAGACACAAGGGCAAAGAACACCAAGGAATGGACATATATGTACTACCCGAGGGAGGTCCACCACTTCTGGGACGGGAGTGGATCAGGAAAATAAATATGGACTGGCACTCCCTAGACGCAATAACGGTAGATTCCGGAAAGAAAGATGTCAAACCTGAATGATTGTCCAGAATATTGGATGAGGCTAAAGAGGTATTCCAACAGGGACTGGGAATACTGAGAGGAATTAAGGCGAAAATCAAGATTGCAGATCATGCAAGCCCAAAATTTTTCAAAGCCAGATCGGTACCTTACGCGATACGACCTGCTGTGGAGGCTGAACTGGAAGAGCTTGAACGTTCAGGGGTACTGTCTAAGGTGGACTGGAGTGAGTGGGCCACGCCCATTGTTCCCGTCATGAAGCCTTCATCGAGTAACAAGCCAGGGGAACCGGGAAAGGTCCGCATCTGCGGAGACTTCAAGATCACAGTTAATCCGGTGCTTCACACGGTACAATATCCGCTTCCGCGGATTGAGGATATCTTTCCTTCATTGTCTGGTGGGAAACACTTCACCAAGATAGACCTGGCGCAAGCGTACTTACAGATGGAAGTTGAGGAAGAGTCGCGCCAGTATCTCACAATCAACATGCACAGAGGCTTGTATCGATATAATAGACTGGTTTTCGGAGTGGCTTCGGCTCCAGCAATTTGGCAGAGGGCCATGGAGCAGGTCTTACAGGGAATTCCAAGCACTCAGTGTTACTTGGACGATATCCTGATTACTGGAGAGGACGAGGAGGAACACCTTGCAAATTTGAAATTGGTGCTCACCAGGTTGAAGGAATATGGCCTTCGAGTTAATCGCCAGAAATGTGAGTTCTTCCGGAAACGGATCTCGTACTGTGGTCATGTCATTGACCAAGAGGGGCTGCACAAGTCACCTGACAAGATCGAAGCTGTTGTGAAGGCCCCCGCTCTGGAAAATGTATCACAGTTGAGATCGTTTCTGGGGTTGATTAACTATTACCATAAGTTTTTGCCAAATCTATCCACGGTGCTGCACCCGCTGAATGCTCTGTTGTGGAAAGAAGTACCATGGAAGTGGAGCGAGGACTGTAAGAAGGCCTTTCGTAAAAGCAAGGCATTGATCACCTCTGAGGAAGTGTTGGCTCACTTCAACCCAACGCTACCTCTTCGTCTAGCTTGTGATGCTTCCCCTTATGGTATTGGAGCAGTACTCTCACACAAGTTGCCAAATGGCTCGGAAAGGCCAGTCGCATTTGCATCCAGATCATTGACCTCCGCTGAGCGCAATTATGCTCAGATAGATAGGGAGGCTCTCAGCCTTGTGTGGGGAGTAAAGAAATTCAATCATTACCTGCAGGGCAAGAAGTTTACACTGCTGACAGACCACCAGCCGTTGGTATCCATATTCAACCGTAACAAGGCCATTTCCACTATGATAGCGCAAAGGCTACAGAGGTGGTCCATTTTACTAGGGGCACACCAATATGACATCGAATACAAAAGGTCCAAACAGCATGGGAATGCTGATGGGTTATCGCGCCTACCGTTGCCAGTGGTAGAAGAGGCGACTACAGTGGACCCAGTGGAGATGTTCCACTCAACCATAGTGGAATGTCTACCAGTAACAAATTCTACGATCGAAAAGGAAACAAGAAATGACCCGACTCTCTCACGAGTCTACGATTTAACGGTGGAGGGATGGCCAGCACATGGCGAACCAATGTTGCCAGCATTTTCGCAAAGAAGAGAACAGCTGTCAGTGTGCCGAGGAACTTTGATGTGTGGATCCAGAGTGGTGATTCCACCCAAACTCCAGCATAAAGTGCTAAAGGAGCTTCACGAGGGGCATCTGGGTGGAGTGAAAATGAAGAACCTAGCCAGAGCGTTTGTGTGGTGGCCAGGCATCGATGGAGACATCGAAGAAATAACCAAGAGCTGTCTGGGATGCCAGAAGGTCCAAAACGCCCCACCACAAGCTCCTCTGCATCCATGGGAGTGGCCCTCATCTCCATGGCAAAGGGTACATATCGACTTTGCTGGTCCATTTATGGACTCAATGTTTTTAATCGCGGTGGATGCACACTCCAAGTGGCCGGAGGTAATAAAGATGTCCTCCACCACCACGGAAAAAACCATCACAGTATTAAGGACCATATTTGCCAGGAATGGGCTGCCGGAACAGATCTGTTCTGATAATGGACCGCAATTTGTGTCCGAAGAATTCAGGAAGTTCTTAAAAAGCAATGGGGTTAAGCACTACACGTCCGCCCCATACCATCCCGCCACCAATGGATTAGCTGAAAGGTTTGTCCAGACCTTCAAGAAGGCCATAAAGGCCATGGGTAATGAAGACATAAATCTACAACATAAGGTAGATAACTTCTTGTTGGCGAACAGGAATGCCACACATGCGGTCACAAACCAAACTCCCGCCATGATGTTTTTCAATAGAAGACTAAGATGCCGGCTGGATTTGATCAAGCCAAACGTCAGAAGGGACGTAGAGAACCGGCAATTTCAAGGCATGAATGAAAGGCCAACTAGAACCTTCCAGATAGGTCAACAAGTTTTGGCCCGGGACTACCGTACCGAGAAATGGCAGCCTGGAACTATTTGCAAACGGCTAGGACCGCTGATGTATACCGTGGACATTGGTGAAAGCATAATAAGGCGCCATGTTGACCAGATCATAGAGTCATCCGAAAAGGGCCAACCTACTCCACAACTCTATACGCCTAATGTTGAAGCAGAGATACCCATAGCATCTACCTCCGATCCGGTAATACTGGAATCAGATGAACCTGACACTGGCCTTCAAGCCGAATCGACCTTGCCAGAAGAACCTACTACACCACCGAAAACTACTACACCACCGAGGCGTTATCCGGACAGAGTCAGGAAGCCTCCAGAGAGACTGAATCTGTGAACTGTTTTACATGAAGTTGTGTATATATGTTATGATGCTATATTTAATGGGAATATATACTGTTAACCTAAAAAAGGAGGATTGTAGTGTATGTAACGTTCCACCTTTAAGAGAACTATTTTAAGGGTTGCACTACTTTATCTTGGCTACTGTATACTGTAATACCGGTGGTGACCACACCGGTATATAAGTGCTGTGTAAGGATTTATTGGGCAGATTCGCCCTGACCTTCGAATAGTAAAGTCCTGTTAAAGTTTACTCTTGTGGCCTGTGTATTAATTTACAATATAACACACAGACTTTACAGAAAGGATAAATAGGGCAGTGGATAAAGCTTTAAACTAGGAATGTGGTAGAAATAACATAGGCGTAAAGATAAAAGAAACAGGAGATGAGAGTAAAGGTCAGACAAAGGTAAGGAATAAAAATAACATAAATGGCCAGGGAACATATACAATTATAGAACAGAAGTATAAAAAGACTGTTAAAAATAAAGTGAGAGGAGCAACTAATAAAAACAAATGAAATTGCCAGTACAGATATGTACACAGCGTCCAAAATAAAACAGGGGACCTGGAGGCAATAATACATAGTGAAGAACCAGATATAGTATGTAAAGCTGAAACATGGTTACATAAAGAACGGGACTGGCAATTAAATATTTCAGGTTATAACGTATTTAGAAAGGATAGGGAAGGAAGAAGGGGTGGGGTGGTGGAGTAGCTGTACTAATTAGAGATAACATAATGGCAGTAGAAAAAAGGGACATAACTAACAGAAAGATGGAAACAGAATCCATATGGATTGAGATAAAAGATAAGGGATCGATTACGCTAATAGGGGTTTTGCACAGACTACCTAATAGTGGGAGGGAGGTTGTGGAATAAATATGTAAGCAAATCAATGAAATGAGTAAAAGACATAAAATAATAATCATGGGAGAGTTCAACTACCCACAAATAAACTGGCAAGAAGAGGTAGGTAAAGGGGAAAAGGGAATGGAGCTTTTAGAATGTGAACTGCTGGATCTAGTAATATATGGTAAATAAACCAGAGCAGATAAGAGAAGTAAGCGTAGGGTAAATTTAGGCAATTACAATCGCAACATAATAAGGTTTAAGATAAATATTGAGAAGGACATAAGCAAGACAAAGACCAAAGTAATAGATTGGAAAAAAGCTGATTTTGAGCTGATGAGAATGAAACTAGGGATAATAATCTGGAAAATAATATTGGCAAACAGGTAGAACAGCAGTGAGAAATATTTAAAACAACAAGAAAAACAACTTGCATTTATATAGTGCCTTTAACGTAGTAAAACGTTCCAAGGCGTTTCATAGACCGTTATCAAACAAGATTTGACACCGAGCCACATAAGAAGATATTAGGGCAGATGACCAAAAGCTTGGTCAAAGAGATAGGTTTTAAGGAGCGACTTAAAGGAGGAGAGAGAGGCGGAGAGGTTTAGGGAGGGAATTCCAGAGCTTAGTGCCTAGGCAGCTGAAGACACGACTGTCAATGGTAGAGTGACTAAAATTGGATATGTGCAAGAGGCCAGAATTGGAGGACGCAGAGATCTTGGAGGGTTGTGGGGCTGGGGAACGTTACAAGGATAGAGCAGGGCAAAACCATGGAGGGATTTGAAAACAAGGATGAGAATTTTAAAATTGAGGTGTTGCCGGACAAGGAGCCAATGTAGGTCAGCGAGCACAGGGGTGGTGGGTGAACTGGACATGGTGCGAGTTAGGATACAGGCAGCAGAGTTTTGGATGGCCTCAAGTTTATGGAGGGCATCGGAATAGTCAAGTTGAGAGGTAACTAAGGCATGGATGAGGGTTTCGTCAGCAGATAATAGAAAGAAAACTTGCATTTATATAGCGCCTTTCACAGCCACTGGACGTCCCAAAGCACATTACAGCCAATGAAGTACTTTTGGAGTAACAACAGAAAATGCTGGAAATACTCAGCAGGCCAGGCAGCATCCGTGGAGAGAGAAACAGAGTTAACGTTTCAGGTCTGGGACCCTTCATCAGAACTGGAAAAAGCTGGAGATGTAACAGATATTAAGCAGGTGCAGAGACAGAGGGGAGAGGGGTTTAGGAGGGGAGGAAGGAATTGAAAGAACATCCTGTACTTTTGTAAGAGGCAGGAAAGATAAAATGTTGCAAATGGGAGTGGCAAAAATCATACTGCATGAAAAATGGGGGCAGGGATAATTATCTGAAATTGTTGAACTCGATGTTGAGTCCGGCAGGCTGTAAAGTGTCTAATCGAAAGATGAGGTGCTGTTCCTCGAGCTTAGTGTAGTCACTGTTGTAATGTAGGAAATGCGGCAGCCAATTTGTGCACAGCAAACTCCCACAAACAGCAATGTGATAATGACCAGATAATCTGTTTTTTTAGTGATGTTGATTGAGAGATAAATATTGGCTAGGACACCAGGGATAACTCCTCTACTCTTCTTCAAAATAGTGCCCATAGGATCTTTTACATCCACCTGAGAGGGCAGACGGGGCCTCGGTTTAACAGCTCATCTGAATTACGGCACCTCCGACAGTGCAGCAGTTCCTTAGTGTCATCCTAGTCTCTGGAGTGGGACTTGAACCCACAACCTTCTGACTCAGAGGCGAGGGTGCTACCAACTGAGGCAGATGAGCTGAGGCAAGTGCGGAGTCAGGTGATGTTACGGAGTGGATCAGCAGAGGCCAGGAGAAATATATTCTGCTCAAAAACAAGAACAAACCAGCCAATGATTTCACAGCATGGATGAATAAAGATACAAGGTCAAAATTGAAACTAAAGAGAAAGGCATACACTAATTACATAGACAACGAAGGGGATTATGACAAAAGGGAACACGAAGAGGACAGGAACGAAGCAAAAAAACAATTAAGGTAAAGAGGAACTATGAAATGACATTTTTTTTTAACTCGTTCACAGGATGTTGGCATCGCTGGCAAGGCCAGCATTTATTGTCCATCCCTAATTGCCCTTCAGGAGGTGGTGGTAAGCTGCTTTTTCAGAGGGCAGTTGAGAGTCAACCACATTGCTGTGGGTCTGGAGTCACATATAGGCCAGACCAGGTAAGGACAGCAGATTTCCTTCCATTAAAGAACCAGATGGGTTTTTACAACAATCTGGTAGTTTCATGGTCACCATTACTGATACTAACTTTATTTTCCAGATTTAATTAATTAACTGATAATTAACTGATTAACTGATAATGCCATGGTGGGATTTGAACTCATGTTTCATGGATCATTAGTCCAGGCCTCTGGATTACTAGTCCAGTAACATAACCACTATGCTACTGTACCTCAATTATCAAAGAATATAAAAAGAAACAGAAAAGTATTCTACAGACACATAAGTAACAAAAAGACAAATCAGCGTAGGGATAGGGCCACTAAGGGATGCACAAGATAAACTTGCAGGTAATGATAGCGAAATGGCAGAAATATTGAACAATTACTTTGCCTCAGTATTTACCAGGCAGACTAACAAAGTGAACATGACATTAGAAGAAGAGGTCTAAAAAGATACAAAGACATTTAAGATAGAAAAGGAGGAGATAATTGATTAACTAATCAAACTTGAGAGAAGATAAAACCCTGGTCCCAGATGGATTGCACTGGGGTTCATTTCTAGAGGGATAGGAATTGAAAAGCAGAGAAGTTATGTTAAACTTGTATCGAACCTTAGTTAGACCACACTTGGATACTGTGCACAGTTCTGGTCTCCATATTATAAAAGGGATATAGAGGCACTGGAGAAGGTGCAAAAAAGATTCAAAAGGATGATACCAGAATTGAGAGCCATGGTGTGGAGATGCCGGTGTTCGATTGGGGTGGACAAATGTAAGAAATCACACAACACCAGGTTATAGTCCAACAGCTTTATTTGAAATCACAAGCTTTCGGAGCGCTGCTCCTTCGTCAGGTGAAGTGGAGAGATGCATAAAAACACAGCTTATATAGTCAGGGAATAATGTCAGATGTTTACAGGTAATCTTTCTAACTGCCATTTATCACACCTCGGCAGAGAGATAATCACAGCAATCAAAGGTGTAAATGGTGTCCAAACAGGTCAGTCAGGAAAACATTACATCAAAGAACAATGAGGTGGGGTCACAAGGGGTCAAGTGTTGCAGATGCTGGGGTCTGTGTGAAGAACAAAAAAACAGACAAAAAACATTTTTTTTGCTGGAAATCACAGCAGGTCCGGCCGCATCTGTGTGGAGAGAACAAGCCAATGACGACTCGAGTCTGGATGACCCTACATCAGGTGGGGTTACATGTAGCGTGACATGAACCCAAGATCCCGGTTGAGGCTGTCCTCATGGGTGCGGAACTTGGCTATCAGTTTCTGCTCGACGATTTTGCGTTGTCGTGTGTCTCGAAGGCCGCCTTGGAGAATGCTTACCCGAAGATCGGAGGCTGAATGCAGCCGGACCTGCTGTGATTTCCAGCAAAAAAAATGCTTTTTGTCTGTTTTTTTGTTCTTCACACAGACCCTTGTGACCCCACCTCATTGTTCTTTGCTGTGATTATCTCTCTGCCGAGGTGTGATAAATGGCAGTTAGAAAGATTACCTGTAAACATCTGACATTATTCTCTGACTATATAAGCTGTGTTTTTATGCATCTCTCCACTTCACCTGACGAAGGAGCAGCGCTCCGAAAGCTTGTGATTTCAAATAAAGCCGTTGGACTATAACCTGGTGCTGTGTGATTTCTTACAGAATTGAGAGAACATAAGAATTAGGAGCAGCAGGTCAATCGGCCCCTCGAGCCTGCTCCGCCATTCAATAAGATCATGGCTGATCTTCTACCTCAACTCCACTTTCCTACACTATCCCCATATCCCTTAATATCCAATTTAGGGATATACTTATCAGGAAAGACTGAACAGGCAAGTAACATTCGCACCACACAAGTGCCAGGCAATGACTATCTCCAACAAGCGAGAGTCTAACTACTGCCCCTTGACATTCAATGGCATTATCATCGCAGAATCCCCCACCATCAACATCCTGGGGGTCACCATTGACCAGAAACTTAACTGGACCAGCCACATAAATACTGTGGCTACAAGAGCAGGTCAGAGGCTGGGTATTCTGTGGCAAGTGTCTCACCTCTTGACTCCCCAAAGCCTTTCCACCATCTACAAGGCACAAGTAAGGAGTGTGATGGAATACTCTCCACTTGCCTGGATGAGTGCAGCTCCAACAACACTCATGAAGCTCGACACCATCCAGGACAAAGCAGCCTGCTTGACTGGCACCCCATCCACCACCTTAAACATTCATTCCCTCCACCACCGGCATACCGTGGCTGCAGTGTGTACCAACTACAAGATGCACTGCAGCAACTTGTCAAGGCTTCTTTGGCAGCACCTCCCAAACCCATGGCCTCTACCACCTAGAAGGACAAGGGCAGCAGGCGCTTGGGAACACCACCACCTCCAAGTTCCCCACCGTCCTGACTTGGAAATATATCGCCATTCCTTCATCGTCGCTGGGTCAAAATCCTGCAACTCCCTACCTAACAGCACTGTGGGAGTACCTTCACCACATCGACTGCAGCGGTTCAAGAAGACGCCTCACCACCACCTTCTCGAGGGCAATTAGGGATAGGCAATAAATGCTGGCTTTGCCAGCGACGACCACATCCCAAGAATTAATTTAAAAAAAGGCTGGGGCTCTTTTCTCCAGAAAAGCGAAGGGTAAGAGGTGACCTAAGTCTTTAAAATTACGAAGAGTTTGATAGGGTAGATATAGTAATCTGGGATGTAATGTTTAAGTTATCCACCAGAGGGAGCCAAATATTAAGGGTTCACATTCACCAGTATATAAGGTAATGGGTCATGTATTCAATGTCCTGGTACACCAGTTAACACGGTAATGTGGCATTGCATTATGGGTATGACTTAGAGGTTGATCCTCCATCTTGTGCTTGTGCAATAAGAAATGTGCCTGGCCTTCAGCTTGTAAGAGATATGTTCCTCTGCTACACCGTGTAAATAAACAGTTGGGTTTTGTTCCTAATATCTCGCTTCTCTCAGTTTCTGACCTTACCACTCGGATATCAGAGTAGATGTAGAGAAGATGTTTCTATTTGTAGGGGAGACCAAAATTTGGGGCCATAAATAGGGACCAATAAATCCAAAAGGAAATTTAAGAGAAACTTTTTTACCCAACCAATGGTGAGAATGGAACTTGCTACCACACGAAATAGTTCAGGCAAATAGTATAGATGCATTTAAGGGGAACCTAGATAAGCACATGAGGGAGAAAGGAATAGAAGGGTATGCTGATCGGGCTCAATGAAGAGGGGTGGGAGAAGCTTCATGTGGAGCACAGATGTCGGCATAGAACAGTTGGGCCGAAAGGTCGGTTTCTGTGCTGTAGATTTGATGTAGCTCTATGAATGTGATCCTTTACACCAATACAAATCCTGACATCCAATGTAATAACAAATAATTTAACTTGTTCAGTCATCTTGAACCAGTGGGCATAGCCTTTATTCAGCGCTGTTTTCAGTTGTATCTTGCTTTTGAATTGTCAGTTTTTTCCAAGTTTTGTAGATTGGCATGTATGTTGTAATGGGAAAATACTACTCATCTGGTATTATTTTGTGCATTAATAAATACTAACTCTCATCAATTGTTGCCTTATTCCATACTGGAATTTCCGTCAAATAATAATGACATTTAAACTCGAGCAACAACTTCACGACAATACCTTTTAATTGGATTTCCGCATTTCACAAGCAAGGGGTGGATAACTCTGGGCTCGCTGGCCCGTTCGATGACAGCGGAGAGCGGCTGGCTGGACTGAGAGGGTTGTTTTAAGGCGCGTCTCTTCAAATGGAGAGAAGAGGCGGGATATAGAAAGTTTGTAGAAACCGCCGTTCTAAGGCGCTTTTCGATAAAGAAAAAAAATGCCTTCAAAGAAAAGGGGGACGGAAAGCTGCCCCAACGCGAGGAGAGGACCCGCTGGAGACCCCGCAGCTGTGTCCAGCGGAACGCTGGCAACCGAGCGAGAGCGCGCGCTGCTGCAGGTAACGGCCGGCCGTGTGCGCGCGAGAGGGGGATGGCAGTTTGTGCTGGCCGGGGCAGAGCGCGCCAACCCCTGGCCCCCCCGCACGGACCACTCTGACTCGCAAGAGGACTTAGGGCCCTTCCGCGCAGCCGGCCGCTGCCACTACTGTCTTGAGGTTGTGCTTGTAAACTAACAACGCCTTTTGGTCGATAAGCCGGAAGATGTGCCTCGACATTCTGGGAAGTGTAGTTTAACTGATGCACTTGGTTCACGTTCTTGGGGAGTGTAATATTAGAAGCTGCAATATAGCTGATATATTTACTGCAGCCTTAAAATAGGGATTTTAAAAAGTCACTTCTCCCCTCGTCTCTCGAAAGGCGTTATCTCCTGGTGTAAGTTTCACATTTCCCCTTTTGTAGCTATGCAGAAGCTGTCATTTTTTTCTCCCCCCCCCCCCCTTACTTTAACCCACTCATCTTTCAGCAGATAGCTTATAACAGTGACTCACAAGAAGCATATGTGTGAGCCTAAACTCAATTACTGTAAGTTTCTTAGTAAATACAGTGTTGTTACTGGGTATCTGTAAAATGTAATGGCTGTGGGAAACTAAATGTGGTAGAGGAGCAGAGATCTGGGAATACAGATACATCAATCGCTAAAAGTAGCAATGCAAGTTGATCAGGCCATAAAGAGTGCTAACAAAGTAGTGGGTTTCATTTCTAGAGGAAGAGAATACAAAAGCAGGGCGGTTATGTTAAATTTATATAGAGCCTTGGTTAGACCACACTTGGAGTACTCTGCAGTTCTGTCTCCATTCTACAAAAAGGATATTGAAGCAGTGGAGAAAGTGCAGAATAGATTTACAAGGATGTTCACCAGAATTGAGAGGATACAACTATCCGGAAACATTGAGCAGGCTGGGCTCTTTTCTCTGGAGGTCTTTAAAAATATGAAGGGGTTTGATAGAATGGATGTGGAGAAACTTTCAACTTGTGAGTCCAGAACAAGGGGGCATAAATATAAGGTAACCACTAACTGATCAAATAAAGAATTTAGGAGGAATTTCTTTACACAGAGACTGCTGAGAATGTGGAACTCGCTGCCACTTGGAATTGTTAAAGCAGAGAGCATTGACACATGTAAGGGGAGGCATACATCAGGGAGGAGGAAATGAGGAGAGGGAAGAGAGCAGGTTGGGGTGTAATTACTGGTATAGATCAGTTGGACCGAATGGCCTGTTTCTGTATTGTAGATTCTACGTAATTCGATGTTACTTTTGTATTATGTTGACTTGAACTGTGGAAAAACTCCCAGCAGTCCATTTTAAAAATTATTTATCCTTTGCAAACTTAGGTTGTGCCTGGAGAGCAGTGATTAAAGGTCTTTCAATAATAGTGGGAGCATTGAGATGGTTAATTAAGAATATCACACAAGAAGCATATTGCACAACTTTTTTTAAATGTATGGGTTTGTGATTTTTTTTTGCTATGGTGTATTGATACCAATACTCTAAACATGTCCTGTGAGAATGTTGTAAATATGAATATTGAAAATTGCCTGTCTTTTTGAACATTTTCATCTCCCCCAAAGATGAGCTTGTGGCGGAGCCACCAAAGGACTCGGATCGTTTGTATATAATTCCCTTTAACAACATGTTAGCTACAGCCTGAGTCTGTATCTTTATTTATACTGTTTACTTGTACAGAGCGTGATTACTTTAACAGCGCGGGTAAACGCGATGACGTCACGCCGTACAGAGCGTGATCCCCCACTGGTGGGAAGAACATGATGACGTCAACCACGGGACCAGCGAGCAGTCCTCGTGGAGCCTCCGAACTGAATAGACCTACACTCGATGTTCTCCTGCAGTTACTTGTTTAAACCTGTTAGTTTCCATTAAACTTCGTTTTGTTTAAGCGCCTGAGTGGACCTCAGTCTTTGGATAGGAACTAGACATTCCTACATTGGTGACCCCGACTTTTGCAAACGGTTTTCGCAGAAGATAATCAACATGGAAACGAACGCCGTTACCTTAAAGCTACCGCAGTTCTGGGAGCAACAACCAGCCACGTGGTTCATCCAGGCTGAAGCCCAGTTCGCCATCAGGGACATCGTTGTGGATCAGACCTGTTATTATTACATGGTCTCCGCCCTCGACAGCGCCACAGCCTCGCGGATCGTCAGCCTACTCGGTAGTCCGCCTACTGATCGCAAGTATGACACCTTAAAGGCGCGGTTGCTGCAGGTTTTCGGGCTCACGAAGTCGGAGCGTGCCCACCGGCTGCTCGCTATGCCCGGCCTCAGGGACCTCAAGCCGTCTGAGCTCATGAGCCAGATGCTCACGCTCCTTGGGTCCGAGCCGGAATGCTTCCTCTTCAGGGAGCTATTCCTCAGCTTACTCCCGGAGCAAGTTCAGGCTGCCCTAGCCAGGTCCGAAGTCACAGACTGCGCGGAGCTTGCTGCCGAAGCGGACAAGATTTTCGCGGTGACACAACAGCACTGCGCGGCCACGAGGCGCCAATCCCCCACAGACGCTGCTCCAGCTCCTCAATCACCGGGGTTGTGCTTTTACTACGCCCGTTTTGGCGCGAAAGCAAGATGCTGCCGCCCTCCCTGCAGTTTTTCACACAAAAATAACATCTACAGCCACCCTGGCGAAGGAGGACCGGGTCTAACTAGCGCCCTGCGGCGGCGATGGCCATCGGATTTTCAGGGAAGCTTCTCTTCATCACCGACTCCCTATCTGGTCGACGTTTCCTTTGCGACACCGGGGCATCCTACCTGCGTCAAATCTCGATATACTAGCTGGAGGCCACGGCCCCGCCCTCGTGGCGGTTAATGGCGTGGCCGTTCGGACCTTCGGAAGGCGGCAGGTCCAGGTGTGTTTCGGCGGCCAGCATTTCCACTGGGAATTCATCACGGGCAAAGTCACGCAGGCCATCCTTGGGGCGGATTTTTTGTGCGCCAAAGGCCTCCTGGTCGATGTCAGGCACTGCCGGTTGATCAACGCGGCCACGTTCCACTCCATCCCGTGCCACCGCGGTAACTCCGTGCCGCGCACTGTCTTCTGTGCGCTCCCACCTCCAGACGACTTCACTCGGCTTCTCGGAGAGTTCCCCGATCTGACCAGGCCCACTTTCTCCTCCTCGGCTACAAAACATGGTGTGGAACATCACAACACCACCACCGGTCCCCCGGTTTACGCACGGGCCCGACGGCTGCGAAAGCGGAGTTCGACACAATGGAGCGGCTGGGGATTATTCGCCTCTCCACATTGTTCCGAAACCCGGCGGCAGATGGCGGCCATCCGGCGACTACCCATGCCTGAATGACGGCACTACTCCTGATCGGTACCCGATCCCGCATATCCAAGATTTCTCGGCCCATTTGGCGGGAAATACCTTTTTTTCAAAAGTCGACCTCGTCCGTGGTTACCACCAGGTCCCCGTGCACCCGCAAGACGTCCTGAAAACTGCAGTCATCACCCCATTCGGCCTGTTCGAATTTCTGCGGATGCCATTTGGCTTGAAGAACGTTGCACAGGCTTTCCAGCGCTTGATGGACTCCGTGCTTCGGGACCTAAAATTCCTCTTCGACTACCTTGACGACATCCTCATCGCCAGCCCTAGCAAAGAGGAGCAGTTCTGCCATTTGCGCACCCTCTTCACACACCTCGGTCAACACGGTTTGATTATCAACCCGGCCAAGTGCCAGTTCGGCCTGCAGCGGATTGATTTCTTGGACCACTGCATTACATCAGACGGCGCAATCCCCTTACAGACAAAGGTCGAGGCGTACATCTTTCCCGCGCCCGCAGACCGTCAAGGCCCTACAGGAGTTCCTCGGGATGGTCAATTTTTATCACCGGTTCGTCCCTAAGGCGGCTCTGCTTATGCAGCCCTTGTACGAGGCCCTCCCGGCCAAGTCCGGTAAGGATCCGATCAGCTGGACGGCCGAGATGGACCGGGCGTTCGTCGACACCAAAGGCGCCTTGGCCAACGCAACCATGCTGGCGCACCCGCTTCCAGGTGCCACCATCGCCTTTACCACCGACGCGTTGGACTACGCAATCGGAGCAGTGCAGGAACAGTGGGTGAATGGGACGTGGCAACCGCTGACGTTTATCAGCCGTCAATTACGGTGAAACGAAAGAAAGTACAGCACTTTCGACCGGGAGTTGCTGGCCCTTTTTCTAGCCATCCGCCATTTCCGGTTCTTACTAGAGGGACGTCCGTTCGCGGCTTACGTGGACCACAAGCCACTAACGTACGCTATGGCCAAAACCGCCGAACCGTGGTCAGCTCGGCAACAACGTCGCCTGACGTTCATTTCGGAATTCACTACGGACATTTAGCATGTGTCCGGCAAAGACAACCTGGTGGCGGATTGCCTCTTCCGCGCGACTATGCACGCAGTCCAACTCTGAATCGACTATGCCCTCATGGCTGTGGATCAAGCCTCGGACCCAGAGGTCCAAGCATACAGGACCAGCCCCTCTAGCTTCCAAGCGGCCAACGTCAAATTCCATGCCGCAGGCACCACGCTACTTTGCGACGACTCCATGGGAGTTCCCCGCCCTATCGTTCCAGTTGCCTGGCGCCGAAAAGTGTTCGACGCCATACACGGGTTGTCACACCCTGGCATGAAGGCCTCGCAAAGGCTGATGTCATCAAAATTTGTCTGGAAGGGTATGCATCTGGATGTCCGCGACTAGGCCAACACCTGCGTGGTCTGCCAAAAGGCCAAGGTACAGCGTCATGTAAAAGCTCCATTGGCCACCTTCGCTGTTCCGGAGCGTAGATTCGACCACGTGAATGTGGACCTCGTGGGGCCGCTTCCACCTTCTCAAGGTTTTACACACATCCTCACAATGGTAGACTGCACCACTAGATGGCCAGAGGCGGTTCCTTTGGTTTCCACCACTTCGGCAGACGTGGCCAGAGCTTTCATCTCCTCTTGGGTTGCTTGTTTTGGGGTACCGGCGGACATCTCTTCCGATCGTGGACCGCAGTTTTCCTCTGAGCTCTGGAACGCTGTGACTCAGGGGCTTGGCACCAAACTACATTGAACCACCGCCTATCATCCACAGGCAAACGGCCTGTGCGAGCGATTCCACAGGTCGCTCAAAGCCGCTCTGCGGGCCAGTCTTCAAGGCGCGGGATGGGTGGACAGACTTCCCTGGGTCCTTTTGGGTCTTCGTACGGCGCCCAAAGAAGATTTACAATTGTCCTCGGCGGAACTTGTATATGGCCAGCCACTACGAGTACCAGGGGATTTCCTCCCGTCTCCAACAGAGCCATGGTCCGCATCCCAGCAACTCGTCGGCCACCAGGAAACGGCCAGATGTTTCGCTCCAGTGCCTATGTCACATCACGGCTTACAGAGCTCCCATGTCCCAACTGAGCTGAAAAGCGCCGAGTACGTGTTTATCCGCCACGACGCTCACCGGGACCCGCTCACGCCTCCTTGCACTGGTCCCTTCCGCGTCATAGAGCCGGGAGACAAAACCTTTTTGGTCGATATCGGAGGCAAACCGGACCACATATCGGTTGACTGGCTGAAGCCGGCACACTTAGACCTGGACCGCCCAGTCGAAATCGCTCAACCGCCAAAACAGGGCCAACCGCCCACAGTCGCCATGCCAGATCCACCACAACCGCCCGCCAGCTCGACCACCGTCCATCAGCTTCCACTTCGAGCGACTTCTGTAACCCTGGACAGGTTTGTCAGACCTCCTCGCCGTCTCACTTTTGCTGTTAAAGACAATTCTGGGGGGGGCGCATGTGGCGGAGCCACCAAAGGACTCAGATCGTTTGTATATAATTCCCTTTAACAACATGTTAGCTGCAGCCTGAGTCTGTATCTTTATTTATACTGTTTACTTGTACAGAGCGTGATTACTTTAACAGCACGGGTAAACGCGATGACGTCACACCGTACATCACGTGATCCCCCACTGGCGGGAAGAACGTGATGACGTCATACCACGGGATCAGCGAGCAGTCCTCGTGGAGCCTCCGAACTGGATAGACTTACACTCGATGTTCTCCTGCAGTTACTTGTTTAAACCTGTTAGTTTCCATTAAACTTCGTTTTGTTTACGCGCCTGAGTGGACCTCAGTCTTTGGATAGAAACTAGACATTCCTACAAGCTCACCTATTTTATTCAGTGTCTTCCTGCTCTGGAGTTCCCTAGCACTGAAACATGGAGAGGTCTTTGCAACGCTTAATGCTATGTTCCTGTTCTTCCAATTTCAGCACTTCACCTAATGTTTAAAATAAAATCTGATTTTTAGAATATGCTGCCTTCCCAGCCCATAGTCCTTGTACACCTTTCAACTCAAAGACCCAATTGGTACCTATAACTCTACTGTAGAGGAGACCTATCCAAGTAACTATGTCAGCATTCTCATTCCAAATTATTTTTTTTAAATACAAATTTGCTTTCTTTTTTATTTGTTCTCCGGATGTGGGTGATACTGACAAGTCAGTACTTACTGTCCATCCTTATTTGGGTTGGCTTTTGTAGTGATTTAAAAAAAAGTATAAACAACTGAGTGGCTCTTTAGGCCACCTTACTGGACACTGTGTCAACCACATAGTGTAGGACTGGAGTCAGGTGTAGGCCATGTGGATTTATTGAATTAAATTTCCCAACAAAATTATGTTAATAGTCCAGTACACTACTGTTCCCCTTGCGTGGTTAGGGGTTCGTTCTTGCAGGTGAAGCATCACTAACTCTGCACTAAATGTGCCTATTCTCCCTTTTGTCTGTGAATAATACAGCAGCATGAATATTTAATTTTAATTTGAATTACCAGTATTCCTGTCGTGATGCTGACCTCTGCTTCGTGCTTGCAAAAATATATATTTTTTAAAGCAATGTGGAATTGGGAATTGACTGGGTATTAATGCTGATGCAGACTGTGAAATAAATTGTTACATTATACTGTAGATAATTATTAACAGCATCATGGTTTTTTTTAAAATTAATAGCATGAGTTGGTGAATTTGCAGCAAATGAACTTATCGCTCCAAGCTGTCCTTCAAATGGTTGTCTCCTTCAACAAGGTAAATCATTAGAAATTCCGTGGAAGAACATTGAACTGCATCAAAGTGTTTCCCACATCTGCTTAACTTTGGAATCTATAGATTTTTTTTTTTTGCTTTTGTTTGACATTTAAAAATATATTTTGAATCCGTTAGTTAACTATTGTATAATCCACTTATAGCAAACTAATCTGTGTAGATCTAATGGCCCGAGTCTTCTGATAATAAGGCTGAGGGTACCTGATTAAAATGAATGTAATTCTGTCGGCATTACAGTGGAAAACCTAGGCCAATTAATCTAGTTTATACAATATCAGTTATAACTAGACAAACCAATTTGGCACCTATTTTCTTTCTCCACAAAAGAGCCTACTTGTGGACAGTTGTATATGTCAATAGCAATTTTTTATTCGCTTTAAGGAACACTGATTGGAATTAATATGAGCTCAGTGGCCAGCAGGATAAATCAGTGACTTCTGATGTCCGGTGGTCATGAAAGGCGCTATATAAATGCAAGGTTTTTTTTTACCAGTTACTATTTCATTGGTGTTTATCGCATCTATTGCAAGAATAACTGGACTTACTGTTTTATATTTTTTTTTAGTTCCGAGTTAGAAAAGATGTTGACTCTGAACTAAAATTCTTAAGAGAACTTTTTGTGAGACAGAAATGCCCTTTTTTTTTTAAAGCTCTTTACCGCCCCCCCCCCACCCTGCAATTTTTCTCGGTCACACACAAACTGAGCCAGGCAACCTGCTCCCTGGGCTCCACTGTTGATCTGAACAGTTACTATGAGATTTGTGGTAGTCGGCCATTGATAACTCTATCACCACCTTTTCCTTTCTCCTCCCTGTGAGTAATGATTGGTGTCTGCTGTGATATTTTCAGCAGTATGGGCTCAACCCCACCTCCTCCCCAACATGCCTCATTACCTCAATGTATAGTGCTTGCTGTATTAGTAAAAACTCTCCTTGTTAATGTGCTTGTGGATCATCCAAACTGATGAGATTTTTCACTCGCTGTAAGTTGCAGGCACCAGTGTTCGAATCTATGATTATTACTTATTTTATTTCAGATTATTGAAGAGGTCAGCCAGAACTCTGATCATCTTGCAGGTTAGTGTTGAACAATGAATCGTGGCTTTAGGTCCCTTACAAGTGGTTACCTCTTCTCTCCTACCAGTGAGGGCTAGAGGTCAGCAGAATCTCTTTGGTTCCAAGGTAATATTCCTGGCAATGGGTGACTGTAACCAAGTCCACTTTCTGTGACACTCAGTAATCTGAATTCCGAGCTAGGAGGTATCACAGAGTGCTATTGGTGATTGTTCAGTCATTCTGGCTTGTTAATGGAACCTGTTGCTTGAGATTCTTTCCATTCTGTTCCTGCCAATCTTGCAAGCAAGTGCCCTAACCAATAGGATAACTAGCTGGAAAAGCAGCAGGAAACGTACCAGTGCACTGGGTAGATAGGATGTGTGGTTTTAACTAAACTCTAGCAGTACCCAGCTCTTGTCTACCTGTGCCTTAGTTCTCCCCTACCCCCACACTGTTGTTCCTGTCTCAGTCAAGAGTTATGTTTGTATGTTATTACATTAGTGTATAGTGTTAAATTATGGCAAAAGTATGTCACAAATATAACTTAGTTACAATTTATTAACTTTTATGTAGAGCTGAATGAAGGATGGTCGACTTTCTTCAAGGTACAGAAGTGATCAAGAATACAAAACTGAATGCTGAAATTAAAATTCTGACTCTTGGATGTGGTAATATTATCCTTCGCATAAAACGGAACTCGGACATGTTTTCTGTCCAGTATTTACATATTTAAAAAAACAGAAACCTGCACATTGCAACAATATAACAATGGCTGTTCTTGCAACCAATCTGATGTGTGTGCCTACATGCTGCCCAGAGATGACTCAAGTTTTGAATATATGGAACTAGGACAGCTAATGCTGGAAGTGCTGTTACAGTAACTTTGTTCTCATTTATGCTGCTGGCGCCTAGGCTTGTGATTTCTAAGTATATAAAATAAAGCAAAATTGATTAGATCTCCTAACTCTTCTTGTTAAAAATTGTACCTATTTTATTTGGCTCTTTCACTAAAAACAGGTAACCATTTGTATTAACTGAAACAACATGTCAATTGCTAATTAAAGTTTGTAGTAGTGTATGGATTTAAAGACTGTATCAGCAGTGTGTTTGAGCCATTATTTGATGCTAGAATAGATTTGTAATCAGTCATATATCCCCCAATTAAAATAAACACAATGCATGACACAAAAAATATCCAGCTGAATCCTTCACTACCTCCTTTAGTACACTATAGAATTTGGTTGCCAAAATAGTTGGTGCTGTCCTCAAGTAATATTCTGTGTTGAGAGTCTGTTTTGACCGCTTGGCTTCTTTCATATTCCTATGTTTGCATAGTTTATCCAAAGACTACTGGAACGTTTGGCTTCCTAAAAGACACAATTATCACAAGTCAAATACACTGCTTTATTTGCTTTACATCGTATATGTCAAGATCTATAACACTTTTATATAGACCTGTGTGAGGCAAATAAGAGTTCTCCTTTTATCTATATTTTTGGTGAAAGATAATGAAATTGAACTTTTTTTCTCTTTTTGCTACCCAGTGTGGGTAGTTAACACTAAAACATCAGGTCATAGGCCAAGTGTAGAGTTGAACCATATCATCCAGCTTGAGATGTGTCTACGTATTCTAAAGCTGTTAGGTTCTGGATTAAGGCTTTGAGAGCAGTGCCTCATTTTTGCTTGTAGTCTGCCATTAGTCTTTAATGGGGCCTGTTGGAGGACCGAGTTTTCTTTATTGAGAGCTGGCATCAAAACAGGTACAGAATTTGCATCCTTCATAATATTTGTTACTGAAGGAAATAGGAATATTGTGTGTATCAAACAGCATATTATCAAAACTACAGTAAGACTCCCCTACCCTGAGTTTCATTTAAAGAATAAACACAGGTTTTCACACTGGTGAATGAAATGTAAAGGTTGGGCTTCCTGGGGGTAAATGTACTGCTGAGTTAGCCAGTATCAGCTAGGGTACTAGAGGAGAGTGCTGTAATAGGTTTTAATAGGGCTACATAGAAAAATAAATAAAAGTACAATACAGTATAAAATGGAATGAAACATACAATAATTGTACATAATACAAGTAGCAGTGCATAATTTGAATATATAGTCAGTCAAATCATCATGTTCCCATATCTGGACATCGAAAAAGAAACTGAGAATGCAACATTAGGAGTACATAAAGGTGTAGTGTGTTGGAGCCAAAAAACCAAATACTTATGGTTCCTGGGTTAATGCAGTGAGCAGCTTGAAAAGACTGTATGAAACCTCATGCACCTCCTGAATAAAGATTTGACCCATTGATGGTGTAATTGTAACTGTAAATTTAAACTTTACTTGGTACACATTGTAAAATGGTAATTTTTTTTGTTGCAAATTAGTAAGGAATTATGGAATGTGATGGCAAGTGTCTTTTTGAAGATGATTTTTTTTAACAAAAGGCAGTGTTTTATTTTAATACTAGGTTTCCTCATGCCAAAGTGATCCCACAAGTGGTATGACCTTGGGTGTACATAATCTTATTTAACAGTGCCCACTTGAAAATACTTTTTTCTTTGTGTGTATAGAAAGGAGAAACAACACATATGAATTATCTAGTATTCCTCATTGGTAGTCTAAACTATGCAATTCTCTCCACTGGTTAGTGTCCCCTACATTTATAACAACTCCAGCCAAATATACTCACCACAATACGACTGTTCGGGAGAATGTCTTCAATGTTCAACGGCACATAAGCATTCACAGGGTCTGGAGCAACCTGGTTCTGGCTTTGCTCTTTGAGATCTTGGCTTACAACTCTGTCAGACAAGAGTTACAAGACTTAGAGCAAAGAATTCAATTAATTCTGTCAAGAAAATGTTGACTAGTGGGTAAAGTATGTTGAGGGGTACTATACCACCTGCTAGATTGAGAAATTAGATTAAAAGGTATGACTGTAGATAAGCAATGGCAAACATTTAAAGAAATATTTCATAATCTCAATGAATATACATTCCACTGAGAAATAAAAACTCCATGTGAAAAGTGATCCATCTGTGGATAACTAAAGAGGTTAAGGATAGTATTAGATTAAAAGAGGGTTATAATGTTGCCAAGAACAGTAGTAAGCCTGAGGATTGGGAGAGTTTTAGAAACCAGCAAAGAATGACCAAAAAAATGATAGAGGGAGAAAATAATAGAATATGGGAGTAAACTAGCAAGAAATATAAAAACAGAGAGCTTCTACAAGTATGTAAGAAGGAAGAGAGTAGCAAAAGTAAACATGGGTCCCTTAGAGGCTGAGCCAGGAGAATTTATAATGGGGAATCAGGAAATGGCAGAGACGTTAAACAAATATTTTGTATGTCTTCAAGTAGAAGACACAAAAAACATAGTGGGGAGCCAAGGGTCTAATGAGAGTGAGGAACTTAAAGTAATTAATATTAGTAAAGAAAAAGTACTGGAGAAATTAATGGGACTAAAAGCCAACAAATTCCCTGGACCTGATGGCCTACATCCTAGGGTTGTAAAAGAGGTGGCTGCAGAGATACTGGATGCATTGGTTGAGATCTTCCAAAATTCCCCAGATTCTGGAACAGTCCTAGTGGATTGGAGGGCAGCAAGTGACACCGCTGTTCGAGAAAGGAGGGAGAGGGAAAACGGGGAACTACAGGCCGGTTAGCCTGACATCAGCCGTCGGAGAAAATGCTGGAATCCATTATTAAGGAAGTGGTAACCGGGCACTTAGAAAATCATAAGATTAGGCAGAGTCAGCATGGTTTTATGAAGGGGAAATAGTGTTTGACAAATCTGTTTTTTGAGGATGCAACTAGCAGGGTAGATAAAGGGGAACCAATGGATTTAGTATATTTGGATGTTCCAAAGGCATTTGATAGGATGCAACACGAAAGTTTGTTACACAGGATAAGGGCTCATGGGGTTAGGGGTATTATATTAGCGTGGCTAGAGGATTGGTTAGGGGACAGAGAGTAGGAATAAACTGGTCATTTTCAGGTTGGCAGGCAGTTACTAGTGGGGTGCCGTAAGGATCAGTGCTAGGGCCTTAGCTGTGAGGAGGACACAAAGAGTCTGTAAAGGGATATAGACAGATTAAGTGAGTGGGCAAAAGGTGGCAGATGGAGTATAATGTGGGGAAATGTGAGGCTATTCACTTTGGTAGGAAGAATAGAAAAACAATTTTTTTTAATGGTGAGAAACTATTAAATGTTGGCGTTCAGAGGGATTTGGGTGTCCTTGTACACAATACACAAAGTTAACGTGCAGGTAGAGCAAGTAATTAGGAAGGCAAATGGTATGATGGCCTATATTGCAAGGGGATTGGAATACAAGAGTAAGGAAGTCTTGCTGCAATTTTATAGGGCTTTGGTGGGACCACACCTGGAGTACTGTGTACAGTTTTGGTCTTCGTACCTAGGGAAGGATATACTTGGGGCTTTGGAGGCGGTGCAACAAAGGTTCACCAGATTGATCCCTGTGATGAGTGGATTGTCCTATGAGAAGAGATTGAGTAGAATGGGTTTATACTCTCTGAAGTTTAGAAGAATGAGAGGTGATCTCATTGAAACATAAGATTCTGAAAGGGCTTGATAGGATAGATGCTGAGAGGCTGTTTCCCCTGGCTGGAGAGTCTAGAACTTGGGGGCATAGTCTCAGGATAAGGGGTCAGTCATTTAGGACTGAGATGAGGAGAAATTTCTTCTCTGAGGATTGTGAATTTTTGGAATTCTCTACCCCAGATGGCTGTGGATGCTCAATGGTTGAGTATATTCAAGGCTCAGATTGATAGATTGAGGTTTTTAGACTCCAAGGGAATCCAGGGATATGGGGATCGGGCAGAAAAGTGCAGTTGAGTTCGAAGATCAGCCATGATCTTATTGAATGACAGAGCACGCTTGAGGGGCCCTATGTCCTTCTCCTGTTTCTTTATGTTCTTGAAGTGTGGACTTCTCTTTCCATGGTAACAGGACATTGTACAGATCTATAACTTCGATTTTAGAAATAACACTTCTATTAAATCTCCCCATGCTCAGTGGTTCATCAATCAGGTTCTTGATTTCCAGAAAGACGGGAGAGAATACCAATGATGTCCTCCATACTTGCGTATGCCTCCACTCATTCGCTAGGTTCACAGCTAAAGAATAGCACAAATCCTGGCAAATTTTGGTCTCCTTATCCAAGGAAAGATAAACTTGCTTTTGAGGGAGTACCTTGGCGGGAGTGCAACGAAGGTTCACCAGGCTGATTCCTGGGATGGTAGGGGGGTTGTCCTATGAGGAGAGATTGAGGAGACTAGGCCTATATTCCCTAGAATTTAGAAGAATGAGCGGTAATCTCATTGAAACGTATAAAATTCTTACAGGGCTTGACGGGGTAGATGCTGGGTCCATGTTTCCCCTGGTTGGGGAGTCTAGAACTATTGGGATAAGTGTGGGAATGTGGAGTTGACCTAGAAGATCAGCCATGATCTTATTGAATGACGAAGCAGGCTCGCAGGGCCTACTCCTGCTCCTATTTACTATCCTTCCCAAGGTTTAGTGCCCATAACTGACCACATTACACCAGGTGTGGTCTATCCAGGGCTTTGTATAGCTGCACCATCACTTCTAACCCCTTGTACTCTAGTCCTCTAGCTATAAAGGCCAGCATTCCATTAGCCTTTTGATTATTTTATGTACCAGTTCATGACATTTTAATCTATTTACATGCACCCCTAAGTCTCTTTGGACCTCCACTGCTTGTAGCTTTTCACCATTTAGAAAGTACTCTGATCTATCCTTTTTAGGTCCAAAGTGGATGACTTCATATTTGCCTATATTGAAAACCATTTGCCACAGATTTGCCCATTCACTTAATCTATTAATATCTCTGTAATTTTATGCTTCAATCTACACAGCTTACAATGTTGCCTATCTTTGTGTCATTGGCAAACTTGGATATGTGGCTTTCTATCCCATCATCTAAGTTGTTAACAAATACAGTGAATAATTGAGGCCCCAACACCGATCCCTGTGGGATGCCACTGGTCACATCCTGCCAATTAGAGTACCAGTGCATTATCCCTACTCTCTGGCTCCTGCTGCTCAACCAATTTTCAAACCAGGTCAATAATTTGCCTTCAATTCCATGAGCTTCAACTTTAGCTAACAGTCTTTTATGAGGTTCCATACTGAATGTCTTCTGGAAATCCATATAAATAACATCCATAGACATTTCCCCTATCCACTACTTTAGTCACCGCTTCAAAAAATTCAATCCGGTTCGTTAGGCATGACTTACCCTCTACAAATCCATGCTGGCTCTCTCTCATCAGTTGAAAATTTTCAAGGTGTTAACAGTCACTCCATCCTTAATTATAGATTCTAGTAATTTCCTCACAACAGATGTTAGGCTAACTGGGCTATAACTAGTTTCCCCCTCTCACCTTTATTAAATAGCGGGGTGACATGTGCAATTTTCCAATCTGAAGGAACGGTTCCTGAATCGAAAGAACTTTGGAAGATCATAGTTAGGGCATCTACAATGTTCTCACCTACTTCCTTTAAAACCCTAGGATGAAAACCATCTGGCCCTGGGGATTTGTCACTCTTTAGTGCCATTATTTTTTTCATTGCTGTTAATTTGCTTATGTTAATTTTGGTGAGTTCCCATCCCTGATTCAATATTGGTTTCCTTGGGATTTCCGGCATGCTTTTCAATAAGTAATTATTGAACATGTCTGCCAGTTCCTTATTTTCATTTATAATATCACCATTGTCAGTTTTTAATGGGCCCACATTGCTCTTAACCACCCTCTTTTTCCTAATATTGTAAAAAAAATGTGTTGATTTTTATATTCCTTGCAAGTTTCTTTTCATCCTCCCTTTTTGTAGCTCTTGCTATCTGTTTTGTCACCCTCTGCTGTTCTTTGTATCCCTCTGCTGTTCTTTGTACCTCTCCCATTCACCAGGATTTATGCTGTTTTGTTGCATTCTTGTATGCTTTTAGTTTTATGTTGTCCCTTACCTCTTTAGTCATCCATGGCTGGTTTTTTTTTGGCAAGTAGAACTCTTGCCCCTTGGGGGTATAAACTGGTTCTGTATCATGTTAAATTCTTTTTTGAACACCTCCCACTAATCTTCTGTCATTTTACTCATGTAACAGATTTGTTCAGGTTACTGTGGACAGTTTCTGTTTCATCCCTTTGAAGTTGGCCTTACCTAACTCTAGAATCTTAGTAGCTGTTTTGCGTATTTCCCTATGAAACACAACATTGAACTCCATCATATTATGGTCACTATTAGATAAATGTTCACTCACCATTAGGCTGTTAACTAAATCTGGCTCATTGCTCATTATTAAGCAAATATGGACTGCCCCCTTGTTGGTTCTAGGATAAATTGTTGCAGAAAACTATCCTGAACACACACACACACAAAATTTGCTACCTTTCTGACATGAGCTCATCTGCTTAATCCAATCTATATGGAAGTTCAAATCCCCCATTAAAACCACTTTGTCTTTACTACATGCCTGTCTGTTCTGTGCATTAATACATTTTTCCACTTCACATCTACCAGGGGGCCTATACACAACTCCCAGTACAGTCTTAAATCCTTTTCTATTTCTTAATTCTACCCATAAAGTCTCCACTGCCTGCTTAACTCTCGTTATATCCTCTCTTATCATAGAAGTAATTTCTCCTGCCAGTATAAACCGACAGCAGGACTCAAAACTGGAATCGCAGGGCTGTTGCTTTTTTGACAACTACTTTGCTCCTATTGTCTACAGAACTCTAACTTCCATACTGCCACTGCCCCCTTAGTTGGTAAAAGGTAGCGAGTAACCGAGCAATTATAGATCAGAAGGTCTCGGTTTCAATTGTTAGTCTGTGCTGATTAGCTGATCTCTGCTCAGTTAGCAGTAGGGGTACTGCAATAACCTCTGCCTTTTGGACTAGGGAGCGGAATATCTGCCAGGATTCCCACACTTGATTGTTACCTTTAACTCCTAGTGGAAAGTGCATCAATATGGATTACAGGTGAGGGAAGGGTCAGGCTTGGCTGTGATGCCTTTTGTGGTTGAATAACCTGGTAACATATGTCCAGATTCACATGAAGAATGGCCACTTAAGATGAAGTTCTTTAGGACATCTGGCTTACCCCAACAAGGGATATGCCTTCAGGGGAGTAGAGGGAGAACATGGAAATTTAAGGAAGATACTACTTGCATAAATGCAATGTCTATCACATTCACTTGTACTAATTCTTTTAGGGAAAAAAATAACGGTCAGTATTTAGTTGAGCTGCTTGTCTGTACAAACGAGTAGCTCAACTAAGTACGATAGCAAAATACTGCAGATGCTGGAAATCCAAAATAACAACAGAAAATGCTGGAAAAACTCAGCAGGCCAGGCAACATCCGTGGAGAGAAATTAGAGTCGACGTTTCAGGTGAACCCTTGTTCAAAACTGGAAAGGAAATGAAATAGATCGAAGGCAGGGCTGCGATAGAACAAAAGAAGTAAAGAGACATTAAGTGGTATTCAAAACCAGACGAGGGCAGTAGACAGAAGGCTGGAAACTATAGACCGGTTAGCCTAACATCTGTGGTAGGTAAAATTTTGGAGTCCATTATTATGGAGACAGTAACAGGACATTTGGATAATCATAATTTAATAGGACAAAGTCAGCATGGTTTTATGAAGGGGAAGTCATGTTTGACAAATTTGCTGGAGTTCTTTGAGGAAGTAACATATAGGGTGGATAAAGGGGAACCAGTGGACGTAGTGTATTTAGACTTCCAAAAGGCATTTGACAAGGTGCCACACAAAAGATTATTGCTTAAGATAAAAAATCACGGGATTGGGGGTAATATTCTGGCATGGATAGAGGATTGGCTATCTAACAGAAGGCAGAGAGTTGGGATAAATGGTTCATTCTCAGACTGGCAATCAGTAACTAGTGGTGTTCCGCAGGGGTCAGTGCTGGGTCCCCAACTCTTTACAATCTATATTAACGATTTGGAGGAGGGGACCGAGTGTAACATATCAAAGTTTGCAGATGATACTAAGATGGGAGGGAAAGTAGTGAGTGAGGAGGACATAAAAAACCTGCAAGGGGACATAGACAGGCTAAGTAAGTGGGCAGAGATTTGGCAGATGGAATACAATACTGGAAAGTGTGAGGTTATGCACTTTGGCAGGAAAAATCGTAGAGCAAGTTATTATCTTAATGGCAAGAAACTGGAAAGTACTGAAGTACAAAGGGATCTGGGGGTCCTGGTGCACAAAACTCAAAAGGTTAGTATGCAGGTGCAGCAAGTGATTAAGAAGGCCAATGGAATGTTGGCTTTCATTGCTAGGGGAATAGAATATAAAAATAGGGAGGTATTGCTTCAGTTGTACAAGGTATTGGTGAGACCGCACCTGGAATACTGCGTACAGTTTTGGTGTCCATACTTGAGAAAGGACATACTTGCTCTCGAGTCAGTACAAAGAAGGTTCACTCGGTTAATCCCGGGGATGAGGGGATGGACATATGAGGAGAGGTTGAGTAGATTGGGACTCTACTCATTGGAGTTCAGAAGAATGAGAGGCGATCTTATTGAAACATATAAGATTGTGAAGGGGTTGGATCGGGTGGATGCGGGGAGGATGTTCCCGATGATGGGTGAAACTAGAACTAGGGGGCATAGTCTTAGAATAAGGGGCTGCTCTTTCAAAACTGAGATGAGGAGGAACTACTTCACTCAGAGGGTGGTAGGTACATGGAATATGCTGCCCCAAAAAGCTGTAGAAGCTACATCATTACATAAATTTAAAACCGAAATAGACAGTTTCCTAGAAGTAAAGGGAATTAAGGGTTACGGGGAGCGGGCAGGAATTTGGACATGAGTCTAGGTTCAGATCGGACATGGCCCTGTGGGTAGCGGAGCGGGCCCAGGGGCCGTGTAGCCTGATCCTGCTCCTATTTCGTGTGTCTAATTCTGTTAGATTCAGGAGATGGTTCTGTGATAGTAGATTGGCGGTTAGGATCAGATCAGCCATGATCTTATTGAATCTCGAGGGGCCGATTGGCCTACTCCTGCTCCTATTTCTTATGTTCTTATGAGATGGTAATAGGACAAGTGGAGACAAAAGACGGCTCAGATTAGGTGTGAAGTGTACTGGCAGAAAGAGAGACAGCTGCCATGTGGGAGAGAGGAAAAAAAAGGAAAGGGGGTGGGGGGAGGGAAAACTCAAAACAAAGGGGTGGAAAAAAATTATAAGTAAAAATGTAATAGGGGCCGAGGTTATGATCTGAAATTGTTGAACTCGATATTGAGTCCGGAAGGCTGCAAAGTGCCTAATCGGAAGATGAGGTGCTGTTCCTCGAGTTTACGTTGAGCTTCCGTGGAACAATGCAAGAGGCCAAGGACGGTGAGGTCCGAGTGGGAATGGAGTGGTGAATTAAAATGACAGGCGACCGGAAGCTCGGGGTCACCCTTACGGACTGAACGGAGGTGTTCCGCAAAGCAGTCACCCAATCTGCGTTTGGTCTCCCCAATGTAGAGGAGACCGCATCGTGAGCAGCGAATACAGTATACTAGATTGCAAGAAGTACAAGTAAATCGCTGTTTCACCTGGAAGGGGTGTTTGGGGCCCTGGACAGTGGGAAGGGGGGAGGTATAGGGGCAGGTGTTACATCTCCTGCGCTTGCACGGGAAGGTGCCAGGCAAAGGGGAAGGGCTGTTGGGGGTGATAGAGGAGTGGACTAGGGTGTCTCGGAGGGAGCGGTCCCTACGGAATGCTGAAAGGGGAGGGGAGGGGAAGATGCGTTTGGTGGTGGGATCACTTTGGAGGTAGTGGAAATGGCGGAGGATGATCCGTTGAATGTGGAGGCTGGTGGGGTGAAAGGTGAGGAAAAGAGGAACCCTATCGTGGTTCCGGGAGGGAGGGGCAGGGGTGAGGGCAGAAGTGCGGGAGATAGAACGGACACGGTCGAGGGCCGTGTCAACCACGGTAGAGGGGAAACCTCGGTTGAGGAAAAAAGAAGACATGTTGGAAGCACTGGTGTGGAAGGTGGCATCGTCTGAGCAGATACGGCGGAGACGGAGAAACTGGGAGAATGGAATAGAGTCCTTACAGGAGGCGGGGTGGGAGGCAGTGTAGTCCAGGTAGCTGTGGGAGTCAGTGGGCTTGTAGTGAATATTGGTCGATAACCTATCCCCAGAGATGGAGACGGAGAAGTCGAGGAAGGGAAGGGAAGAGTCAGAGATGGACCATGTGAAGGTGAGGGAAGGGTGGAAATTGGAGGCAAAGTGAATGAAATTGTCTAGTTCAGGGCGAGAGCAGGAAACGGCACCGATACAGTCATCAATGTATCGGAAAAAGAGGTGAGGGAGGGGACCCGAGTAGGACTGGAACAAAGAGTGTTCCACATATCCCACGAAAAGGCAGGCATAGCTAGGACCCATGCGGGTACCCATAGCAACACCTTTGATTTGGAGGAAATGAGTGGAGTTAAAGGAGAAGTTGTTCAATGTGAGAACAAGTTCAGCCAGGTGGAGGAGGGTGGTGGTGGAAGGGGACTGGTTGGGCCTCTGTTCAAGGAAGAAGCGGAGCGCCCTCAGGTCATCCTGGTGGCTCAGCTAAGTGTCAGCTTTGGCTCAATGGTAGCATTCTTGCCTCTGAGTCAGAAGGTAATGGGTTCAAGCCCCATTCCAGAGACTTGAGTACATAATCCAGCTCATACTCCAGTGTAGTACTGAGGGAGTGCTGCACTGTCGGAGATGCTGTCTTTCAGATGAAACGTTAAACCGCGGCTCTGTCTCAGGTGGATGTAAATGGTCCCTTGGCACTATTCGAAGAACAGAGTTGTTGTCCTGGCCAATACTTATCCCTCAACCAATATTACTAAAAACAGATTATCTGGTTATTTATCTTGTCTGTGGGACCTTGCCATGTCCAGATTGTCTGCCATGTTTCCCTAAATTACCACAGTGACTATACTTCAAAAAAAGTACTTTTATTAGTTGTGAAGTGCTTTGGGACATTTTTGGACCGTGAAAGGCACTTTTAAATGCAAGTTTGTTCTTTCTTAAACCACCCAAAAATATTTGAATATGGAGCTTGGATTATAATATAATATTGGATCCGGGTATAGAATACTTACAAATGGAAATAAATGTGACAAAAACACCTGGTCAGTCATGATGAGTTGTTTAATGGAAGCAGAAAATGTCTTCACTTACTCTGCATTTATTCCTCCAGAAGTTTCATCCTGTTTTTCATACTCTTCAAGACTCCTTGGGTTTGGCTCCTCACAGAGGTGAGCATCATTGAGAGTTAGGAAAGAGCCAATATTTGTTTTTTGGCTTTGGGTTATCTTTCCAGTTGTATCAGTTTCAGTTTCTTGACGAAGCATCTAGAACAAAGACAGATGTTTTCTGACTGGTGTTGGGTGTTTAGAATATTCCGTCACAGCTGTTTTAATGAGAAACAAATGCTGATTTTTTAAATGCAACATTTCTTTTGCTTTGTTTAGTACTGGTATCATAATTCCAAGCAATGTGTCACTGGAGAGGCCATTATTGCATGTCTGAACCACAGAATGGTGGACATATGCTAGTATTTTCTTGTGGATGCATACGCTTGTTTTGAATGTTGAGTGGAGCAGAGTATAGCAATTGCAACAGTTCGAGAGGCTGTCATGACTCTTGGAAATCCAAATTTGGCCCACACGTACAGAGAGGCCCCAATCCCCGTGTATCTGCCTTAGTTCCTCATCCCATATCAGGTTGGTCTTTGTCTTCGTTTTAGGCCAATTGGCAACCAGATAGTGCCAGTGGTAAGATTCGGTATTGCTCTCTCTCTCTCTCTCTCTCTCTCTCTCTCGTTCTTCACTAAGGGAGCTATCTCAGCACAATCAAAATGAATACAGTTCTTCAGTTGCACTATGGTTACTGAGATATCTTCACCTGTAATACCATTCCTTGGTTTTTTTTCTCACGGGAGCAACCCTGAATTGTAACATCAACAACACCAATATTGAGGCATGAAGTCACAGTCATAATAGATTTGCCCAGGCCTTCAGTGAACTAGAAAGACTGAGGGCCATAGATGGGCTTGTGGGTGAAGGGTTATAACATGAGTGTAGATAATTTGGTGAATACCATAGTAAGAACTTTGCTGGCTATTATGTACAGTGATTCCATAAAATAAGAACAAGAGTATGACATTCAGCCCCTCGAGCCTGTTTTGCCATTCAAGGAGATCATGGCTGATCTGTATCTCCACTCCATCCACCTACCTTGGCTCCATATCCCTTAAAACCCTTAGCTAGCAAAAATCTATCGCTCTCAGATTTAAAATTATTAATTGAGCTGGCAAATTAATACAGTTCTTCAGTTGCACTATGGCTACTGAGATATCTTCACCTGTAATACCATTCCTTGTGTTTTTTCTCACGGGAGCAGCCCTGAAACATAGCATCAACAACTGCAATAGTGAGGTATGAAGACACAGAGTCATAATAGATTTGTCCAGGCCTTCAGTGAACTAGAAAATCTACTGCTTTTTGTGGGAGAGGGTCCACCCTTTTTGAGAAGAATTGTTTCCTAACTTCTCTCCTGAATGGCCTGGCTCTGATTTTAAAGTCATGCCCCATTGACCTAGACTTCCCCACCAGCAGAAAAAGTTTCTCTCTCTCTACCCAATCAATTCCTTTCAAAATCCTAAAAACCTCAATCAAATCACCCCATAAACTAGGCTTATACTCCTTGGAATATAGAAGTTTATATGTAATCTCTCCGCGTAATTTAACCCTTGGTGCCCTGGCAATATTCTGGTGAATCTACGCTGCACTCCTTCCAAGGCCAATATATCTTTTCTAAGGTGCAGTGCCCAAAACTGTGTACAATACGCCAAATGTGGTCTAACCAGGGCTTTGTATAGCTGTAGCAAAACTTCCTCCCCTTTTACAAAGGCTAACATTCCATTAATCTTTTTGATTTTTCTTTGTACCTGACTACTACATTTTAATGGTCTGTGTACATGGATCCCTAAATCTCTTTGGACCTGCACTGTTCCTAGCGTCACCATTTAAAAAAATACTTGGATCCAATGTTCCCTTTAAGCTGCGCGGCCGTGCAGTGCTCTTGTCCTCCTGCGCATCCGGCTCTCCAGCTTTTCAATGGGAAAAATGTGTGGTATTTTGAATGGGCCGCGCACCCAAAAAAAATTAAAGGGAACATTGCTTGGATCTATCCTTTTTTGGTCCAAAATCGATGACCTCACACTTACTTGCGTTGAAATCTATCTGCCACAGAATCGAAGAATATGCAGATAGGCTTAGATGAAGTAGGGTGGGAGGAGGGTTGTGTGGAGTATTGACTAGTTGGCCGAATGGCCTGCTTCTGTGCTATAACTGCTATGTACTGTTTTCATGATTTTACTTCTGTTCATTGTTTTGGTACAAAGATCAAACCAAAGAAATCTTCAATACATTTACAACATCACTACATGTATTGAGCAGAGTAATTCTCACCCCACACAGAGTTAGAGAAAGCCCCATGTCTCTATACATTTTCTAAAAGCTTTATTATAGTCATTTATTGTAAAACAATCTTTCACACTATATATACTGAAAATAAAGTTGTGTTGGAAGCTTTAAAGGAAATCTGATGCTGCAATAATGAGATAATTACCAATAGTCTGCATTAAAGTTTGTACATCTGTTATTTGTGGAACACTGATGGTCATGTAATTAACATAGATAGAACTGTTAGTCACGGATAAGACTATTGTTCACAGATCTATTTCAATTACCATGGCACAGATAGCGATTACAAATGATTTAATGTAAAACAAATGTATGTCTGGGTGTTATGGGTGTGGATCCTGATCAGGCAAACCGTGCAATGTAAGGGATTTGATTACTTACCAAATCTTGGACACTGGGCTCTTCAAACTCCATGAAGTGGTCACTTCTCTCAAGCAGTCTGCTCAATGTAGCACCAAACAGAGAAAAACAAATGTGAAATAAAACTGAGGTGGTCATCGCTTACTGAACAGACAGTACATGTTAATATAAATCATCATCATTTAAATAAAACTTTCTCATGTTTACAGTTCATACCCTACGTGGACAACAATATCTGCTTTATGCACTGACCTTATGAAGCCAGCAATGTTCAGTGATACTTGTGGCCAATAGAAAACATTAACGAGGGAGTATCACTATTAGTAAACATTTAAAATTCAAACAATCTGCGTCATACTCTGTAGGCTTCAGTTTAACCTTGCAGTTAGTCTTTTTAAGTGCAGTATATCTTGGTTTAATACGTTTTGATCTAAGTTGAAACCGATTTATATCAGACCTGTGATTAACAAAAATGTATATATACTGCCATACATTTTGCACTGACATGGAAACAAAGTGCATTCCAGTGTAGATGCAAAAGGCATAGATGCATGTTTACTTTGCAACAACAGTTTGCATTTATAGAGCGCCTTTAATGTAGTAAAACGCTTCAAAGGAGCGTTATCAAACAAAAATTGACACCGAGCCAGGTGAACAAAAGTTTAGTCAAAGAGATACCAGATACTGCCAGTGATAAGATTTGGTATTGCTCTCTCCCTCTCCACTTAGGAATGCTTTTAAGGAGGGTCTTAACAGGAGGAGGGAGAGGTAGAGAGGCGCAGTGGTTTAAGGAGTGAATTTCAGAGCTAATAACTTGGACTGAGGTGGCACAGTGATGCAGCAAGTGTGAGCATGTTATAGAATAGTAAGTTGTGGCTTTGTGCACAGTCCTCAACTCAGTAAGTTCCTGACATTTGCAACAACATGGGAATGTGTGGAGCCGAGGCCAAGCATTTCCTCGAGGAAGTCGGGAGGATTGAACGATATGCAGAGTCACGCCGGTCAGCTCTTGTGGGTAGTATCAAAGCAGCATTGATGAAGGACCTAGGAGCTGGTCATCCTTCTGTTCTCTTGGCCATTGTACAGGAAACACAAAACTGCGGCCATTGCAGCAGAAAAGCATTCAATCCCATTTATGATTTCAGAAAAACATTTAAACGGCACGAGTGCATTTTTCTGTGGAGAATAGACCCATAGTATTGGAGACAGTGAGAACTAAAGGCGAATTAAAGGAGATGCTTGGATTGAAACTAAGGGAAATCTGTATATGATAATATAAGATAGTCCTGTTCTTGGCTCCTGATAGCTTGCCTATGATTAGAACTATTTCACAGGTTTTTTTTGTAGCACATACTTCCCTCGCCCGCCCCATTTTGTCTCCCTCTTCTGAAGGTGCTGATTCCTTCATTGGGCTGTGGTCCAGATGTGGGGGAGGGGCCATCATATTGTACCTTATTCATGTGTCCAAAATTCATCTCTGAAACTTGGTTAGCCTGCTGGCATGCACTGTCAACATTGGAAAACATCACTGCTGAGCCCAATTCTGTCCTCACCTGGTGTTTAAACTTGCACATTTCCAGGAGCTGGAATGTGAATCATGGCAATTTTTCTCTTTCTTAAAATAAGCGGTCTGTATCCAATTGAACATCCTAATCCCTGTCCAAATTAAGATCAATTAATTTGGCACGGGCTGTGAAACTAACCTGGAACCTGACACAAAGGTTGTATCTTTGAGCCAGTGGGACAGCTGATATTTCATCAGTTAACACAGTAGTGAAATTGTGCTACATTTTGCTTTCAAAAAATTGTTAAAATCTGGATTCTGTACACAAGTCCATCTCTTCAAATGTCTCTAAGTGAGCAAGTGGAGCTGCTGCCACAAAATTAAAGATCCCCAAGAATCTGAAGTGAATAAATTTACATCAAATGGTGTGATGGTGAGCTTGATTCACTTGAACAAAGCCCACATTTACATTTCAGTCAGTAGAACAAACTTTCTTCTTTATTGTCATTTCCATGTCCATTTTAGCTGATAAAAGGGAATGGGAAAATGACCTTGGCTCTAATTGTTAGAACAAAGGACACATTTCTCTTTTAAAGCAAAACAACTACCTCAGCCTGATTCAAATGCTAATAAAGAGCGAACTGAATTGGTGGCTGGCTTTCTCTCGCAGACGGCCAAATTCTATTTTACTGGGACCCATTCATCCATGTGGCTAAAAGAATTTATAGTCCAAATTCCAGATCAAGTACTGCAGTTGGTGATTCTGGAGTATGAACCATATCAACATTCACTTAGAGTCTTTCACAATCCATTGCACATATGCAGACAGGGTCAGATGCCAGTGCACTGACATTGTTGTATGGAATTCTTAATAAAAAGGAAAGTAAATACCCACAAATTATTTAAAATCAGAGTACCCACTGAAATAAGGCTAAATAATTTCCTGAATTTGATTTTCTATTCAATAAATAACTTTCTGAGGGGTTCTACTTTAGGGATAAAACTCAAAGAAAGACCAGTAGACTTACCGTTGGGCGACTGCCATGTTAGCAAAGGAGTGACTGTACATCTGGTAGAGCTTGTCAAGATGCACCTCTCTGTGATTGGGTTTCTCCTGCACCCTATTAAGGTTTTTCATCTAATAAATTGGTAGAATCAAAGAAAATAAAGGAACATGCATGTAGTGTAAATGTTAAGTATCATTGCAAAATTAAAAAAAACACAATTGCACTATTTAAGCAAATATCCCAGGAAAAAAAGTGGTTTCACTCACCATATGGTATAAAAGGATCAATTGCACCATGGGGTTGGGCATCATAGCTGAGCCCAAGCCTGTCCTCTCATAATGCCCACATGTATGCTCTTTCAGTGTGGATCACTGGATAGAGATCAGGAATGAGAACTCAGACCGATATCCCCCTCTCTAGCCCAGGGGCATTCGGGCTATTTATAGTGGCCCTACTGCTACTGGAGCTCCTATCTCCATAAATCTTGGGACTGTGATTGGGACCTGTAGTATTGTATATAGTAGTGACCTGTAGTATTGTATATAGTAGTGAATGTGTTAAAACCTAAATTAAATCATAATTTCCACAGTGGTTCCCTGATCTCCCACTGTAACTTCAGCATAAACGGCTGTTTCTCTGAGGTTTCCACCAACATTACAGCGGGAGATCAGGGAACTGTTGTGGAAATTATACCCCATTGTTATTGTGAAAATTATGGCCCAGAATCTGCTGGAAAAATAATGGCGAGTTCATGGCACTCTCCATTAATAGTCCATGTAAAATCTAGTAATTTGTAGTGAGGAAGTGATACCTCATGAGTGGTGAATCGCCAGAATTTGCTGGATGATTTGCACTGTTCCTCCATGAGCCTCGCAAAAACGGGAGCTTGCCATCAATCGCCCCGTGACTTTCAAGAAATTGTTGGATTTGCGATGTAAATACAAATTAAACTCGCTACGACTGTTAATGTAGTGATTTATGGTCTTGACATACCACTCAACCTTGGAGGCCCAGAAAGGCAACAATTGAAACTTTGAAGTCTCACTCCTGCAGGCAGTAAATTGTTCCTAGAGGTTTAAAAAAAATCCTACTTTTCCTTTCTGTCTCTTTTTCTCTCTGTTAATCCAATCTTTCTTTCCATCTCTTTAGTTCTCTTTCTGTACCTAATTTGACTCTAATTCACCCTATTACCTTCTCTGTCATTCGTTCTATTTCTTTTTCTATCGTTAAATTTCATTGGTTAGTCCCAGTTGACCTGTTGACCTCACCACGCCATTATCAATTCGCACTTCCAGCAATTTGTGGCGCAAAAATAATTGGTGCTGAAAGGTGAGGGGAAAAATTCAACTCTGCGCACGCCGCGAGATGCCCTGCTTGAGCAAATTCTGGGCCTATAATGTTTTCTCAGTCATTAGTTTTTGTAATAAAGTATTAAAGAGCCACAGTTTAATAATCAGTTGTTCTGATGTTTCAAGTCTTTAAAATGTATATACAGTACATCAAAAGCTCAAAATTCACCCAGGCAACTCAGTACAACAAGTGGGAACCAGCAACAAAATAAACATCAGTGTCCACTGGAAACTGGACACCCGGGAGTGTGAAGGAAACAAGCCTGATCTGCAGATTAATAGTCAAATTCATTATTTGCTACCACAAATTAAATTGCTGAAACTGAGCAAGCCACAACAGCCAGAAACATGCAGATAACTTCAATATAATGGCCCAGATATTCCGATCCCTACGCTGTGTACCCACCCGTAGGGACATCGGAAATGCCGGTTTCAGGCATGCACAGCGCATGCGCTGAAAACTGACTTCCGATCTGTCAAGAATGCTCTTGACAGATCCTTCGGCTGCCCTGGAGAAGGGCCTCTGCGGGTGGAGAGTTCTGTTTTTTAGAGACCCTCCGCCCGCAGAAAACCCTTACATTCTTACGCCTGGTAAAAGCAGGTGTAAGTCCTGCTTTTACCAGGATAAGAGTTGAAAAAAGTTTTTAAAAAAATGTTTTCACTGATTTATCATTTTAAAATACTTTAAAATGGTAAGTTTATTTTTAGCCCTGTAAAAAACTTTAATTTTTTTCAAAAAATTTAATTTTTGTTTAAAATACTTAATATATTTTATTTTCAAGTCATTTTAAAAATGTGATTTAAAAAAAAAAAATTATTTAAAGTTTTACTATGTTTTTGGGGTGATCTCCATTCATATATTTGACAGGTCTTCCTGTCAAGTGTATGAAGGGAGATTCCCTTCTTTGATTGGCTCCCCATGGCCCACGTGATCCCAGAGATGCTACGAACTACCTGCGCCTCTGGGATACGTGGGCCCTGAGCACCTGCAGTTTGGAGAGGCCCAGGAGCGGAAGTGTGTGCGTCCCGGGAGTCCTCCGGTAAGGGCGTAGATTTTTCCAGATTGCAGGCCTCTGCCCACGGGAGGCCTGCGATCGGAAAATACGGGCCAATATATACAGAACACTGGAACATCCTGCATGAAATGCTATTTTCCTATCTTATAGCTAACAGTCAGTCTAACATTGGTGGTGAGAAAACTACTAGAGACCATTGTCAAGGACAAAATTAATTCTCCCTTGGAGAAGCAAGGGTTAATAAGGGACAGCCAGCACGGATTTGTTAAAGGTAAATCGTGTCTGACTACCCTGATTGAGTTCTTTGATGAGGTAGATGTAAATATGGACTTTCAAAAAGCATTTGAGAAAGTACCACATAACAGACTTATTCTGAAAAGAAGCACATGGTATTAAAGGGACGGTGGTAACTTGAGTATGTAATTGGTTAAGGGTTGGAAGGTAGAGAGTAGTGGTGAACAAATGTTTGTCTGACTGGAGAGAAGCTTGCAGTGGGGTCCCATAGGGGTCAGTATTGGGACCATTGCTTTTCTTAAATATAATGACCTGGACTTGGGTATAGGGAGTATAATTTCAAAGTTTGCGGATGATACAAAAGTTGGCAACATAGTAAGTAGTGAGCATGATAATAGCAGACTTCAGGAGGACATAGATATACTGCTAAATGGGCAGATACATGCCAGATGCAATAATCCAGAGATTACTACCTTTGAGGTCCTGCTTTTTAACTTCCTCGCTTGTTCGACCCTCTTCCTCCCGATGTCGTTAGTTCTGACATGGTCCACGAATTCTGGCTCTTCCCCTTCGCCCTGCAGAATGTTCTGCACCCTCTCCGTTATGTCTCTTACCCTTGCACCAGGCAGGCAGCATAACATATGGGTCTCGCGTTGATGGTAGTAGAACTGCCTGTCTGTCTCCCTGACTATCGAATCCCTAATTACTACTGCATTCCTACACTTTGCTGTATCCACCTGTGCAGTCCTTTGCCTCACGGTGCCAGGCTCTGAACTGCACTCCTTCGAGGTGTCATCACTCTTACAGGTATTTAATGCTGAACATCGGTTTGAGAGTGTCACACTCCCGACGGATTCCTGCACTGCCTGCCTCTTCCTACCCTTCTGGGTGACCTCCCACTTGCTACTCTGAACTCTATCTGGCTTTTGGGGTGACCACCTCCTGGAACCTGCGATCCAGGAAACACTCAGCCACCCGTATGCCCTGCAGTAAATCCAGCTGCCCCTCAAGCTCAGAAACCCTCAGCGCAAGTTCAGCAGCTGAAGGCATTTCCTGCAAACGTGGGCCTCCGGGACACATGAAGCATCCTGAAGTTCCCATGTGGCACAGGAATTGCAGGCTATGGGTCGCAGCTGCCCCTCCATTCTAATTAGAAACTTAAAATAAACTCCTTAGATATAAGGTGATTATTTATATAATTGCTGTTAAGGTCTAAACTAGTTATTTTTCTATTCACTCCTCCAAGCGAACTAACCAAAGACTAAATTATTTACTTCAGCTTAACAAGAACTACTGAGGTACTAATCACAAAGAACCTAAATATTAGATATCTAGATACTTAACCTAATTACTTATCTTGGAATCCTCGGGTTCTGCAGCTCCACTCCTTTTGAGTTGGGCATGAGAAACTGCCTTCCTCCTCTCCAGTAGGAGTGCCTGATCTGCTCAATACATGTGGTGTAGGTCAGAGAGCCTAGACCTGCTCAATACATGTGGTGTAGGTCAGAGAGCTTAGACCTGCTCAATACATGTGTAGGGCAGAGAGCCTAGACCTGCTCAATACATGTGGCGTAGGTAGCAGGAGAGCCTAGACTTATCATAGAGCACATATACCAGAAACGCTGTTTACGGAGGTCACGGTCCATCATCAAAGACCCTACCCACCCCAGCCACAGTCTGTTCACCCTCCTGCCATCTGGGAGACGCTACAGATGCATTCGCACCCGTACGACCAGATTTAGGAACAGCTTCTTTCCCAGGGCTGTCATCCTACTGAACTCCACAAATAAACTCTAAAGCCTGCACATCTGCCAATGCACTTTATTATGGTTATGGTTATGTTTATGTTAATGTATTACAAGCCAAATGTATGTTGAATGTCTAAATGTCTTAATCTAAATGTACGCTCTCGGGAGCCGCAAGCCTACATTTCGTTGTACTGCACTTGTGCACTAACAATGACAAAGTTGATTATTATGTAAGTAGGAGACTCTAGACAACAACAACTTGCATTTATATAGAGCCTTTAATGTAGTAAAACATCCTAACATTCTTCACAGGAGTGTTATCAGAAAAAATTTGACACCAAGCTACATAAAGAGACACTCGGACAGGTAAATCAAAAGCTTGGTCAAAGAGGTAGTTTTTAAGGAGCGACAAAAGAAGAGAGAGAGGCGGAGAGGTTTAGGGAAGGAATTCAAGAGGTTAGGGTCTAGATGGCTGAAGGCACGGCCATCAGTGGTGGAGTGAAGGAAATTGGGGGTGTGCAAGAGGCCAGAATTTGATGAGCGCAGATGAGAGTTGTAGGGCTGGAGGAGATAGGGAGGGGCAAGGTCATGGAGGGATTTGAACACAAAGATGATAATTTTTAAATCGAGGCATTGTCTGACTGGGAACCAATGTAGCTCAGCAAGCACAGGGGTGATGGGTTAAAGGTCCTCAGTTCGAGTTAGGATACAGACAGCAGAATTTTGGATGAGGTCAAGTTTATGGAGGGTGGGAGGCTGGCCAGGTGAACATTGGAATATTCGAGTCTGGAGGTAACAAAGGCATGGATGAGGGTTTCAGCAGCAGATGGGCTGAGGCAGGTTGGAGACGGATGATGTTATGGAGGTGGAAATAGGGGACCTTGGTGACGGAGAGGATATGGGGTTGAAGGTTCAACTCTGTGAAATAGAACATCGAGATTGTGAACAATCTGGTTCAGCCTCAAATAGCCAGAGAGGAGGATGGTGTAGGTGGCTAGGGAACGGAGTTTGTGGCAGGGATTAATTGAAGGAAATTTCTGCTCATCCAATACTGTGTCGAGAGAGGTGGTAGTGATGTAGAGCTGGATGTTGTTCGTGTATACGTGGCATCTGACGTGTTTTCGGATAACGTCACTGAGGGGCAGCATGCAGATGAGAAGTAGGAGGGAGCCATGGATAGATCCTTGGGGAACTCCAGAGGTAATGGTGCAGGAGTGGGAAGAGAATCCATTACTGGAGATTCTCTGGCTACGGCTGGATAGATAGGAATGGAACTAGGCGAGGGCAGTCCCACCCAGCTGGACAAAGGAGAGGTGTTGGAGGAGGATGGTGTGGTCAACTGTGTTAAAGGTTGCAGACAGGTCGAGAAGGATGATGAGGGATAGTTCACTATGTTCACAGTCACACTCTGTCATTTGTGACTTTGATCAGAGTTTCAGTGCTGTGGCAGGGGCAGAAACCTGATTGGAGGGTTTCAAACCTGGAGTTGCGAGCAAGATCGGCACGGATTTGGGAGGTGGCAATACGTTCAAGTACTTTGGACAGGAAATGGAGGTTTGAAGATGGGATGGTAGTTTTCAAGACCAGAGGGGGTCAAAGGTGTTTTTTTGAAGAGTGTGGTGATGGCAGCTGATTTGAAAGGGAGGGGACAGTACCTGAGGAGAGGGAACTATTAATATCAGCTAACATGAGATCCAGGAAGGAAAGTCTGCAGTTTGGTGGTAATAGGGTCGAGGGAGGAGGAGTTGGGTCTCCTGATCAATACATGTGGCGTAGGTAGGAGGAAAGCCTGTCTGGAATGGAAAATAAAAGGCTGTATGTAAGATAAATGACAGCTGTCTTGGACAGTTGTGACACCTTGTAACACAATTGTGGGTTGATAAGCTGATAAACTGAAAAGTGCTGACTGCTTTCTCATTAATGTGTGACTGTCTTGATTTTGTCCCAGCATAGTAACACACTGCAAATTAGGTTTTACACTATATTCCAGAAGTAAGGTATACAGGGAACCACTGGGAATAGTTATTACGAATGAACATCTGGATCTTCTTACAAATATCGGTTTCAGCATCTGAATGCCTAAAATTGAATCATCTGTAGAGCTGAAGCTAGATCCAAGAAACCAGCTGGTTGTAGAAGCCTTTCCAGGTCACAGGAATTATGAATGTATTCATGGTTCCCTCCCCCTCATAGGTCTCCAGGGACAGATCCATATCTTGCATCACTGCCCCACCAGTAGACTCACAGGCATAAGATACATACCTAGCACTCTTCCGACACCTATTGAGACCATCAAAGCATGCATACATACCCATCTAAAGACTGACGGGGATCAGATGCACCTTCACAGAACTATTAGATTACCAAGATCTTCAAAGAGTGTATAAGCAGCCACTGGTAGACTGACCGGTGTCAGACGCATTACTGAAACCCTCCAAGACCTAACAGATGACAGACTGTCAAAAAGCCATGCCACTGCTACTGGGAGACTGACTGGGTTTGAACCCTTCCCCCACTAGGCCACCAGCTGTAATGTATAACGTTTATAAATCACACCTGTCATTGGTGCTGGTTCTACAGTCGCAGACAGCAGCAACTGCAAAAACAGGAAACTTCTGATAGGATGCTGAAAATAGTATTGTGAAGGCACAGTGCTCTGATATGACAAAATGTGGTTGTATACGTGAAACAGGATGTTTTGGCCTCTTGTAAATGCATGCCATTACTTTGTCTAAAGGACAGGCGCAACTGAGTCTCGAGTTGTCTGAATACAGGGCAAATTTGGCTAGTCCTGAATCAATCCGCAAGTCAAAATTCAGGTTACTTTGAGTCTTTACACTTGATTTATTGTTCATTCTGAGTGACTATAAAGCAAAACTCTTGAGTTCTGCTGATTACGTTAACTAATGCACATCTATGTTTTGTGTAACTGGAGTATTTAATTACCTGCACATTAACCCCATTTATATTGCAGCTATATATAAAACCAATCACATTTTTATTTTTTTTAAATCAATTTGGGCTGCCCTGAACATTAGTGCACTAACACTTAGTGCCAAAGAGAACAGCTAGTCACTGGTTTGAGCCCAACACAGATCGATTCCTGATCTGAGTCATGCTGAGTGTGAAAACACTGATCGGGAGGGAGGGGAAATCAGTGGGGAGAGTCATGCCTGGGCAGCTTCTGGCAGCTCCTAGTGGCCAGGCTACCTGTGGGAGTAATTGGTGGCAGCCTACATGCAGGATATGCATCTGCCACTCAGTTCAAAACTTTAGGCCAAGTGGACAAGTAAAAAGAAAAAAGAAAAATTGCCAAAATACCCCCATGAAAATATAGACCCCTCGGCCTTCTTTTGAAGATGCTAGTTCTTGCTGGGGTATGGATCCACCACCTCCAATAGCTCCCCAAAGTGGCCATCTGTGAGTCTAGACCATGAGTGTTGACATGGTTTTGGATCATGGGGGCCATCACAGTTCAACTCGATCCTGTCCTCACTTGATGTCCACACAGATGGACTTTCCAGTAAAGGCCACTGGACGGCAATCAGAAGTGCCTACTGTAGGTGAGTTATCTCTTTCCTAATTTAAAGGCACTGAGGCTAACTGTTGTGTCCCAACTGCAACCCTGCCTAAGATCAGCTAACTCTGACTGGAAATCAAACCTGGGGTTTTCCTATTGCGATACCATGCAGTGCATTTACCCACTAAGAGCAAAAAAATAATTACAATCCAGTACGTCAATCAAGTATAACCAGGGCATATATTCAACAGTCACAGCTTTTTGCAATAAGAACTCTCAGTTCCTGGAAATCAGACATGTTTTAATAACCTGTGAAGCAAAAGATCTACATTAGACAGGTAGCAACCCTTGATGGACATCTGCCCTGCCATTTACCTCAGGGAGGAAAATTGAAGGATTTCTTGGGTGAGTAATTTAACATGGCATGAATGGTTCAGAACATGAACTGAATCAGGACAGTCGGAAATGCTAGTAAACTGCTTTCAGTTTGAATTCTAAGTGAGTAAAAAAGGGATGGTCATTATATGGAGCAAATATAATGTGCAGGACCATTATCCTAAGCTAATGAATATGGTCCATAAGATACAAAGCATAAATCCTCCTGCTAGCTCAGCACAGACCAGCAATTGAATTTTCGACCATCTCAGTATATATGGCTTAATAAACCACAAGTTGCAATCTTCACTCACCAGACTATCAGGGGAGCCCTAGTAATTAAGGTACACAATGGGGGTTATTTTGGCCAAAGGGCGAAAAGAGGTGCTGAATGGGTACAGTGCTAATAAGTTTGAAAGTCTGGATTTAGTACACAATTTTGATCCTAATTGCTGATTACCATAAATTGAACTTGCCTGGAGGTGCTAAACCAGAAACCTGCAGTATAGCACTCGTGCTGATTAGACGCAATTTTTGTGGCACAGTATATGTGGACTCCTTGCACCCACTTCCACTGATGGTGTGGAGTGCGCGGGCTGGCATACAGCGGCACGTTGCAGAATAGCTCGGGGACCGAGGGAGAGGGCGGATCTTGGATGCGGCACTGGAAGTCCTGGTGGAAGAGGTCCAGAGGAGGAGAGATGTCCTGTACCTGTGGGGGGAAGGACACCACCTCTCCCTCCTGTCCCTCTCTCCTGCAGCAGCTGGTGCTGCTCTGCCTGGCCTCATGTCCTCCTCCCATTCCTCGCCCAGACCAAGGGGGATCTCGAGTAAGATGTCCATGTCCAAACACTCCCTTTCTCCTGGTGACTCCTATGAGGACAGCACTTATCCTTTTTAAGTGAAGTGCTGAGAGTATTTGCGGAATAAAAGTTGCTCGAGTATTGTTGAAGTCTTGACAAAGTGTCCCAGAAAGTATCCCAATGTGTTTCAGAGGTCCTCTTCGCAGATCCAGCAGCAATTAAAATGAAATGGTGAGTATCCCTTCAAGTGGTGAGTATCCCTTTAAGTAGCGCTTGAAATTGACATCAACGCCGTGTTTACTCCCAAACAGCTGGTCGCTGTTAGGAGAGGGCGTTGGGACAAGCGCTACCCACCAAAATGTTGGGCAGCTTCTTTAATGAGCGCTAGCAGGCATTTAAAGTGGCAATCAGCCCCTTAATGAGCCTCCGGGCGGACGTTCCTATTCCTAGGCTACTATTCCTTTACCAAGATGGCATCTTGCACTAAACGCGGGCTAAACCGGCGTTTCAGCTCAAGACCCCATCTTGGCCACCTCGGAGGGTAGTTAGCACCTGAACGAGTTGCCAAAAATCGCTCCCAATGAGTTTGAGTTTTAATTATCAGCAAAGCTAACAGCTAAACTCTAGGATCTTACCCACACCGAACCCCCACTCGCTCCAAATCCAACTCGCCTTGCCTCTTGCTCAGTATTTGGACTTGGCAAATGGTGGAAAGCTTATCATCAGTGCTGGGTTACATAGGAGCTGCACCAGAGAGACATTCCTTCATCCTGTTAGGCTCTGACTGAGTGTTTCAGAGAAGGCTAAATTTTTGTGTCCCCAGGGGAGAGGACGAATTATATGATGACCGTCTCCAAACAAGTGCCAGACCTCCGAAAAGGAATTTGTAAGTGTAGGTGACCTAAGTGGCATCCCTAATGTTAATGAAGTTTCCCATACAATTTACACTAGGGTGTCCTGGATACTCTGAGACTGATAGAGATGTCGGAGTCTCAGCCCCCCGGGACTGGATTTATAATGTTAGCTCTACTGCTGACTGCGCGTATAATATTTTTTTGGCTGTATTCATCCATAAATATTGGCTACTTTAGTCAATTTGCAGCTCTTTGGTTTCTCTTTGCTGTCTCATTGCTAAACTCTTTGTTGCTTGGCTGTCAGTTATCACTGCTTTAGCCTTTATAGGCTCGATTGCTTTCAGCAAATAAGCTGGCCAATATCTTGTGAGAAGTAGCTTTTTACCTGGGCCTTGTAGAGGAGAAAGGGAAGTAATTACTGCATGAGCTAGCTGTAGCAGTTTGTTTGAGGCTGAGCCTGAAGTGCCAAGAACTGGTCAATACGTTCCCCTGGTGGCTCAGGGAGTTCATCCAGTGAATCGCTGAGCCATGCATTCAGGAAGATCCTACGTTTGAACCTCGACCTACGCTGAGTTAGCTGATCTTAACAGGGCCAGCAGTCACCATGCTACCAGTGGACTCAGTGTCCAACTGAGGGGAGGATGAAAATCTGCCATTGTTTTTAGCTCCTGCTCGCTCTTGATGGCTACCTAGCAACCTGTTCTTGAAGTGTGTAAATGAGGTCAGGATTATTTTTGAGTATGATGGCCTCCAAGTGTGAATTGCCAAGGTACACACATGAATAGTGGCCACCTAGGCGCAATACCTGTTTGCTTGTGATACCATACTGCTACAACACCTTCTAGAGATTAGGGCAAGGAAGAAAATTTCACGAGAAAAAAATGGCAAACATAGACCATCCATGAAACATAGATATCACATCTGCTTGGACACATTAAGATGAAATGAAAAAAACAGGAATAGAGATCCATCTATTCTTCATATTTCTCCCCTCTTGTCCTGAAGACTTTGACTCGTGCTGGGGTACAATGTTGAGGGCACCAGCAGGCTTCTAGTACCTTAACTAAGTTTCAATTCTTCATTTCTGAGCTCGCGCAGTAGACTATTTTACCATGGAGAGTATCACTGCCTATCCCAACATCCACATAGCTACGCTCTTCAGCAAGAGTCACTAGACAGTGATTTGGTGCAGGAACCCCTTCCCCTGATTCCCTTGAGCTCAGCTTTGGTGTAGCAAACTGTATGTGCCTCGTTGCCACTGCAATTTAAATCAGCTAAACCAGGGATTGAATCAGAGACCTACTGGATCCATATGTCTCGATGGTAAACCTTAGAATATATTTAATTAATACCATTGGGTGAGCACACTAAACATTACATTTAGTTGCAGCAGGAAGGAGGAACAACAAGGTGGGAGTGTTATTTTTTGCTACTTTTCTCCTTTTCCGAAGGTGCTGTCTCCTGCTTAGATATGGTTCCACAGGCCAATTCTTCTCCAGAACCTTGCACGTGGACATTTTTCACGTGTGAGCTCAAATAGTGAGTGATAGCAGGTTATTCAACTGTGGGAGCATCGCAGTTGAGGCCGATCTCCTCATCGCCTGACGTCCACATGTGCACTTTCCAGGGTCATGCTGAGCTCCCAATCTCAGCTTGTGGATACCATCTCAGCTGAGATCAGGCACTTCTAGAAGAGGACAGAAGGAAATTGGAGCCAGAGACATTTCAATGGCCAGCCTCACACTTGAAGAATGGCCACTTGGATGATGCACTGGAGGGCAACCTGTGCCATGGAACTCTACCCAGACATAGCCAGCGCCTTCAGAGGGGGATGAAATTGACCCTGTGCTCTTTTGTGCCTGTGACAAACATTACAAAAATGAAGGACCGACCAGCTGGTTCATCGAGCCTGTACCATACAGTAATGGTATAACTTCTACACACTATCACCGCCATCCACCTACCAGCCTTACACTGTTCTAGGAGAGGAGGGAAAATACCTTTGGTCAATTTAGGGAAAAATGGGAAATTGTTCTTCGACCTCTGAAGGTGATCAAACAAGTTTCCGGAGACCAGGGAGACTGGCAGACCCGTCCCCCTATACTCACCTACCTTCAATATGCAGTTATGTTGGCCACACTCAGGAACTCATTAGTTAGTTCCTTTTTGAATGTTTGCAGCGAATCTGCACTCATTGCATGTGCCGGCAACTTATTCCAGAGGTTGATGACTCTCTGCAAAAGCAGTACTTCCTAGCATTTAACCTAGTTTTATGCTTGCATGACTTATATTTGTGTCCCCTGGTCCACCTTAACCTATGGCCTATCCACATGGGCCAAGTCTAATTCTTTCATTATTTTAAAGACAGCCATCAAATCTGTTCAAAGTCTATGCTTTTCTAGAGTAAAAAGCCCTAGTGCTCTAAGCCTATTGTAGTAACTGAGGGCCTTTAAATTAGGTACCAATCTAATGGCCCTCCTTTGAACCTTTGTCAGGGCCTCTACATCGCCCCACCATGTGACGGGACTAAAAGTAGACACAATATTCTAGGTGAGGTGTGACTACAGAGACAGAATAGTATTTCTCATTTTATATTTAATTGTTCTGGCAATACATCTTGACATTCAATTTCCTTTTACAATAGCCTTTCAGCACTGGTCATGACTTGTGCACTGTAATACCCAGGTCCTTCCCCCTGCTCAGCAACCCTGCATAGTGTTACATGTGTGGTATTGCCCCTACCCAAGTGCATAACATTACATTAGTCGATATTAAAAGACATCAGCAAGATACGGGTACATTCCTCCATTCCATCTAGATCTGCCTGCAATCTATTTTTCTCATCTAAGGTCCATTACACCCCACGTATATTTGTATCATTTGCAAACAAGCGGATAGTTTCCCTGATGTCTTCAAAAATGCTTAATGAGTGATAAGCAGCAAGACATGCAGAGGAAAGACAATGCAACACAGAAGTAGGAGGATAGTTCCCAGGGCTCCCCAGCCTCACATCACAAGTACTCCCATTCCCCTCCACCCCTGAATGCAGCCAGAGGTCAGCCACCCCCACTCCAAACTCTTCCCAGCTTGTGGCCCATTTTCCCACTCCATCCCATACTCCAACTCCAACACTTGATTGCCCTTTTGACAACACCTCTGAAACAACCTCTCTCCACCCCACCTTCAACCCAGTATATATTGCCTCTCATCCTCCTACATATCACAGACCTTTAAAAAGAAAAGTGAGAGACAGATGTTGAGTACATCAGTAATGAAACATATGTGGGAGTCACAAAGAGTCACAAGAATGGAGACATTCAGGGGAGACAGAGGGGTGGAGATAGTTACAGAAGACTGACCTAAAACAATGTTAGGCAGAGTGATATACACCAGAATGAGAGAGTGTGACAGCCATTGAGTGAAAGTGAGAGAGAGAGAGCACGAAAGAGTGCATGCGAGAGGGAGTGAATGAGCATGAGTGCGCAACCCCACAGGAAGTAGCTAACAGGAAAGAAACAGTTTCAGGAAGAGAGATATAATTTGCCTGTTGTTCATGAGCAATGCCACAGAAGTTTAACTATATTATAATACATCATGTGTTAGATGGTACAATATCAAAACACCATATCTTCTGACTCATCATAAGCAACACGGTGGGAGACCTGCCCTCTAATGTAAGGGTGGACTTAATGCGAGTGAATTTGACTTTGGCGGTAGCGCAAAACAAACAATAGTGAATTGGCAACCGTTTTACACCCCGCCCAATTTTCTTTCAAAAAAAAATCGGGCAAGGTGCAAAACGGGGGTTGCCCATTCGCTATCACCCGTTTTGTGCTACTGCCGGTCAAACTTCACCCGTAATTAATTTGCACTCCCAGCACAGAACTTCTCACAACAGGAAAGTATATCGGCAATTCATGCATGTAGGTCAGCACACCTCATACTATTTTCTATCTATTAAAATCTAGAAATACTCTGCCCTCTTCGTTTTATCTCGCGGTTCTCACTTCCACTACTCCACCCAGAAGTCCATTCCACATTTTGATCATTCTTTGTGTGGAGAAGAGCTTCCTGACATTGGTCCTAATTTTGCTTTTTGCTAGCTTGAACCTGTGTCCCAGTTTCCTTCTCTCATAATTTAGCTTTAAGTAATGCTCCAGATCTACCTTTCCATACCATTTACTGTCTCACGTACGTCTGCAAGATCATCTGTCATTTTATTTCAAGGCTGAAAAATCTCGGCGGTGGAAATTCGTCAGTGCCAGGTTTTGAGCACAAAGGCAGCTATGCAGCTGCAACATGCGCCCGAACCGAGAGGCCAGAGGCTACTTGTTTGGACATGTTGAGTATTGCGTCTGATAAGGCTCTTAGATCTCTTTCAATTGCATCCTTAGCTATTGCAGTATCATTCATGGAGTACAGTGTCAGCTGTGGCTCAGTTGGTAACACACTCACCTCTGAGTCAGAAGGTTGTGGTTTCAAGTCCCACTCCAGGGACTTGAGCACATAACGCTAGGCTGACACTCCAGCACAGTGCTGAGGGAGTGCTGCACTGTCGGAAGTGCCGTCTTTCGGATGAGGCATTAAACTGAGGCCCCGTCTGCGCTCTCAGGTGGACGTAAAAGATCCCATGGTACTAGTTTGAGAAAGAGCAGGGGTGTTATCCCCGGTGTCCTGGCCAATATTTATCCCGCAACCAACATAACAAAAACAAATTATCTGGTCATTATCACATTGCTGTTTGATCGACCTTGCCGCGTTTCCCACATTACAACAGTGACTCCACTTCAAAAGTACTTCATTGGCTGTAAAGCACTTTGAGATGTCTAGTGGTTGTGAAAGGCGCTACATAAATGCAAGTTTTTTTTTTACATGCATCACCCATTTTTCATACTTTACATAGTTTCCTAGGGGTTGAATTTTAACTGCTACTGAGGTTCCGGTAGCAAACCACTGGTTTAAGCTAATTTACTGTCCACCGCAGCGGTATGAGGCCACTGTAATTTTAACCACCAGGCCTCATTAATACAGTACTGAGGGAGTGCTGCACTGTCGGAGGTGCTGAAGTGTCAGCCTAGATTCAATACACCACTTGTCCACTTTCCAGGGTTCACTTCCCACCCGGCATTTAGTTGTGTGAAGCAGAGGTTCTGGGGGGGGGGGTTTCTCGGTAGGAAAGGTGGGGAGTCTCAGGCAGGGGAAGCCTAAAACTTTCTTGTGGGTCCTGGAGGAGAACTTCTGCTCCTCCTGGTCCCACAAAGTAAAGCCATGGCTAAGATGGTAGAACTCTCACCTCTGAGTCAGAAGGTTGTGGGTTCAAGTCTCACTCCAGCAACTTAAGCGCAAAATCTAGGCTGACACTTCGGCACCTTCGACAGTGCAGCACTCCCTTTGTACTGCACTGTCGGAGGTGCCGTCTTTCGCATGAGATGTTAAACCAAAACCCGTCTGCCCTCTCGGGTGGATGTAAAAGATCCCATGGCACTACTTTGAAGAACAGCAGGGGAATTCGCCTTAGTGTCTTTACCAATGTTTATCCCTCAACCAACATCACTAAAACAGCTTATCTGGTCATTTTCACATTGCTATTTGTGGGACCTTGCGGTGCACAAATTGGCTGCTGCGTTTCCTACATTATAACAGTGACTACACTTCAAAAGTACTTTAATTGTCTGTAAAGTGCTTTGGGACATCCTGAGGTTGTGAAAGGCACTATATAAATGCAAGTCTTTATTTTTTTTAAACCTCACCAGGAGAGCCTCTTCAGCTTTCCGATCGTCTTCATGCTGAGCTTCAACTGATATAATTGGACCCCAATTAGCATATATGAATTAGGACCACACCGGCCTTGGGCAGGTCCAGAAGTGACTGTTAAAATTGGGATCCAAGAGAATTTCCAGTGGGTAAGTTACCTGGGGCATTTCAATTGCCCACCTGCCCAGTTTCTGCTGGGGTGGGTAGGGTTATCACCCCCACCCCATATTCATCCTAGTGACATCCTTTACCTTTCTGCATGATTTGTAGAGAACTTTCTTACTCCTCATTTTATTTCTGATTTTTTTTTGTTCATCGATTTACCCCAATATTTACTGTGCATGCTCAGAAATATGCCTTGAAAGGTGTTCCACTTGTCTTCTGATGAAGTAATGAACAAACACTACCAAATCAATTTTTGGGCATATTTGTTCTGATCATAGTAATGTTTCTGTGCTTCTGCCTGCTCATTTCTGCCATGCTTTTGTACCTGTTGTAATGTCTCAAATACCTGTGACAAAGCCAACCCCCTACCTTGTATTCAGCTGAACCCAGCACCTCCACCACGAAAACTAAACACTGAGCTTGGCTAATGGAGGATTACAACCTAGGTGCAACCCATTTTATACACCCATCAAGTGTAAACATAATTTGGCAATGTGCCCAGTGTGAGGAAAAAATAGGGCCATTCAGTTTTGGAAACAATTATAAATTCATTACTATGTTAGCTAATTGCTATAGAATTTTTGCGTGTGCATGTGCATAGTAAATAATTTTTTAATATAAATTCATATAAATGTTGTCAAATTTGAACATGCGCCTACACAAATATTCTGCACGGAGATGGTTTAAAAGGAAACCAGAACCTAATATTTAAAAACTTCTTTCTATTGTTTTACATTCCAACACAGAGCAAATTGACAAATAGGGAAACTATCCCCTTGCAGTTGGTTTGGTCTTAAAACTAATACCATACTTAAATCTGGAGTATTAAGGATTTACAGTATTTTAAGGTATGCATATTGAAAGGTGCCTCACACAGCTGAAGGAGGTGTAGCTCCATGTCTTTGATGCTGTGAGAACAGTTGTTGAGCTTTGTAGTTCCCAGCTCTGTGTACGTGTTACCTCAGTAAAAGTGTATAGTGACTCCTTGGAGCAGGAAGCAGTTTATACTGTAGTGGCCAATGTAACCCAGTCCATTGTTTAGGCCCATTCTCCACAATATACTAATTACTATTACCATGATAAAGAGGAGTATTCGTCTGCTTTTTTTTCTCATTCATTTTTTCTGCCTGCTTTCTGCAAGCTTGGGAGTCCAATTGTTATAGTCACATCTTGTCCTGAACCAGACAGAATCACGAAAGTAACACAAGTAAACGGTAAGTAACAAGTCAAGTGAACAGTAGCGCAGTGGTAATGTCACTGGGCTAGTAATCCAGAGGCCTGGACTAATGATCCAGAGACGCGAGTTCAAATCCCACCACGATAGCTGGGGAATTTAAATTCAGTTAAATAAATCAGTAATGGTAACTATGAAACTATCGGATTGTCGTAAAGACCCATCGGGTTCACTAATGTCCTTAAGGAAGGAAATCTTCCGTCCTTACCTGGTCTGGCCTATATGTGACTCCAGCCCCGCAGGAATGTGGTTGACTCTGAAATGGCCCAGCAAGCCACTCAATTGTAACAAACCTCTATGAAACAAAATACCACCCGGCATCGACCTTGGCACTGGCTAGCCGCGGCTCTAGCCAATGGCAACGGCACAGCCAGCCCAGTCAACCCCGCAATGTCCTCCTCACCAACATCTGGGGACTTGCCAAAATTGGGAGAGCTGTCCCACAGACTAGGCGAGCAACAGCCTGACATAGTCATACTCACAGAATCATACTATCACCATCCCACCGCCAGGACAGACCCACCAGCGGTCCTTGGAGTCCTCATCATTGACTCCGGACCCCATGAAGTCTCATGGCTTCAGGTCAAGCATGGGCAAGGAAACCTCCTGCTGATTACCACCTACCACCCTCCCTCAGCTGATGAATCAGTACTCCGCCCTGTTGAACACTTCTTGGAAGAAGCACTGAGAGTAGCAAGGGCACAGAATGTACTCTGCGTGGGGCACCACTACTGACTGAGCTGGCCGAGTCCTGAAGAACATAACTGCCAGGCTGGGCTTGCGACAGGTGGTGAGAGAACCAACACAAGGGGGAAAAACCCACTTGACCGCGTCCTCACCAATCTACCTGCCGCAAATGCATGTCCATGACAGTATTGGTAGCAGTGACCACCGCACAGTCATTGTGGAAACGCAGTCCCATCTTCACACTGAGGACACTCGCCATCGTGTTGTGTGGCACTACCACCGTGCTAAATGGGATCAACTCAGAACAGATCTAGCAGCTCAAAACTGGGCATCCATGAGGCGCTGTGGGCCATCAGCAGCAGCAGAATTGTATTCCACCACAATCTGTAACCTCATGGCCCGGCATATCCCTCACTCTACCATTACCATCAAGCCAGGGGACCAACCCTGTTTCAATAAGGAGTGTACAGGAGCAGCATCAGGCTTATCTAAAAATGAGGTGCCAACCTGGGGAAGCTGCAACACAGGACTACATGCATGCTAAAAAGCGGAAGCAGCATGCTATAGACAGGGCTAAGCAATCCCACAATCAACGGATCAGATCAAAGCTCAGCAGTCCTGCCACATCCAGTCGTGAATGGTGGTGGACCATTAAACAACTAACAGGAGGAGGAGGCTCCATGAGTATCCCCATCCTCAGTGATGGTGGAGCCCAGCACTTGAGTGCAAAAGACAAGGCTGAAGCGTTTGCAACCATCTTCAGACAGAAATGCCAAGTGGATGATCCATATCGGCCTCCTCCTGAGGTTCCCACCATCACAGAAGCCAGTCTTCAGCCAATTCGATTCACTCCACATGATATCAAGAAACGGCTGAGCTCACTGGATACAGCAAAGGCTATGGGCCCCGACAACATCCCAGCTATCGTGCTGGAGACTTGTGCTCCAGAACTAGCCGCGCCTCTAGCCAAGCTGTTCCAGTACAGCTACAACACTGGCATCTATCCACAAAAAGCAGGACAAATCCAATCCGGCCAATTATCGCCCCATAAGTCTACTCTCAATCATCAGCAAAGTGATGGAAGGTGTCATCGACAGTGTTATCAAGTGGCACTTACTCACCAATAACCTGCTCACTGATGCCCAGTTTGGGTTCCGTCAAGACCATTCTGCTCCTGACCTCATTACATCCTTGGTCCAAACATGGACAAAGGAGCTGAATTCCAGAGGTGAGGTGAGAGTGATTGCCCTTGATATCAAGACAGTATTTGACCGAGTGCGCCATGAAGGAGCCCTAGTAAAACTGAAGTCAATGGGAATCGGGGCGGGGGGGGGTGGTGGAAACTCTCCACTGGCTGGAGTCATACCTAGCACAAAGGAAGATGGCTGTGGTGATTGAAGGTCAATCATCGCAGCCCCAGGACATCGCTGCAGGAGTTCCTCAGGGCAGTGTCCTAGGTCCAACCATCTTCAGCTGCTTCATCAATGACCTTCTCTCCAACATAAGATCAGAAATGGGAATGTTCGCTGATGATTGCACAGTGTTCAGTGCCATTCACAATTCCTCAGTTAATGAAGCAGTCCATGCTCGCATGCAACAAGACCTGGACAACGTTCAGGCTTGCTAAGTGGCAGGTAGCACTCGCGTCACAGAAGTGCCAGGCAATTACTATCTCCAACAAGCGAGAGTCTAACCACTATCCTTTGACATTCAGAGGCATTACCATCGCCGAATCCCCCACCATCAACATCCTGGGGGTCACCATTGACCAGAAACTTAACTGGACCAACCACATAAATACTGTGGCATCAAAAGCAGGTCAGAGGCTAGGTATTCTGCAGCGAGTGTCTCACCTCCTGACTTCCCAAAGCCTTTCTACCATCCATAAGGCACAGGTAAGGAGTGTGATGGAATACTCTCCACTTGCCTGGATGAGTGCAGCTCCAACAACACTCAAAAAGCTCGACACCATCCAGGACAAAGCAGCCCGCTTAATTGGCACCCATCTACCACCTTAAACATTCACTCCCTCCACCACCGACGTACCGTGGCTGCAGTGTGTACCATCTATAAGATGCACTGCAGCAACTTGCCAAGGCTTCTTCGGCAGCACCTCCCAAACCCGTGACCTCTACCACCTAGAAGGACAAGGGCAGCAGGTGCTTGGGAACACCACCACCTCCAAGTTCCCCTCCAAGTCACACACCATCCTGACTTGGAAATATATCGCCGATCCTTCATCGTCGCTGGGTCAAAATCCTGGAACTCCCTCCCTAACAGCACTGTGGGAGTACCCTTACCACACGGATTGCAGCGTTTCAAGAAGGCGGCTCATCACCACCTTCGAGGGCTATTAGGGATGGGCAATAAATGCTGGCCTTGCCAGCGACGCCCACATCCCATAAACGAATAAAAAAAAACATTACAACATAAGATGAAAGGCTTACTCCAGGTATTCCTGACTTGGATCTGGAATTTACCACAGTTTGGGCATTGCTTTGCTTAATTGAAAACATTTGGAAGGCAGAGGAGTGAGGAACCACAACCTAGATCGAAGAGGTATAGAGGAGAGACAATATAATGAATCTTGTACTAATACCATAAAACAAAAACATCCTAAACCATAACACAATTACTTGCACTACACATTAATGGGCAGCGCTGTCAATGTTATATTTTGTACAGTTCCTATCAAGGTGAACCCAATGCCACCACAAACAAGTTTAAGCACCTCCCCTGGGGGATGAAGATACATGGCAACCTGCCAAACCTAAAAGTGAGCGTCAGCAACTTATTATACAACAATTGTGAAATTTGTGTTAGGAAATATTGAATACCCTATGGTGCTCACTTGTCATGGAAAGCTTCTTGTGAACTGGGGAACATTGCATGGCCCTACTCCATGGTCACCCAGGCATGTACCCCAGAGATCAGCAATCAGTCAGAGAGAGAACCTTTTTGACAATCTTGTGCATCCTGGACTTGTGGGTGGCAGATTTCACCAGGCTCAGGAGCAGACCCGCCCCCCACCCCCCACCCCAGCCCAAGAGATGCTCTGACCTGCTTGTCATGTGCATCAGGTGACCAATGATAAACATTGTTTGTGAAAAACGTATTCAAAATTTGAGAAGCAGATGATGGAATGGTGGTTGCAAACTCTGGCAGTACAGGTATATGTGGAAAGTTGTCTTATCCTGACCACAGAATGGGCCTTTAACATTAATATTGACAAAGTGGCACAATCAATTGTTGGACACCACAGTGCAGTACTATGCCCTAGGTCCCCAATGGTGCCAGGAAGGATCCTTGAATTCAGAGCCATCCACTGAGGACTCTTGTCCACGACAGGTGGTAAAATTTCCCGCTGGGGATGTTCCTGCGAAAGATGAAAACATGGAACTGTGCAAAAGACAAAGACGGCCCGGAAATAAGGGTTCTAAATTGGGGGAAGGCCGATTTTAATATGATAAGGCAGGATCTGGCCAAAGTGGACTGGGAGCAGCTGCTTATAGGAAAATCCACATCAAAACAGTGGGAGACTTTCAGAAGGGAAATAGAGAGAGTACAACGCCAACATGTTCCTGTAAAGGTCAAGGGTGGGACCAACAAGCAAAGGGAACCTTGGATGACAAGGGATATACAAAAATGCATTAGAAATAAGAGGGGGGCTTTTGGCAGTTACAAAAGACTAAAGACAGAAGAAGCCCTAGAGGAGTATAAAAAGTGCAGGGGCATACTTAAAAAAGAAATTAGGAGGGCGAGGAGGGGCCATGAAATAACACTGGCGAGCAAAATAAAGGAAAATCCTAAGATGTTTTATAAGTATATTAAGGGCAAGAGGATAACCAGGGAAAGGGTAGGGCCCATTAGGGACCAAAGTGGCAATCTGTGTGTAGAGCCAGAGGATGTAGGCGGGGTTTTAAATGAATTTTTTGCATCTGTGTTCACTATGGAGAAAGACGATGCAGACATAGAAATCGGGCAAGGGGACTGTGACATAATTGAACATATTAGCATCGAGAGGGAGGAGGTGCTAGCGGTTTTAGCGGGCCAAAAAGTGGATAAATCCCCAGGCCCGGACGAGATGTATCCCAGGCTGCTGTGGGAGGCAAGGGAGGAGATTGCAGGGGCTCTGACACTAATTTTCAGAACCTCTCTGGCCACAGGGGATGTACCAGAGGACTGGAGAACAGCTAACGTAGTACCATTATTCAAGAAGGGTAGCAGGGATAAACCAGGGAATTACAGGCCAGTGAGTCTAACATCTGTGGTGGGGAAATTATTGGAAAAAATTCTGAGGGACAAAATTAATCTCCACTTGGAGTGGCAAGGATTAATCGGGGATAGTCAGCATGGCTTTGTCAAGGGTAAATCATGTCTAACAAATCTGATCGAATTTTTCGAGGGGGTGACTAGTGGGGTGGATGAGGGAAATGCTGTGGATGTGGTGTACATGGACTTCAGTAAAGCTTTTGACAAAGTCCCGCATAGGAGACTGGTCAAGAAGGTAAGAGCCCATGGGATCCAGGGTGCCTTGGCGCGTTGGATCCTAAACTGGCTGAGTGGCAGGAGGCAGAGGGTGATGGTCGAAGGTTGCTTTTGTGACTGGAAGCCTGTGTCCAGTGGGGTACCTCAGGGATCGGTGCTGGGTCCCTTATTGTTTGTGATCTACATAAATGATTTGGATGAAAATGTAAAAGGTATGATCAGTAAGTTCGCAGATGACACGAAAATTGGTGGGGTGGTAAATTGCGAGGAGGAAAGCCTCCGGCTACAGGACGATATAAACGGGTTGGTCAGATGGGCGGAAAAGTGGCAAATGGAATTTAACCCTGAAAAGTGCGAGGTGATGCATTTTGGACGGACAAATAAGGCAAGGGAATACACAATGAGTGGTAGGACCCTAGGAAGTACAGAGGGTCAGAGGGACCTTGGTGTACATGTACATAGATCCCTGAAGGCAGCGGAGCAGGTAGATAAGGTGGTTAAAAAGGCATATGGGATACTTGCCTTCATTAGCCGAGGCATAGAATATAAGAGCAGGGAGGTTATGATGGAGCTGTACAAAACGCTGGTGAGGCCACAGCTGGAGTACTGTGTGCAGTTCTGGTCGCCTCACTATAGGAAGGATGTGATTGCTTTGGAGAGGGTGCAGAGAAGATTCACCAGGATGTTACCTGGGATGGAGCGCCTCAGCTATGAAGAGAGGCTGGACAGGCTGGAGTTGTTTTCCTTGGAGCAGAGAAGGCTGAGGGGGGACCTGATTGAGGTGTACAAAATAATGAGGGGCATAGATAGGGTAGATAAAGAGGAACTTTTCCCCTTAGTGGGGGGGTCAATAACAAGGGGGCATAGATTCAGGGTAAGGGGCAGGAGATTTAGAGGGGATTTGAGGAGGAACTTTTTCACCCAGAGGGTGGTTGGAATGTGGAACTCAATGCCTGAAAGGGTGGTGGAGGCAGGAACCCTCACAACATTCAAGAAGCATTTGGATGAGCACTTGAAATGCCATTGCATACAAGGCTATGGACCAAATGCTGGAAAATGGGATTAGACTGGACAGGGATGGATGGGCGGCGCAGACACGATGGGCCGAAGGGCCTCTTTCTGTGCTGTAAAAACTCTATGACTCTATGACTATAGGAAATTCCTCCACATAAAATGGAGCGAACTTCCAAGAGACAGCTGAAGTTGTGAAGCAGAAGTGGCCACAGGGAGAAGGCCTGCGCAGAAGAGACTTCAGGACTTTAGCCGGTTCTGATAGAAGACAGACAGCTCAAACAAGGAGATCCCTCGCTGGTTGATGTAGACGAGCTGCAGGTCATAATTCAGGCCATGCAGCTCGACGAAACGTCGCCAATGCCAACCAATTCAGAGGATTTGCAATGTATAGATCTGAATGTGGAAATTTGACAACTGGGTGTGCAGACATTCCAGTGACTGACTGTCCTCCCCAAATAGGAGACTCGGGACTGCTGCAGAGAACCAAAGTTTTCCTTTGTCCCAGAAGCAAAAGATCAGCTTCATCTAGATCTTGACCACAAATTCAGGAGGAGGGACCAAAGTCAGCAGCTGGCAGCAGAGCATAGCAGCCACCAGCTGGTTTATGACCAAGATTTTCTCCCAGTATCGGGGGTATGTTAGGAATAATATTTGTGATTGGTTGCAAAGAGATAGATTACAAACCCATTTACCTCTTTGGAATAACATACATCATAAGTTAAATCTTTTTAAAGTAAAATAATATGCTGTGTGTATACATATTATAAATATTAGTCAATCTCCTTTGGGGTTGTACATGGAGAGTCAAGAGAAAGCCTTGTTATAAATAGTGTTCGAAAGTGGGGGACAATTGGACCAGGGCATGCAGGTATAATTCAGAGCCAGTTTAAAAATCATACGTTCTGTCCTTATTTTTGTATTTCCATTATAAATTCTTATTTTCAGATCTATAATGGAAACTGCCTGTGTAAACTTGTCACCCCTGACCAGTACACTGCCTCCACGAAAAGGAGAGTGTAATTACAGCATGACAATTTATATATGTAGTTTCTGTTATGTGGACATAGGAATTTATAATGGAAAAATTGACAGGAAGTGTGCGTAGATTTAAGATTTTTTAATATATTATGGATACAAATACTTGCCACAGATATATATAATACTAGCTGGGGGAGCCCGGCTTTGCCAGGGCTGTTTTGGGCCGGGCGATTTAAATAGAGTGCCAGGCTTTGGGGCCTCTCTGTGAATCTGCTGCCGGGCAACATTTTAAATCGAGTCCCAGGCTTTCAGGCCCTGTCTGTGTCCCTTTGTGAATCTGCTGCCGGGCAACATTTCTACCTTTTAATACCTTGAAAGATGAAAGTGAAAGTACTTATAAAACGTTTTTGGTAAATCTTATGTTATTTTTAAAAGAGATACTAACTTTTTCAAAGTAGTTTGAGCTGGAAGCTGAAGTCATGGCAGTGAAACAATGGCTGCCAGATCCCCGAGATGAAAACGATTAGTCCCGCCCACACACACACACACCGATTGGCCAACCATCAGGGGACCGTACTGTAGGATTGGTCAATCGTGACGGCACAGGATTGGTCGAACCTTGACATCAGTCAATCAATGCTAGCAGATAATGAGTTTAATTTTGAAGGTTTTTTTGCATAAGGCACGAACACTTTTCGTCCGACCGAAAAGTAAATATGCTTACGAGCGTCCCAGAAGCGTAAGCTTTCTTCGGAGGCAACGCGCGCGTAGGTGCGTCGTATAACTTTCGAGCGCATAGCCCGGACAGACGCACACCCGAGGACAGACAGACAGAAGGACAGACAGATCGACTCCTTTATTATATACTAGCTGGGGAGCCCCACGTTGCGAGGGGCAATTTTGGGGCGCAGAGGGCAATTTTGGGGCGTTTGGTCTCCCTGCCCCTGTGTGTCCCCCCCTCTCCCTGTCATGTCCTCTCCCTGTCCTATCCCTCCCTCCCCTCCCCTCTCTCCCTCCCTCCCCTCCCCTCCCCTGTCTTCCTCTCCCCCGCCCACCACTGCCTCCCCCGCCTCCCCCACTCCCCTCTGTCCCTCTCTCCGGCCCCTCCCCCTGCCTAGCGAGCCCCGCGTTGCGAGGGCAATTTTGGGGGCGCAGAGGGCAATTTTTGGGGCGTTTTGGTCTCCCTGCCCCTGTGTGTCCCCCCTCTCCCCTGTCATGTCCTCTTCCCTGTCCTATCCCTCCCTCCCCTCCCTCCCTCCCTCCCCCTCTCCCTCCCTCTCCTCCCCTCTCCTCCCCTCTCTCCCTCCCTCCCCTCCCCTGTCTCCCTCCCCTCCCGTCTCCCTCTCCCCCCCACCCCTCCCCTCCCCCACTCCCCTCTGTCCCTCTCTCCGGCCCCTCCCCCCTGCCTAGCGCCTGAGGTCCGGTGCCGTTGCTGAGGTCCCCCGCGTATCGCGCGGCTGATGGACGGCCGCTGCGGGCGGGGCGGGGCAGCGCATGCGCGGTGAGTGCGGGCGGTGCATGCGCGGTGAGTGCGGGCGGCCCCGCGGGAGCCGGCAAGGCCGTTAGCGAGCGGGAAACTTCGGGCGGCGCGCCCGCGCTCCGTCCGCGCGACACCTGAGAGGGGGAAGTAGAGAGAGACAGAGAGGGAAGAGGAGAAGGAGAGAGAGGGAAGAGGAGAGAGGGAAGAGGAGAAGGAGAGAGAGGGAAGAGGAGAAGGAGAGAGAGGGAAGAAAGAGAGAGAGAGAGAGAGAAATTTTTTCAGCTTCAGGCCCCGAGTCCCCCCTGCGCGAGGGTGAGGAGGAGGGGGGGGGGTTGCTAAACACAATATAAAACTCAAATAAATTGTTAATTAATTGCCTAACACATAATTGAAATATTTACCTTAGTTCCCTAACACACAGAAAGTGTGGGGGAAAAAATTGTGGAAAATCAAGATGGCGGCCACTCACCTCGGTTCAGAAGGATAAGGCCCGCCCACACATGCACCGATTGGTCGACCGGTCAGGTCACCGAAGCGTAGGATTGGTCAATCGTCGAGTCACTCGACACTCAACTGTAGGAAGACCTCGACGTCACACGGTCGCTAATGAGATGCTAATGAGCGGAACGCTGAACGTTTTTGGGATACCGCGGGCGGGATTTTTGTCCGGCCGAAACGTAAATACGCCAATGACCGGTCCGGAATCGCAAGCTTTCTTTTGAGGCGACGCGCGCGTCGGTACGCTCTGTAACTTCCAAACGTATAGAGACCAGGCGGACAGACAGACAGACAGACAGAAGAGCCGCTTTATATATATAGATATAGACTAGCTGAAGTGCCCGGCGGTGCCGAGGCTTTTTAGAGGGCATGTTGTTGGAAGAGAGAGAGAGAGCGACTGGGGGGAAGAGAGAGAGCGACTGGGGGGAAGAGAGAGAGCGACTGGGGGGAAAGAGAGAGAGCGACTGGGGGGAAAGAGAGAGAGCGACTGGGGGGAAAGAGAGAGAGCGACTGGGGGGAAAGAGAGAGAGAGCGACTGGGGGGAAAGAGAGAGAGCGACTGGGGGGAAAGAGAGAGCGACTGGGGGAAAGAGAGAGAGCGACTGGGGGGAAAGAGAGAGAGCGACGGGGGAAAGAGAGAGAGCGACTGGGGGGAAAGAGAGAGAGCGACTGGGGGGGAAAGAGAGAGAGCGACTGGGGGGGGAAGAGAGAGCGACTGGGGGGAAGAGAGGGCAGGGAGGGGGGAGAGAGGGAGGGGGAGGGAGGGCAGGGAGAGGGAGGGCAGGGGGGGAGGGCAGGGGGGGAGGGGCAGGGGGAGGGAGGGCAGGGGGCGGGGGGGGGGGGAGAGAAGGGGG